>NW_028258357.1:11227500-11534375 GCF_053883595.1 Heterocephalus glaber | reverse complement strand
CCATTTAACAACCATGACTTTGAAATCTCTGAATAAAAACATCTTTTTTAAGTATTCAGTACATTTTGATACAATATTGTTCATTTATTCATATCACAGTTTGTGTCTCTATATAAAGGAAAATATACTGGATGTATATTTATGTGTAGACATGCAGATTTAAAGAAAAGCAGAAACACACACCCAATAGGGCCTTGATAATTAAGCAGAGGTCCGCAGATAGGATGCCAACCCCATAGGAAATCAATTTTGCCCTTCTAGAAGAGGCAAGTGCTGGGCTAGGTAGAGAGAATTTAAAGGCAGCAAATGGAGAGCTCCTTACCCTTAACATTTCACATCTCCAGCTCACTTATAAAAGTCCCCACCTGCCCTGATGTCAGGGACACAAAGGAGTTCTCCACAGAACATTTAGGGATAAAAGCATTCAAAGTGAATGTACTGGGAAGAACTGAAGATCACCATTTGGTGTCCAGGTACGGAATTCCCTTCTGTTGTTTGTATTGTTATCTATTTCTGTAGAACAAATGATTCCTATGTTGTAAAATAAATATGTTTTTAAATTTCATTAGTTCATGTTTGCAGTACATAATACTTACATTTCTTATGGGGAATCGGTACCCATATATAACACATCTTAGCTCTTTTACTTCTCCTTCCCTTCATCTATCATCTTCCATCTCTGGTCCCCTTCCCATTTTCAGAAGATCTATCTCTCTTTTTCCTATTATCCATCTTCTGTTGGCTCTTTAATTTATTTATACTTTGGGTTTCTCATATAAGAGAAACCATGCAATATTTAAGCTTGTGCTTTTGATTTATTTCACTTAGCATTTGTTATCTGCTGCTTTGAGTCCAAAATCTATAATCTCTGACTCTCTTCTGTGCATGGATGCCATGGAGGGGTTGGCCAGTGCTGCCTCATGTCAGGCTCCACTGGAAGAAGTCCTGCTTCCACACGGTCATTTTTTATTTTGAGTCTTCCTGCTATTGGACAGATCTCAGTTTCCCGCTAAGTGGCCCTTTCTCCAGAGCAGCTCACAGCATGGCAACTGGCTTTTCTTAGTGCCAGACAGCAGCAGGAGAGGGTGAGTGTCCAAGATAGAAGCTGCAGCCCGTGTGTAACCTAATCTCAGATGTAACACTCTGTCCCTTTTGCTGCATTCCGGTCTATTAGAAGTAAACCAGGAGGTCCAGTCCACACTCAGGAGTGCAGATTCTACCAGGCAGGGTCACCAGGAGGTGGGGATCACTAGGGGACATCTCAGAGGCCACCCACTGCACCAGTGGACACACTTTTTGCTTAATATGAGAAAGTAGAGAACTGCCCTCCAAAATCATATAGCAAGGGAGCTCAAAGAGGGAACTGGGGCCCAGATTCACCATCAGATTCTGCTTTGGGGACTCCTCATCATTAGTCTCTGAGATGGAGCAAACATGAGATTTGTATCAAGCCACCACCACTAATGTCCCCAGCCCTTGGCTCTTATTCAGCTCTGCTGGTCATGGCCCTATCACTGGCCGTGTCGCAGGAAGGGACTTTGGCAATGGTGCATTGTGCTCTCAGGAAACAGGCCACACACCTTTGAAAAGCCTCCTGTGACTGGGCCAAGCCCCCAAAGTCCTTCTCAGTCCCCAGGAAGGAGAAGAATTAACTCATAGACAATTTTATGACTATGGCCTTTAATTGCAGAAAAGAAAATTTTTGTTCCCAAACTAACTAACTTGTTTTTGGTCTTTCCCCCTTCAAATTGACTAATAAGCTATTGAGAATCCCTTTGGTGAAAAAGTCATAACCTTTAGACTGATTAAGTGAAACAGGACTCTGTTATTCACCTGCGTTGAGCCAGGGAAGCAAGTGATTTTGATGATAATTCTAGTTGTTTTCTAGACCTGGGATTGAACACAGGGCCTTTGTGCTGAGATATATCCCCAGCCTGTTTTTTATTTTATATTTTGAGACAGAGTCTTGCTAAGTTACTAAGTTTCCCAGGCTGGGCTTGAACTTGGGGTCCTCCTGCCTTAGTCTCCTAGAGCACTGGGATTACAGAGCTGCGCCACTGTGCCTGGCTCATTTTTTATTTTGACCTTCTCAGGCCCTAGCACCTAAGACTACTTTGCCCAACAGGGGAAAGCTTCACATAAACATGCACCATGTCTGAGAGCGGGAGTTTCTATGGTGCCACCGTCCGCCCACCCTGTTCATTTGTCTACTTCCTCCTCTTCTGTTCTTCCAGGCTTTCCTCACCTTAGTCATTGTCTTCATCTCTGCACTTTTCTTGCTTTCTGTGAATCTTCTTTGTTTGTTTGCTTTTGTCCTTTTTCTTTGCCCTTTTTCTTGCCTTGTTTTTATCTCTGCTCTTGCTTATGTACATCTGGAGCTGGGTGGTACTCCATTTCTTCTGTGGCCTGGAACACATCACTGATGTTGAGCATCTTGCTCTTCCCTTTCCTGGGATGTGGATGGCAGGGGATGTAATGACACCATGAAGATGCTGGGGGCAAGGGAGATGCCAGTCTGGGCTCAGACCTCCATGGTCATGCTGATCCATCCAGGGCACCTCCTTGATGATCCTGGTAATGACAGTGCTGAGCAGATTTAAGGCTCAGGCTTCTCTGTCATTGCTGCTGAGGCCCAGGCCTCCTGTGCCTCCAATCCTGACTAACCCCTATGGAGACCAGACCCATGGATTTACTTACTGGCACCATTTTAAGGCTGTGTATAGCAGAGTGGGTGAAATTGAGTTGGATTTGAATGCTGGCTTATTAACTGGGTAAATATAGGTCAGTCCATTAACCTCACTATTGTAGTCAGCAGGATTTGGCAAGGGAATACATTAAACACAGGACACATAATTTCTAAGATTATTTTACGATAATTACCCAAAAAGTCAAATGCAAAGGAGTGCAAGAAATTAACCACACCCTAGAAGCCTAAAGGATTCAGCTGAGGGCTTAGATTCCAGCAGTTTCCCACACAAGTCCAGCTAAAGGCTTAGAGTCCAAGGCAGTGTCCTCCATAAGTCCAGCCAGTGGCCTAGAGCCCACGGCAATGTCTCATGCTTGTCCGTATTGAGGATCAGCACCTGGAAGGCCCAAAGGCCAGTGGTGGAGGCCAGAAAATCTACGCTGGTGAGATGAAGGATTTGTGCCACCAAGCTAAGGGATCTACATTGGAGCCAGGAAGGGATGCACCCGGTAAAGATCAGAGCTCCCCTGATGAAAGCATTAGCCATTCCCAGTGACAGTGAGGCCCTGAGCTCCTCCTCTGACAAGAACAGCCTAGTTCACATCAGGAAAACCATCCACAGCAAGCTTCTCCTAGAAAGTCAACAGCCCACAATCTTATCCCCCAGTTCTCTTTTTATGGCTTTTGGTAACAATCTTCAGGTGGATCCTTCACAGCCAGACCATGCTAATTCAATTCAGCTTGGCATTACAAGTTGACCATTAGTCAAACCACTATACTCACCACGTGTCACTTTCCTCACTTGTAAGATGGGGATGACACTTTGTTGTCCTCCCAGGGTCGATGTGGACTTTGAAACCATCTGTGACCATCTACACAAAGGGTTATCCGTTCTTGCTGTGTTCATTATGATGATGAATGTGATTGTGGGAAATGTGGTTCTATGCCTCAAGTTCTGGTAGAAGGAAAAATGGGATATTCTGCAATCCTGTGAATAATAAAATGGGAAGAACACTTTTGGCTTCTCCCTCTCTCTCCCCACTTCATTCCAGAACAGAAGTTGGCTTCTTGGTCTGGAGATGGGGAGGAGAAGCTGAGCATGCTCGGCCTTTTGGATCTGGCTTTGTGTAGAAGGAAGGAGTGCTTGTCATTTCCTCTCCACTCCACTGCAAGCTTGTGTTAGCCCTGCCATAAGGCTGTCTTATAGTTTAAAAGTGTAGATTGCCTTTTATGGATGGAGATAGAGAGCATAGTCCAACCCAGCCATTATCAACAATAAAACTGCAAGTTTAATCATCTAACTTCATTTTTCATGAGTTTCATACCAGTAGAAGTAGTACCATTTCTCAGTTCCCTAAAATCCCAACAATTATTGTTGGTGCAGATACTAATGATGACAAAGATGATGTGGAAAATATTGACCCATGTACCTGGCCCAAATATAACTTTTCTCTACTTCTCTTGGGGTCCTCTTGCACCTCTGTGGGCAACTCAGGGCTGGTTTGGATACTGACTTCTTCATGCAATGATGGTGTCTGCTTCCTTTTGCAGTGTCCAGGGCAGGGCTGACCCCCAGAGGCAGATGGTGCCACCATGAGCCCAGGGCTGGAGGACAGCAGTGGGCATGCAGAGGCACAGGTGGCCTGGTCTGCTGCTGAGAAGAGCTTCTCCAGCAAGATGCGGTGGTGGGGGGCCATCAGGGATTTTAGTGCTGGATCATTGGATCTCTTAGCTCCCAATTTGTCAAATAAGAGTCCTTTGCATATTGAAAGACCCCATTGTCTGTGAGCAAGCTGTCATTTCCCTCCTGTTTTGTGGAAAAAATTATTCTCTAAAATTATCCTTCCAAGTTTAATTATAGTTATAGCACCACCACAAAGGCACAACTGACAGGGGCAGAGGGTGTGACACAGAGCTTTTGATGATGGCTTCAAACCTCCCTCTCTCTTTCAGAGTAAAACAGGAGAGGAAAATTAACACCATGAAATGAATTAGTAAGAACTTAGGATTCACATGGATGGCTTCACCATGCTTTTGCTAAAACAATTTGAAAATTTATTTTTACCTTCTATCGATTCATAAAATTCATAGAGATTTTATGATGATACAAGGAGGTAAAATACATGAATTAGTATCAGCACCCATAGTATATTTTCAATAAACAATAACTGTCAGTAGTATGATTATCTAGGAATGTTCCAGGGGGCACAGGAAAATTCAGGGAGGAAGTCTGCTCTTGTGGAGATGGTGGTCCTTAGGGATATGTTTTGTATCCATAGTCTCCTGAGCAGCAGGGATCCCAGGTCTTAGTCAATTTCTCAGAGCTATGACAAAATACCCAATGCAAGGCAGAAAAGGCAGGGTAGTAGGCCTTGTGACCTCCTCTTCTGAGCAGGATCCACTTCCGGACAGCAGGTTTAGTTAGGGCAGCCCATGATACAATCACCTTCCAAACACAGGAGGCTGTGGGGGAACATTCTAGATCTAAACCATATCATTCTACTCCTGGCCCCCAAGAAATTCAGGTCCATCTCCTTATGCAAAATATATTTAGTCCATCTCCAAGAGTCCCCAAAGCCTGAACAGTTCCAGTATTGATGAAAAGTCCAAGGCCAAAGTCTCTTCTGAGATTCAAAGCAAACTCTTAGTGTGAGCCCCTGTAACCCTAAAAAAGAAAGTTAAATATTGCTGACTTAACAATGATACCAGGTAAATAATGCCATTCTAAAAGGGAGAAATTGGAAGGTAGAAAGGGATTGGACCGAATGAAGCCCAAATCTCAGCAGGGAAATAGTAAATCCTGTAGCTCTGTGTCCAGCACCCAGGGCAAGTTGAGGGAAGATGTGAGCTCCCAACAGCATGGGAGGCCCCATCCCTGCGGCATCTCCAGTTGCAGCCCTCATAGCATCTCTCTTGGGGTGGCTTTGCTCACTGCCTGAAGCTTTCCTCAGTTGACAGTCCATGTTCCTGGCTTCTCCAACTTCCTGGCTCTCTATTGGACTTTGAACTTACCGGACAGCTTCACACACTGTCCTCTCAGGGGTATGGTGTGGGCCCTCTCAGGCTTCCTCTGAAGACCAGATGAATACCTCCCCGACTCTACAGCTCTTGCATTCTGCATGCCTGCAAAACCAGGATCACACAGATGTCGCCAAGGTTTACTCACCTGGTTTCTCTTCTATGAGAAATGTATTGTGTAAATGAAGAGCAAAATAAAATGTAGATAATAGGAAGTAGGGAGGGGGGATGCAAAAAAGGAATTAAGATGTGTTATGTACATGTACCAACTCCGCACGAAGAATGTAAAAAAGAAAATGAAAGTACCACTGCCAAACGAGTTTAAGAAAGCCCAAACCCTAACGGCTTCCTCTCCATAGAGATTCCAAGGCATGGCCAGTTTTTATCGCCTTCGAAAAGTCCCACAGGAAAGAAGCTATTCCTTTTGTTTAACCTCATTTCCCAAACTACCTGAGTACAGACTCTCCATTCTCCACACTGCTACGAGAAAGATCCTTGCAAAAGACACATAGCATCTCCCCACTTCCTTGCTCAGAGCCCCTCAACTTCCTTGCTCAGAGCCCACTGCACTCAGATAAAAGAAAAAAAATCCCCTCAGCAGGGCCTACGAGGCTCAATCCCCACTTCCTAGCCTCAGCCCTTGCCATATTGTCCTTTGCGCCTTCAGATCCTGAACCAGCACGCTGGGGTCCTTCCTGCCACAGGGCTTTGAAACAGAATTTCTTGTTCTCTTTACACATTTGCCTCTCACTGTTCTCCACCCTAGTTCAGCCCCTTGTCACTTCCTTAGGCCTCCCGTCATGGCACTATTGCTCCTTCACAGAACTCGTGACCTTGTGTTTACCAAGGAAGTATTTACCGGTTGCCTCCTGTACCCCAGTGTTGTAAAACCAGTGAGGAGGACTTTCCCCTTGAAACGCTCACAACTATTTGCAAGAAATATGAGCTGCTGAAAGCCTGTATACCATGCTGGGTGGGTAGAGCAGCAAAGTAAACTACTCCCCCCTTAATCATGGCCTTGGCTTCTGTGGTTTCACATTTTGCAGTTTCAGTTACCCCTGCTTAACCATGAACTGCAAATATTAAATGCAAAATTCCAGAAATAAACAACTCCCAAGTCTTAAACTGCGCTGTGCTCTGAGTAGTGTGATTAAATCTTGCATGGACTGGTCTCTCCTGTGCTAGCAGTGGGCCTCCTCTTTGTCCAATGTATCCACACTGTTCATGCCACCTGCTCACCAGTCGCTTAGCAGCCATCTCAGTGATCAGATCAACTATTATGACATTGCAGTGTCTATGTCTAGGGTTAAGCACTGGCCGTGGGTTCCAAGTATCCACTGAAGGTCTTGGAACCCATCCCTAGAGGATAAGGGGACACTACTATCCTATCTCTGATTTACTTGTTCTTTTTACTCTTATCAAAACACATTTTCAATATTTACTATTTATCTTCCCTGCCCAATCCTTTTGCTACTCCTCTTCCTCTCCCTCCTGCTCACTGTCCCTCTAGTCCAGTGGAGGAACATGTTTGACGAATTAGACTTTACACTTTACACACACGTTCTCTTCCTCCACAGTTATCAGGGGCGTTCCCCAAAGAAGAAGAGACTCATAGCCACTGAAAAGTTCACCATAATCATCGTGATTATTGAGATATTCGGCCCGAATGTCTTCAGGCTTTGGGTGAGCACTGGGTGTGTCCAGGCCAGCATTTGCAGTAGCCTTGCTCTTCCCAAGAATGACCTGACAAGATCTCCTGAAGGGTCCTTAGGGTTGCAAAAGAGATTGGATCCAGTCTAGAAATGCCAGTTCAGATGAGAATACAGTGCCAGCTCAAGTACTGAGGACTAGAGACCTGGTTCTCAACATCTATCCTAGGACTCTGGGGCTCAGAATTACCTGAGTGGTACAGGTTTCCTTTCAAAGAGCCCACAGAGGGAATATGCTACTCTAGTCTAAAAAGAAAGCTAATTTTGACATTAACAACAGAAAACCTCCCTGTCTAGGAATTGTTTGTATTCTGGATCTTAAAAACAAATCAAAATTTTCCTGACTGGTATTTTTTCTTTCCAAACTTTACATGCAGATTATGTTGGCAAAACCAGTTCAGCTCTGATCGACTTCCAAAGTCTTCCAAAGTCTACTGTCCACCTCTTGGCAAAGGCCAGTTCAGCAGACACGAAAAATGCCTATGTTGTCCCAGTATCTTGTTTTCCAGCTAGAATTGAGGAGAAGAACTGCTTCTCATTTAGCAAAAGCACCTACAAATCAGTATTTTCCAGTGCTGTTGTCAACGGAAGTATAAAGGAAGGCCTTTAGTTCCTTCTATCATTGGGGTTCAGAGTTTTCACAGGGAAAATTCAGATGCTAATCAGAGTCAAAGTAGGTTGATTTGGAAGATTCAAGGGGCAGAAACATGATTTCCTTTGCAACTACATCTTTTCTTTACTCTCATCCATCTGCTGCTGTCAGAGGTATACTGGTTGAGAGTTAATTTCATTCTTGCTATTTCTTTCTAAAAGCTATCAATTCTCCTGTGCTTAATAATGTCAGGGTACTATGACATCCAAGGTCAGGCACATCAATATCCTAAAATACACCAGTCAGGGTGATTAATAATAATGAAAATAATAATAGAAAAGTACTAAAATATTCTTTAGTCTGGTTTCTTTTAGGTTCTCTTAATATTTTCCATGATTTAAGACCCATTAGTTTATGCTAATTCCAACAGAAATTGGAAGCCAACCTCTGGTATTTTCAGGAGACAAGGAAGTGAGTCTAACTACTGGACTCTAATAATAATAATAATAATATGACCGTATGGCTCAGTGTCCTCACTGATGCAAGGGCTCATATCATTTTTCATAGCTACTGTACACGCTCCTGAAGATGAAGTACTTTGGGAGATATATAAATCACATATAAGTTCATTGTTTTATTGTTGTCCTTTCCTGTCTTACCCTAAGAAAAAAAATTTAATCATCTAAGAACTTCATTCTGGTGTCAAACACAAGCCATGTCAGGTTCTTACTGAGGGGATGGGGAGTACACGGCAAATGTGCACTTATTAATCTTTCGCGGTCCAGAAGGGGAGGCAATGGGTATATGGAATGGGCTCTGCTGGTGGCTAGTGATTGACAGCATAAGTAGTGGCCCTTTCTAACCATCTAACTTCCTACAGCTCTCCTTTTACATTTCTTTCTGTGATAATATTTAATACATCCTAACAATCATTATGTCAACCTATTTGGTTAAAATGTTTTCAGAAAGCATCAGTTTGGAGAATGTATTCAAGGTAAGTAACCCTCCTTTTGCTCCAAATCAACTGTTTCCTAGCTTTGTCACGATGTTCCCATCCTTGCTCTAGATTCTATATACATCAGTCAGCCTGCACATGGACAAATTCATACAGGCCGAGGCCCTCACCAAACTAAGACGGCCCATGGATCAGTCACTTTCACTTTCCTGTCACGGGGACAAAATACCTGACACCTGCAACTTAAAGGAGAAGACGTTTACTTTTGGTTCTTATTTTTTCCCTCTTCCCCTGCCCTCCCTTCAGCCCCTCCATCCCTCCCTATTTACAAAGACTTTGTTTCCATTGTTTCATTTTCTCATATTAATTCCATTCCCTTCTTGCCTTTTCCCTACCCCTCCCACTTCCCCTTCCCCTTTGCCCCTTTTCTTCCTATTTCACATTATCTATTATGCTTTTTAGTCCTTATTTATACTTTCTGTTTCTCATACTAGAGAAAATATTTGGTATTTACACGTGTGTCCTATTTATTTCATTTAAGAGTATTGCCTCAATGTGCATCCGTTTAGCTATAAATATCTCTAGTTTTTCACTTTTCATGGCTGAGTAGTACTCCATTGTATATAAAAAACCACATTTTCTTTATCCGGTCTCCAGTTGATGGACATTTGGGGTGTTCCCAAGTTTTAGCTATTACAAACTGTGCTGCTAGGAACATGGGTGCACATATATCACTGTGCTACGATGCTTTTAATTCTTTGGGGAAGATCCCCAGCAGTGGAATAGCAGGGCCAAATGGGAATTTCAGTCCTAGTTCTTTGAGGTATCTCCATACTGATTTCGAAAGTGGTTGCACCAGTCTACACTCCCACCAGCAGTGGAGCCAGATTCCTCTTTCCCCACAGCCCCGCCAGCATTTATTATTGGTTGATTTCATGACAGCAGCCATTCTTTCTGGGGTGAGGTGGAATCTCAACATTGTTTTCATTTGTATCTCTTGAATTATCAGTGGTGTTGAACATTTTTTCATATGTTTATTTATCATTTCTACTTCTTTGTCTGAGAAATGTCTGTTCATTTCAGATGCTCATTTTTGGATTGGGTCTTTAAATTTGGGAGGTCTGATTTTTTTAAGTTCTTTATAGATTCGAGATAGTAGGCCTTTGTCTGAGGAACAGCAGGTGAACATTTTTTCCCACATTGTGGATTGTCTCTTCACACTGTTGGTGGTTTCTCTTGCTGTGGAGAAGCTTTTTAATAAGAAGAGATCCCAGTTGTTGATTGTTTGTGCTAGTTCACGGGCAACTGAGGTTTTGTTTCTAAAATCTTTTCCTACACCGATGTCTTCAAGAGTTCTACCTAACCTCTGTTCCAGCCAGTTCAGCATTTCTGTTTTAATATTTAGATCTTTAATCTATTTTGATTTTAATTTAGTGCATGGTGAGAGATATAGGTCTAGTTTTAATCTTTGGCAAGTTGAAACCCAATTTTTCCAGCACCATTTATTAAAGAGGCTATCTTTCCTCCAGTGAGGAAGCTTGGCTCCTTTGTCAAAGATGAGGTGGCTGAGTGTGTCTAGAATTGTTTCTGCATCTTCTAATCTGTTCCACTCATCCTCACATCTGTTTCTTTGCCAGTACCATGATGTTTTTATCACAGTAGCTTTGTAGTATAGTTTCAAGTTGGGGGTTGTAACACCCCCTGCCATGGAAGAAGTTTAATTTTGGCTCATGGTATTAGTGAGCTCAGTCCATGGTTGGCTGGCTCCAAGGCAGGTATGGCATGGTAGATGGGCATGAAAGCAGAAAGCTGCTCAAGTCATGACAGAGAAAGGGAAAGGAGGAGCCAGGGACAAGAATGTACTTTTCCAAATCATACCTCCTGTGACTCACTGCCAACCAAGCCCCACTGCCTAATAACACATTCCACTGTGAACTTATGAAGGGATTAATTTTCTGATGAATACAGTGCCCTCATGTTACAATCACTTTCTAAAAGTCCCACCTCTGAGCTCATGAGGCTTTTGGGGGACATTTTATATCTAAACCATAACAGCTCATGACATCAAATTCCATGTGATCAAGTCAAGCTGAATTTACCAATCTGAGTTTCTAGCACCCAGGTGCTTACATGGATCAAGTCTGCTATGAGGAGAAAAAAAATAGAGACCTAGAATGGAGCAGATGATGGACTAGGATTGGACATATGGCTTTAATAGTAGAAAAAAGATAGAGGGAAAGAAAAACAAGGGTTAAACTTGCAAGTAGATTCTCCTTATATGGGAAAGAAAGAGTGAGGTGAGGGAGGGAGGTTTTGATCTTTGAGAAGTTCCTAGGCCAGCTGGAAAGGCAAGTTTTATTATTATTGTCCACTTGCTTGTTATTTTGGCTAAGAGCTGTTAAAGAGCAATCAGTGTCTTCAGAATTGCATATCTGGTCTTTGAAATCACCAGCAAAAAACATTATTCAAGGCCAGCATGTACAGGCTATTCGGCTGGTACTCAAGACTGTCTGTCAGAGCTTTGCAAGTACCTGATTCAAAGGACACTATAGTTTTTTCAAATGTCTGTATTGTCCCAGCTATTTTATGTCTCCCAGCCAGAACTGAGACAAAGCTTATTGTTTGGTATAACAAATCTATGTTGAATATATTTCCCATATGCCCTTTTCATGTTCTTTAATGGAAATCTAATGAATAAGAATTTGGTTTTTCACAACTATAAAAGTAATGATTTTAGAAATTATTATAACCCCTTAACTGATGTGGCTATTGAATATAATAAATGCAAATTTAGATGAAAACAGAAGGGACTGAGTGTTACGGTATTGGCGGTCGATCAATCCTCTGACTGCCTAGAAAAGGGAATGGCAAGGGCTGAAGAAAAAAAGACAATAAAGACTTGCGTAGTTTCAAAGTATACAGGAGGGTGGAGATCAGTGCCTCAGAGTGGGCAAAGACACCCTGAGCTTGCCACTATTTATTGGATTCAGAGGGAGTATCAGATGTCTCAGACAGTACTCCTATGAAGATGAGGATGTTATGCTGATGAGGATTTTAGGTGGAGGAGGAGCTTATGTTAATGAGGATGGCAAGATGAGCAAAACATTCTTATCACAGTAGGTGGGATGAGTTAAGCTGATAAGGAATTTTCCCTTCCCCAGGGGGAACCATTCTCTTTTTGTATTACTACTCGGTTCTCAAAGAACCAGGATGTCTTCAGCTGATGTAATCTTGCCCTTGAATGTCACAGATCATGGGGCCATTGAGGGCTCAGACAGCCCTAATCATAATTTACTTGTGAAATGTCTTTTTCCCAGAATTTATGTAGAATGGCTCCTGACATCGTGTAGTTATTATGTTTCTATTAATAAGAATTAGTAATTACTGGAATTTTGTGCGTTGTAGCATATATTTACTTCATAGGTCACACTCAAGAAAGTTACTTGCTTTACCTGGGCTTGGTAGCACATGCCTGTAGCTCCAGCACTCTGGAAGGCCGAGGCAGGAAGTGCAAGTTCGAGCCAGAACATCGTATTCATTTCCAGCACTCCACAGGATATATTTTGGTTACTCTTACTCCATTTTTATGTGGAATATGAATAAAATGTACATAAACTATAAAAATGGCCAAAGTAACAAGTAAACTATTACATATTTCCCACATTTGAAAGGCAGACTGAAATTTAATCTAAACTCGAAATCTGTAGGCTTGGGTAGAAGGAGGAAGAGGGCTGCCCCTGGGATACACTAGGAGTAATTGTTACTAAATCCTGCTAGGCACGTTTATGCCTTGCCATGGCTACTCATATCAATTCTGTAACTAAGTATTAGTCCGCCCAACCCCTTGCCACATTTTAAAGACAGAGAAGCTGAGGCCCAGAAGGAATCTATAGTCACCCTCTCAACAGCCAGTAGGAATTCAACTGATGCCTGGATCTAAACTCTTACTACCAGAAACTTTTGCCTTTTGGTAGACAAGACACCAAGAATATTGATTTCCTTAACTTCCCTTAACTCAAGAGATTACAGTTGCAGTCTGATGTGTTTTGTGTAATAGAGATCTCAAGCCAATATTACTTAGAAGAAAAGAAACATTTCTGGAAGAAAAAATGAAACCTAAAGACAATTTTTTGGTGCTGTTTATTTGCACACTGAATATGCGTACCACAGGGAGGAGAATGGCTGTAGAATTCTGGGACTTACAAAAGTGTCAAGAGGTAGATATCATTTCAACATCACTCTCTCAATTTCTCTCGAAATTCTGTGATGTTATAAATCATATTTAACCAGGGAACATCAACAGAAGAATTCATTTGGCTGTGTTCTTCCACCCATTATTTCATTTGATCTTCATACATGTACACAAAACCAAAGAACTAATAGAAACAAACTACAGAGATTTTCCATTTCGTCGGTATAGAGTGATCCAGTGACTTGCTCTAGGCTGTAATTTGAATCTGCAAAAATCGGTGATTAAGGGCTTAGTCCTCAGAATGGTGATGTTGGAAGGTGGGGGAACCTTTAGAAGGCAGGGCCTGGTGGGAGGTTTGAGGTCACTGGGAATTGACATGATTGCAGGAAGTCCTTGGACATGATTGTACAATGCTGGAATTTCCTCTCTTGATTCCTGGCCATGAGGTAAACAGGCTTCTGCCACCCATTAATACCTCTACGATGTGCCACCACAGGTGAGGGCAATGGGGCCAGTAGGTCAGGGGTTGAAATTTCCCAAACTGTGAGCCAAAATGAACTTTTCACTTCAAAGTTGATTATGTCAGGTATTTGTTACAACAATGACGAACTCACTCTTTATCTCCTGGTCAGTAGGTGATGGAGGCAGAGGGACCGTGTGTGCCTTGAGAGGGAAGATCTAGTTCTTTCTAGGATCACTCTGCTTCCTAAGCTACCCTGTGGCTCCCAGACCAACCATGTTGCTGGGTTTGGCCAACAAAGTCAGATGATTTTTCAAAGCTGGCAGGAAAAAGTGTTTGCTTCCCCTCATTATCTCTTGACAAGGATGCACAGTAATGGCCATGACAAAGGCCTGTGGAGTTCCCAGACTGAAATTTTGCTATAATGTTTTTAATATGGAACACTTGGAATTGGTGACTATTTGAAGTCAGGTACTAGAATAAGTATCCTGTTCTTATTAAAAGTACATAAAATTTTATCTATTCAGAACAAATGTGAGCATAATTACTTTTTTAGTATCATCTTAAATAATTTTTCTAGCATCTTTCCAATTATCATTTTTTGTCCTACTTCTGCCACATTAAGTTGGCTTGGGGGGAGCATCAAGCATTTGACATCATTTTCAAAAGGTGAATGTGTCTTTGGACATTTTCTCAATTCTACTTCTCAAGATTGTGGTCGATATTTAATCTCTGTCCTTGTTTTAAAAAAACAAACTGCTGAGTCTCTTAAAAGATCATTAGCCAGTTCTTATACCTTTTCCAAGTAATGCCATCTAGCAGTTCTTCATTGTAATACTTAGTTTTGTGATTTAGTTCCTATTAAAGATTTACAAAGTAAAACTATGACACATAGAAGACAGTATACTTTTGTATACTCCAATTTTTAATCAGGATTTAAATATGGAAAGGAAATAAACATTTTCAAAAAGTATAACATTTATTTGTGTTGAACTCTAGAAACTGAGAAGATTTAAAAAGATCAAAGTTGTTGACTTTGGTTTCTGACATTGGTTTTCAACTGGAAATACTACATAAACTACCTAGCAACCAAACTATGCTACATAATTTTTGCTGTTCCAGTTCAAGTTCTGTGTATCATAAATGTTCTGAAAACTTCTGATATAAAATCTTTTCTCATAGACCTTCTCTTGGGTAATTTTCTTCTTATAGCTTAAGCATATGGAAATACGGCTTAAATGAATTATATTTCTTTTTGAAGCAACTGACAAGGTCTGACATACACATACCCAGGTGGAAATTTCAGGTGCTTTACTTGGCTCCTTTGCATCTCTCTTTCCAGGGCCTCACTGTCTTTCACCTGAACTATTCTATCAGTTTCTTCTCTGGACCTCATATCTTCATATCATGTCTTCTACTACACCCCATCAGATTATAAACCCTTAGACACGAAACAACAACCAAAACAACTGCACATTTGGTGAATTTTCTAAATCGAAAGCCCTCATTTCCTATAGGGAAAGCAATTCAAAATCTTGAAGTTGATAAGAGCTTCTGTATTTATACACTAACCTCTTTCTTCTTCCTCATGTCTTACTGTTTATCACTCTGGAGCCTTTTTGCTCCAACCGTGTTAACTTTCTTCCTCAAGTGCATGCACTTTTTCAGATCTGTACTTTTGCATGCATGACCCTTCTTCCTGAATATCCCTGGTTCTGAAGAAGAAAGAGAAAGGATCCACCTGGGAAGCTTTCCCAGCTCTGGGGCCTCGCTCCTACTTTCCTCTGGCACCTCAGGACACTTTGTCTAGCATTGCATATTCCAGCTTATCTCCTTTTCTCTCTTTTCTTGCATGCGTTTTTCCCACAAAGCTGAGCATTAAGAAAGAGGGAATGTGAAATGTCAGGAGTTAGCACACCACCTTTGTGCAGAGGACTGTAATACTGATTATGCACAAAGCAGGCTGTGAAGAGTTAACCCCACAATTGGCTTGTTTGTAGAAGTGAGTCTGGCTGAAGCCTATGTGCTGAGGTCAGACTAACTTGCACCCAAATTCTGTTCCCACAACTAAAACCTTCAGACTAGAAGGACAATGTTCCAATTACAATTATATATTTTGTCTAGTCTGTTCCTAATTTGCGAATGCTTTGTCTTGTCCTTTATGAGCCTTGTTTACATTAATTTCCATAGAAACCACACATTGTTTTTACCCTATTTGATTGCCAATAACAGTCAGCACCTGGATTGTCCAGGGCCTTTGTTGGTTGCACTGGCATTGGTCGTCCTGGCACCCCACTTTCTCTCTCTTAGTTCTGTCCCCTAGTGTACTCTTTTGCTCAGGCCTGTGTCTTGTCCTGGGCAGGTGGGTACTGGAACCTGACTACAGGGCTCTCCAGCACCTCTGCAATTTCTATCCTATGTGATTACACTGAAAACCATGATGTTTCAACAAATGGCTGATACCAAATCAGTCAGGAGCCAAACAAGGGCAACTTGGGCAGTGATGAACACAATGGTGGTTCCACAGGATTATGATGGAGCTGAAAAATTCCTATCACCTAGTGACGTAACCACCGGCAATAACGTCATACCCATATGAGTGGTGATATAGGTGCAAACGAACCTACCGCTGCCAGTTGTATAAAATACAGCACATATAATGTATAGTAACTAATGCTTGATAATAAATGAGTACATACTAGTTTATGTACTCACTGTACTACATTATGCAACTAGCATTATTTTGGAATCTCTCCTTTAGCTCACAATAAAGCAAAACAATATGTGTGCTATGTCAGCTTAAGCCCCACATGTCTTGTGGTTACTGCATCTCCTGGTGGCATTAAGAAGCCATAAGAAGTGAGTGGCCCACTGTCGAGGTTTGTGTAAGTACTTTATGATGTCCACACAATGATGGGATTGTATAACGATGCAATTCTTAGCAGTACCTCCATTGTTAAGCAACACATGACTGCACTATGATGCTTGGCAAAAGTCAGCCTTTCTATCACTCACACTTGCCACATTTCCAAGCCTGAACATCTATCAGGCAGAATGAATCAGAGTCAGAGATGAGAGAGGAAGAGAGACCACGAGAGACATCACCTCACGGTGGAGACCTGGACACAGTTGAACATGATGTACCACGCTGCCTTCCTGGGCATAAAGTCCACTTGCAGTAGAACTTGCAATGTGTTT
Organism: Heterocephalus glaber; assembly: GCF_053883595.1. Lineage (NCBI taxonomy): Eukaryota > Metazoa > Chordata > Mammalia > Rodentia > Bathyergidae > Heterocephalus > Heterocephalus glaber. The sequence goes on along the minus strand of NW_028258357.1, from coordinate 11,517,565 downwards.
ACGAAAATCTGTTTTTTCTTAGTGTACACAGCTAGACGACAGTTGGTAAGTCTTTTGGTAGTGTGGCCTATGAGTTCTTATAAAAAATGGCTGCAGCACACATAACTTATCTCCAGGCCCGGCACATAAACAGAGCTGATGAAAGAGCTTTCATTTTCTTTCACTCTGCATGGGCTAGAAGGCTGAATCCTGCAGCTGTCTGACCAGGATTGCGGCCATCGAATAGCAGCGTGAGAGAAAAAGAAGTGTTTGTTGTATTAAGCCACTATGATTTGGAGGTTTAAATGCTTAAGCCACCAGTGATTGTAATACCTTAACTAATCAATCTAGACATTGAGCTTTTGTTGCTAAGGGCAATTTGAGTTGTATTTCTGAAACTTGCAACCAGAAGAGTTTTACTTACATTTGACCACTTTGTATGTAACTAAAGTAGGGTGTGGTGTGTTACAGTGGAAAAATAGTGGACATGAAACCAGAATATGCAGTGCCCAGTTCTCCCCTTACTAATTTTGTAATTTTCATTAAACATATTTTAGGCTTACATTTGTAAGCTAATATATTTCATTTGGTTTGACTTTTACCATGACTTTTAAGCTAATCTAATCTCCACATCCATTACTTGATTCCTCCTGCTTCCACAGCAGAACTATGGAATTTATTGGTTATTTGAGTGAATAATCAGGCCAGGAACTGCATGACATATTTTTCTACTCAGTGATTCTTGGGAAAGTCCTGGGAATGAATTTAAGAACTTCTTCTCTGAGAAAATATATTATAAAAGTTATTTTGGAAATTTGCAAACATACCCAAAGGTAGAAAAAAAAGCCTAACAAACTGCCATACCCATCATCGCCTTCAATTATCACCATAACATTTTACCTCTTTTATCTCTTTCAGTCCCCATTTCCTCTTTCTTCATCTCATTGCTAGAATACTTTAAAGCAAATTCTGAGCATAAAGCCATCTTACTTTTAAATATTGCAGTGAGTATGTATTTCTTACAAACTTATGTAAATGTATATATAAATTTAAACACCATTATCACGTCTTACAAAACTGACACTAATTCCCCAATAACACTCAATACTTGCTCCATTTAAAATTTCTCTCATTGTCTTTAAAATGTCCTTTACAGTTGGTTTGCTTTCAATCAGCATCCACAGAAGACCTCCATATTGCATTTGGCCAATGAATCTTTTGAGTTTAATCTGCAAGTGATTCGTACCAGTTAGTCTTGACTTTTAAGCCACTGCAAGTTGCTTGTATCAGCAGCACCTTCTTGAGGGCAAGAAGCAGGAGTTTGGGCATTTGGGCTGGGTTCAGGTGTCAGTAGGTACTGGCTCGGATCATTGGCAGAGTTGTAGTGTTGTTGGGGTTCTGGGTCACCTGGGATGGTTTGGACTTGATCCAGGTGGTCTCTGGTTCCCCAGGAGGCTGTGCTGGCATTTGTTCACACGCTACCAGGTTTTCTTGATCAGCGAGTGGGAAATTCTAAAATATATCTTGAAACAAGTGTGCTTGCATTGCACACATTGTTTTATCACATTCCATTGGGCAAAGAAGTAGAAGGCAAACTCGTGCTCCATAGAAAGAGAAGCAAATCCCATCCTAGTATGGGAGAAGTTGCAAAGCTATATTGCAAAGGTCATGGCTATGCAAGGAGAGAAATCATTTGGAATTATCCAGCAATCTATGGTCACTTGCCAACATGTTTGACCCTCCATAACCTTTAGACTCTGCCAGAGAATATATATCTCTTGAAGTTCAAACTATTTTTTAAAATGAGTAGAAATTGATTATTTTATAAATTAAAAAAAACTGGATCAAGAACCATTTGATCATAATTTTCTTGTACGAAAGTTTCATCTCAAGTTTCCTTGAAATAGCACTTTTAAGCTCAGGAAAGCATTTATTTCAAACAGACCTTTACAATGTCTGAAAATTCCATAATTACACAACTACAGCAAAATAAAAAGTTTGGAGTCATTTTAATTTCAGTAGGAACAGTAGATATTTTTTTCTTTTTTCCATAGAGTTACCAAATGCATAGAAACTGTTGGGAAAAGCGCTTTATTTCTTTGGCACAGGCAATAATTCAATGGAAGGCAAAAAAAGCTATTTATAGGAGCTATCTGTAGACCAAGGGCTTAAATCATGTAGTGGTAACATTTCTGCCAAATATTTTGCAATAAAGAAATATTATCAATTGTTAAAGACCTTGACAGGTCAATTTAGTTTGATAGTAAAGGAAAGTGATGAGAAAGTTGATAAAATGGCTATTAATCTTTCCTGCATGTACAGCTTTAATTGTCTGGTGTCAGACTTATAGTCTTCACCTGTGGTATGCTGGCACCACATTGTACCAGCTTATGAGAGCCAAGGCTTGGTAAGCCTTTCTGACTCCATGTTCAGTAAAGTCCCATTAGCATTTTGATATTGGCCAGAGTGGGAGTACTTTTACCACAGAAATTGGAAAATGCTACAAATCAGTCATTTGTTAAACATTTACAGCATATGAGTGGTCTTTATTCACATGATGGATGTCACTGCCTGGGAATATTCAAAGATGACTTCTTTAGTGCTGAAGGAGAGCCATTGTAGAGAAGTGAAAGGCTTCCTTGGCATTTTTTCCATCATCCTGTGTCTTCAGACTGCTGGTAGCCTCATTGGATAGGAGCAAAGGAAGAGCATCCTGGAGAAATGGAAGAAGTAGAGAAAAGGGAATGGAAGAGGAAGTGAGCTTTGTCCTTCACGTACCCTGTTGACTCTAACTTCCATCCGACTCAGGTTAAGCATGGTCTTTAGCTTGTCTTGAGTTGCTTCAACAACTTCTGGGTCCATTTGCATGCAGGCAGAAACCGGAGCAGTTTCTTGCTTCAATTGTTATGGAATTCTGCCACTTGCCCTTCAGCTCTGAGTGAGTCCTTACCTGGCAAGATGCTTCCCATTTGCAAAACTGAGATGTGACATCTGTTCCTCCCCTCGGTCCAAGTGGTTATGAGTGATGCCAAGGAGCCTCTCACTGTACAGCAAGAAGTGGATTGAAGAGGACTGTCAGTGAGAGTGTCTCTGAAGGGGGTGCTCTGTGCAGAAGGAAAAAGAAAAAGATTCAGAAGCCATCGGATAAGACCTTGTTATGGAGAATGTACTTTACTGAGGAGCTCGATCAATGTCATCTGGATGCTTGTCTGAAACGCAAACTCTCAGATCCTACCAGAACCACAGTGTGAGAATCTGCATCTAAACAAGGTTCCGTGGGAATTTTTTTTGGTACCAGGGATCAAACTCAGGACCTTGAGCTTGTAAGGCAGGGAGTGGAACTACTGAGCTAAATTCCCGGCCCTCCATGGGAATTTTTATACACATGACAGTTTGAGAGTGGTCACGGGACTAGAGAAATATCCATGTTTTCTAGTAGACTGTGGGTTTAATTGTATGTATAGCTCCATTTTAGTTTCTAGCCTTTGTTTTTCCACTTTTAGATTCCCATTTCTGCTTCATGCTTAGCAAACAACTTGATGTATTAAGGAGAAACATTTACATCATCATTGTTTTAGAAAAACGCATGCTGATTGGCCTGAAATGGTGACATATTTATACTGAGAGAAGGGGAAGGTGAGAGTTAACTTTTTGTTTATAATGGCAGAAATCAATAGATATCAAATATAAAAAGCAAGAATTAGTAGTATCCACATATCATTTGGAGGCATTAAGGCGATTACCTGGATTTTTGAAAAAGTATTTAAAATTTTTGAAAAATGATTTAAAAGTAGTTGACTCTGGGAAGTAGACCTATTTTTTTTTCTATTCTGTTTGTACTGTTTATTTTTTAAAATGTGAGTGCATCTTATTTTGATATGATTTAAATATATTATACAGTCTTGTATTTTATACCTTCCTGTAAAACCATTTTAAATCCATTCTGAGAACAATGTAGAATATGAACAAGCAAGCAAACAAAACCAAAAAATTTTCCCAGAAAGAACACACGGTCTATATGGTGGTTAAAATAGGAAACATCATGGTTTATGCAAGAAAAATATGCAAACATAGTAACTGAGATGAAATAAACTGTTCATGTGAGTAATGACCTTATCTTGGTGAATTTAGATTGGATGAGAAGGGAAAAAAAAAATAAGAAGAATAAAGGGCCAAACAGAAGTCACATGAGGTTGTGGGATGGGGTAACATTCATGAGAGCAGCATGAGATTATTCACCAAAGTATCTCTGAAGAGGATTCTCTGTGCAGAAGGAACTTTTCTCACAGAGATTCCTCCTTGTGATTCATCTTCTCAAGGTGAAAGACTGGTATAAGCTGCCAGAAGGAGAAGGTATGAGCAGAGGTTGGACCCACGAACTCTTCCATCATTCCCTCCAGAAACTCTGAGCTCTGCATCCCAAGGGACACGAGCAGAAAATAAACCATGTTGCACCTCACAAACCTCCCTCATTTTACAAAGGCATGGGGACACCTATGGGATTTGCTAATGGTCACTTGTAAGGACAATGGCAGAGCCAACTCTTGATCTCAATTTCCTTGACTCTTGGTCCAGTGCTCTTTTCAATTTAACTTCCTAGTATGTGACACAGTTGGAGGAACAGCTGGCTCCTATGGACTCTGAACTCTGTGAATACAGAGACTAGATTAATCTTCACTACTGTAGCTGTAGACTCCTTGGCATGCAATAGGCCCTCAATAAACATTTGTTGACTAAGTGAAAAATACATGTCACGAGTTGGCTGAACTCCTTGATGGTTCCATGGAGTGAAATAGAGTTAACAGATGTGAAGGGTATAGTTAATTCATCTTGTAAGATTCTCTTCTGTTCCTTGAGATAAATGACTTATTATTTTTATCTTGTTAAGCCTTATATGATCCTGTTTCGATTTCTCTCCAGGTTGATGCTCCTTAACTAGAGAGTTTTCACTTATTTGGGATTGAGTTTTTTTGGTTTTCTTGTTTTTGAGTAGATCAGAGTGCAGGCCATTTTGCTAAATCAGCTCTAAATATTTTCTCTGTCTATTGAGATTGACTTTAGTTATGGAAATCCATGAATTGGGTCTCTTTTCACAGACCCACCAGTTGAGTTGATTGTTATCCCATAAGTGGCTTCTGTGGCAAAATCTTTATTTGGTTGAAATCAAGCCCTCTTAAGCTTTTTGGTTTACTGCAAAGAGATAGCCGGGCAACACCTAGCTGCAGTAGTTCAGTTATGATCATTCAGTCCAGTTGTCTTTTAATGGCTCGACTTGAGAAGGGGGCTTGTGCTCATGGCCTGTGTGTTGGTATCAGTAGTTCAGACTAAAGACCATTGGTTTGATGATTTCCATCTGTGTCTCAGTAGGTCCTGCTCCCTCCCAGTTATCCTGGGCAACTGGCAATGACAGTGGACACCAGAAGAGGGGCCTGGAGATGAGAAAAAAATTTGCTGTAAGCTCTTGAGATATCAGAGTTAAAAGCTGTAATTCAGTTTGGCTGCCAGCACTATGTCTAGGACCCCAAGGAATCCAAGTTCACTTTGTTTTTCTTTGGAAGAAGTAGAAAAAGGTGTTGGTTGGCTGACCTTCCATCTGTACCTGGCGGCTGCAACAGCCTGTTAAGGCTGGAGTGAAGTAGCTAGTTATTCGTCCACCCTTATTAGCTATTCCACTGCACTGAAGTTACCTTTGCAAAGGAGCAGCTCCAAAGATCATTCTATCTTCAGCCTGGTGGGGGTGGGAGGTGCGCAGCAAAGTTGCTGCCAAGATGTGGAGTGGCTGAAGATGACGGGCTAGTTTTTATGTAAGCAAATGGGCCAGAGGGACTTTTAAAAAGTTGGCATAGGGGCCTTTTATCCTTTTCCCCTCCTTTTTTCCTGACAATAATGAACGAAGCATGTTAAGCTTATTTCCAATTATACAACAAGTTTCCATTCATTAGAAACCCAGGCAGCGATCCCAGCTGCATTTCAGTTACTTTGAAAGGCAGCTCCCTATTTGGTCCAAGGTTGAGCAATGTTAATGCAGTGGCTCAGGTATCCTGGGAATGATTTCTTGTTTGCATATTCAGGAAAGACAGCAAAATCTTTCTTACTAGAATTTAGAGGTCTTGTCGTCTGTTTCTGGGATATGAGGTAATTGAAAACTCAAGAGTTCCAAATTCTTTCTGTGTTGCAAGGGAAGGAAATTATCATATGGGCAGGTGGGTCAGACCCTTGGATGGCCCATCTTACACTCCTCTGTCACAGTGCTCCAAAGGAGCACATGTGCCATTGAAAACTAGCAGGAGGCCACCTGTCTGTCCTCTGACCTTCCCCCTTTTAAAATACAGAACTCAAATTCTGATTTTTAAAAAATTTTCCAGAAAAAATTGGTCCTTACCTTGGAATCAGACACGAATATTATTTGTATGTGTTGTGTGTTGTGAGGGTGCTGTATTGGTTAACTTTATATCTCTGAGACAAAATACCCGACACAAACAACTTCAGGGAGGAAAGATTAATTTTGCTTCATGGTTTCTGAGGTTTCAGTCCATGCTAACTTGGCTCTGTTGTTTCTAGGCCTGTGTTGGAGCAGAAACATCATGGTGGAAGGGCATGGGAGGGGAAAGCTGCTGATCTAATAGCAGCCAGAAAGCACAGAGAAAGGACAAAAGCCAGAGAGGAAGGGTTGGGAACAGGATGTGCCATTCCAAGGCATAGCCCCAGTGATCTTCCTCCAACTGGGCTCACCCTCTATGGGCCCACTTAGCTATGAATCCATCAGTGGGTTAATCCATTGACGAAGGTTAGCACCCTCATGATGCAGCCACCTCTCTGGGCCCATCTCTGCACATTGCTGCATGGAAGAATCCAGCCCTCAGTGTGTAAGTCTTGAGGCACATTTCATATTTGAACCATAATGGGTTGGGGACGTGAGGATATGGCCCCATAGTTGCAGTTTGTCACTTGTGGCTATCGGCTAAAACGAGCTCCTGTTCATCACGTTCCTTTGATCGGTAATTCGGCGGAGAAGATAGGAATGACAATGGAAAAGGATGTGTGGCCCGCAGCCTGTGTGTAGATCCAGCCTTGCCTCTGCGCTGGCTGGGTGACTTTTGACAACAGACTGCACACTCTGTGTCTGAGTTTCCTCACGTGTAAAACCGTAACTATGTCAGAGATTTGCTGTGATAGTTACATGCATTAAGGATTGTGGCAAACAGAAAGTGCACGGTTTTCATTAACTATTCATATTGCAAAGGTGTAAACATTTCATATAATATAAAATGTACAAGCGTGTTTCTGTAATATAATTGTACTATATTGTATTATATTTAATGTAGTGAGTGTAAATCTATATTCCATCGATATAGTGTAAAAACAGATGTGTAGGAGGTATCTTTTTGGAAAAAGAATGACTTTTCTTTTTATTATATATGAATATTTCTATCATTGATTACCCTAACTGAACCCAACCTGGGAATCTGATGTTTTGAGGACTTTGAAGGATGACCAGCTCTCTAAGCCATGAGCGCTCTTAAAGCTCTTATTTTTAATACTTTAGGGGAAGGAGTAGAGAGACAGTTGGTGAGTGGGAAGACATCTCAGGAGAGAGATGGGAAGAAGGGAGCAGGTATGAGAATGGCAAGTGTCCTGTGCCCTCAGCCGGGTGAGGGGCTGGCTTGAGGCCTGACGAAGAGGGTGTGCGGGGCTGGTGTCAGAGAGCAAGGGAGGTAACACGTGGAGCTGTGTCCCGAGAGACCAAGGGGAGAGGGTCACAGCCCAAGGAAAGTGGGTGTGCAAGAGACCGCAGGAAATAAGTGGAGGAGGGTGTTGAGAAACATTCTTGTACCAATAAGCCTGGGAAGTAAGAGCGTTGTGGTTTTGAGAATTCATGTCTTTGTGGTTAGGAACATTTAGGATGTCACCATCAACCTGGACTTTGAGATTTGCACTTATTAGACTTTTTCGAATGCACTTATCTTTGTTAACCCTAAACTATCATCAATTATAAGATATGCTTTGATTCACTAGCATCTTTTTTCCCCCAGAGGAAGTTGAAAATAAATAAACACATAACAAGTATGCATGGATTGTAAAATACATTTCAACATTTGACACGTTTAAGATATGAAAAAGTTGCATTTTAGCCTTGAGGAAATAGATATTATTATGAAATCATGGGAAAATAATGCTTTATTAGGGTTGTACAATTAGACACCACAAAGGCTGTTTCTTTCCAACTTTTCTCAGCCTCTTTGATGGCCAAGGAGAGCTTAAAGGCTTTGTTTCTTGTTGAAACACAAAGGATTTGAGAATTGGCATGAACAAGTGTAATGATCACTGCCACAGACAGTAATGGCTACATGCAAGACACTGATTGTGCCCCATGCTTTGCATAAGTTATTTCCAGTTCTTCCTGTAATTGGGAGAAGGGCATTGTTAACCCCATTTTGTAGATGAGGAAACTAAGGCTCAGGGTGTTCATATGACTTGGTAAAAGATCATAAAGATATTAGATGAGATTTGAAATGTGCTATTCGACTCCCCTAAAGCTCATACTTCAAAGATAGGGAAAGAAGTAGTGGTGGATCCTCAAGCCAAAGCAGAGCAAAGTGAAATGGGAGAATCCTGGGAAGGGACAGGGAAGTGAGGATCTCACTTGGGTATTGGAGGGGAGCACACATAGTAGCTTTAGCTCCATAGTAACAGCAAACGCTGACTCGATGGCAGGCTTAAGGCCAAATGCTCCACGTACATTGCTTCTTTTAATTCTTAGAGCAGCCCCCTGAAGTTACTACTATTCCTGTTATACAGACAAGGAAAATGAGGCCCAGAAAAATAATTATTCATTGGGTAAGTTTAAACTCCAAGCCCTGTGCTCATAACTGGTAAATTACTTGTGAAAAATGTGACCTATGTTTTCTCTGACAACTCAGGGAAAATGCCATATTCTTCCCCAACTTACCTTTCTCCACCATCCCTGCTCCGAATCCCCTATGATTTCTGTGACTGGTGTCGTCAGGCCACAGCTGTGTTTCTGAGCCACAAGGTGGCAGCAGAGCCTTACAAAGCCGGGGAAAATCTGCGCCTTCTTGGCAGTGTTAACCCGTGCTGGCTCAAATGCCAGGGGCAGCTCATGGAAAGAGAAAAGGCCAGTGGGCCTGGCCTTTGAAATTCATCCTTCCGGGGTACAAACGTAGGGAATCCATGCCCACTCGCTCACTGGAGGGGGCAGCATCCCAGAGAACTCATCCCGGTGACAATGGTGGCCCCAATTCTATGGGATGGGAGAGGTCTCCAAGACCCCAAAGAAACCAGGAAATGAAATGTTCTGTGTGTGTGTGTGTGTGTGTGTGTGTGTGTGTGTGTGTGTGTGTGTGTATATTTTTTTTGGTACCGGGGATTGAACTCCGGTCCTTGCGAAAACACTGAGCTAAATCTCCGGCCCAATGCTGTACATTTTGAAATCTTTTGTGAGCTGACCCTTGCTCCTCTCGCCTTATTTAGCTTTTAAGCTTTATGGAATGTGGTTTGAAAAGTACAGAAGTAGTGAAAAGTACAAGGAGAATTAGGGGAAGGGAAGACAGTAAGGCTCTGGAGTCAAGAGCTTGAATCAGGGAGCCACCTGGCCGCCTTCCAGATGCCTGATAGTAACAGCGACGCCCAAGGTCCCCAGGCTTGTTTCCTCAGGAACACATGGGTGAGACAGTGTCTGCCTTGCAGGTTGCTGGGAATATTAAATAAGCCAAAGCCATGATGCATCTTTAGGTGGTTAATCACAGAAATGGTGTCTTTTTTTCAGATGTTTGCTTCCTTCTTCTGGAGAGGTGTGTCAACTAAAAGAAAGACTAAGATTCATATCAAAGGAGGTTGGAGGACTGCCTTGCTGGAGTGGAACTCAATACCCAGTGTATGGACAAAGGGAATTCTTGTTGATCTAGTAACATCAAAATGTTTAAGAGGCTGATAGAACAAAGGGAGTTCAGTTTGCATCTCTCTGTGTCACTTTGCATTTTTTTTTTAATAGTACAGCGGCAACAAGAGAATCATGCTTTCCAAGGGGAGTGGCAACATACACACAAAGAAATGTGTTTCATTCTGAAGGTTCAGAAGGACCAGTTAGGTTTTATAGATGTATCTCTCATGGCTCATTCTTCACGTGGGCCTGTGTTGTTTGAACATAGCCCAGGATGAGGAAACTGTGTGCTCTTGTTTGAACCCTGGATCGGTTATTTGCCGGCTTTGTGATGTAGGGCCAGTTTCATACATGAGTTTTCTCACGACCAATGGGGAGAATTATAGTAGCTTCTATTTTACAGGTTGATGTAGGATTATATGGGATAGTGCATGTGAAGTGTCCAACATGCAGTTGATCTTTAATAAATGCTGGTCATTTTTAATAATTTCACCCAGTTACAACTCTTTTCTTGAGCCAAGAATTCAGTTACAGTTATAGCTTTGAATCAAGTAATATTTTAAATTGCTTAGGAGGAATAAAGAGCCAGAGCAGATAGCTCTTCTTCCTTGTTGCTCATATCCTTTCAGGCCCTTTGTAGCAGCGGCCTGATCTCCTCTCTGAGATGCTGGTGTCTACATCAGGCCAAGCTGACTTCTGCTGTGCTAATTGCCTTCCTGGGGACAAGCTGGTGCCTATGGAGGCTTTGAATTAGGGACTTCAGCAAGGCCTTGGCGTTCGTGGAGTCTCTGGTTTCCACTGGTTCACAGAACAGACGTCGTCAGAGGTTGTAACACTTCTGGACCATAATTTCAATCCTCTTCTCATTTCTCACCTTTCACTCCTATTTGAAATTAAATAACATTTTTTTTTCTCCTCCCAACCACCCAGGTAGAGTTGAGAATAATTACGGAAATACCTCTACTCTGGACAACACTGGTTTTCAAACTGTGGTCCTTAGGCCAGCAGCATAAGTAGCTTGTTAGAAATGGGGGAGAAAACAGCCCAAAAATAGGGGGAAGGCATTGTAGAAATTTACTGAAAAGTTCATTACTTAAAGTGTCATGTTAAAAATACATTGCTTTTTAAAATTTTTAAATGCACGTGGTGTTTGCCACATTTTAAAAAGTACATATCATTCGTTAACAAATTTTTGCTCATTTTAAATATTTACTTTTATAGCTAAAAAAAAGAAGAAGAAACGAAATCTCAGGCCCAACTCCACAACTATTGAGTCCTCCATTCTGAGGCACTAACTCTCCGCAATCTGTGTTTTAAAAGGCTTCCATGTAGTTCTGGCTCACTTTTGATAATTCCTTCTTCTGGCCTCAAAAATAGGTCAGCTCCACATCATGGAGATGGTTTAGTGTTTGTTCCCAAGAACCAAGCATTTAAAATCAGATTCAGGATGGTATTTCACTAGTCTTACTTATATTTTGTCATATTATCTCTGCATCTTGCCTATAGACAAACCAGCAGGATTTGGAGCCATTCTTAAAAGCATAGATCTTTTGCAAAAGGGAAGAGGACCAAGACATGGAGGGAAAGAGAGGGAGGGGAGAGGAAGGGAATGAAGAGAGAATTAAGACGTGTTATGCACATTACCAATGCCTCGCCATAAATGTTATCATTATGTACAGTGGACTCTTGAGTTAGGAATGGCCTGACATTCGAACAACTTGAGTCCCAGAATTTTAGTTTTAACTTACAAACAAAGCCTTGAGTTACAACCTGAATGCTGGATTTGTGCTTCCAGATGGTCTCAGATACAGATTTAACCCTTACAGAGTTCCGGAAGGAGCATGACAGCATCCTTTCCTGTGTGGAGTTAATTGAGGAATCCTGGGCCAGTGTCTCTCTAAGACCCTGGAATCTGCCTGAAAGAAAGTGTGGCCGAAAGTTATACAGGAGAGAGACTCTGCAGGCTGTGTAGAGGAGCCTGACTCACTTGAGTTACAACCAGCCTTCACGAACAAATTGAGTTTGTAAGTCAAGGGTCCACTGTATTCCAAACACGTACTAATAAAAAAAAGTCTGAGTTTGGCCATAGATTATCGGAAAAAAGAATAGAAAGAAAAAGAAAGAAAGAAGAAACAAACACCTTCCCACCAAGTCCAGCTCTATTTTTCTCTTGCAAATGCATAAATGTTTGACCCTTTCCTTCTGATATTCCTTATTGCAAACCATGAGGTAGAAACATGAACTAAATTGGTCTTTAAAAAAAAAACAACACATACCACTTAGCTCCCTAATTATTCTTTTGTTCTCTGTGTGTGTATGTTTTCATCAAGAAAAAAGGCAGTCTGTCTTCATCATGTTTAAAGCTGAGGCTAAAAATTAAAAATTGACTGTAGGTTTTGGATGAGTACATGACAACAGTCGTGGTTTCTTGGAGTTTTAGAGCACTAATAATACTAATGATGAAAGTAGTATTAAACAAGGCCAATAAAGCTTTGTAATTTACAAATTACAGTCATATATTTTCTTACTTAATTCTTGCCTTTGCTATATGTATTATTCTTGTTTTAAATGAGAAAACTGAGGCCCGGAAGTTTATCTATCAATGGGTACCATGATTTTTCTGGAGAGAATTTCATAAGATTTTAAATAGAACTTTCTCTAGGAGTAACAATAGCCACTAATGGATAGTGGGTGCTTTCTGTGTGACAGGCACTATCATAGATGTGTTCTGTGTCTTATTAAATCCTCAAAATAGCCCAGTTAGATAGAAAATATTGCTACTCCTATTGCCCAAATGAGAAGACAATCCGAGAGAGGGTAAATAACACAATCTTAAAATGTGATGAGCTGTGATTGAGATGAAGACTGTTTTTTAAAATAATTACTTTTTTAGGACACACATGTGTAAATATCGAATAGTTTCTCTGGTGTGAGAAACTGAAAGTGTAACTAAGGACCAAAAGGTATAATAGATACTGTGAAATAGGAAGAAAAGGGGCAAAGGGGAAGGGGAAGTGGGAGGGGTGGGGGAAAGGAAAGAAGGGAATGGGATTGATGGAGGGGTTGAAGGGAGGGCAGGGGAAAGGTGAAAAATAAGAACCAAGACTATGTAAAGGTGCAAATTTCCAATGCTGAATGTCATTATATTGTATACCTACAATGTACCAATGAGGGCTGGAGATTTAGCTCAGTGGTTTCACTGCCTGCTGTGCAAGCTCAAGGATGGGAGTTCGATCCCTGGTGCCAAAAACCCCCTCAAAAAACCCACAACAGCAACAAAAAAATTAAATGTGCCAATGATTAGAATGAATAATTGATAACGTGAAATAGGAAGAAAAGGTCCAAAGGGGTAGGGGTAGTGGGAGGGGCAGGGGAAAGGAAAGAAGGGAAAGGAAAAATGATGAGAAATGGAAAAAATAGAAATAAAGTCTTTGTAAATAGGGAAGGGTGGAGGGGGTGAAGGGAGGGCTAGGAATGGGGAAAAAATAAGAACCAAGATGCATCATGTAAAGGTACAAGTTCCCAATGAGAAATGTAAATGTGTTGTATACCTAAAATGTACCAATAAAAGAATTTAAAAAAATGATTATTTTTTGTCAACTAATCAAAATTATATATATTTAGTATGTGTACATGATGTTTTAATATATGTATTTATTGTGGAATGCCTAAATCAAGCTAGTTAATATATACCTCCTATACTTTTTTTTTCTTTTTTTGTGTGGCAAGAACACTTAAACTTTACTGTCTTTTCAAGTATACAATATTTTGTTCTTAACTGTACTGACCATGATGTACAATAGATCTATGGAACTTATTGTTCCTGTTCAACTGAAATTTTGTGTTTTTAGACCAATATCTTCCCAATCCTTCTACCCCAGCCTCTAGTAACTACCTTTTTACTCTCTTTCTCCATAAGTTCCACTTGTTTGCCCTCCACATGAGTGAGATCATGCCATGTTTGTCTGCAAAACACAAGCTTTCATGTATTTTTAAGGCCAAATAGCAAGCATCCCACTGTATACACACAGTGTGTTTTCTTTGCGATCCATCGGTTGATTTTCCTCCTTGCTGTTGTGCACAGAGCTGCAGTGAGAACAGGAGATGTGCTTCCCCATCCTGGTTTCATTTCCCTCCGGTACATACCCAGCAGTGGGGTGGCTGGATCATGTGACAGTTCTATTTTTAATTTTTGGAGGAACTTCTATACTGTTTCCCATCATGACTGTGCTAATTTACGTTCCCACTAGCAGTGTGCAAGTGCTTCTCTTTGTCCACATCCTAGCCAGTTCTTATCTTTTTGCCTTTTTCACAGTAGCCCTAGGGCTTCCCATTTGTGCAATGGGAATAGCAATATTTCCTACCTCATCGGGCTATTTTTCGGATTTAATAAGACACAGAACACACCTGTTATAGTGCCTGTTACATAGCAAGCCCCCATTCATTACGAGGCAGTTGCTTTGTTACTCCAGAGAAAGTCCTGTTTGACATCTTATGACACTGCCTCCATTGCGGTTTTATTTGCAGTTCTCAGTTGATTAGGGTTGCAGAGCAGTTTTTCAAATAGTACCTGCTGATCATTTGTTTGCATTAATTGAGAAACAGCTATTCAAGGTTTTTGCCCATTTTTAAGTCAAGTTGTTTTTTCTTACACTTGAGTTGAGTTCCTTGTGTATTGTGGATTACCTCCTTACCAGAGGTATGATTTGCAGATATATTCTCCTGTCCTATAGGATAACTCTTCACTCTGTTCCTTTACTGTGCAGCTTTTTAGTTTGATATAATTCTATTTGTCTAGTTTTGCTTTTACTGCCTGTGATTTTGGGATCATATTCAAAAATCATTGCCCAAACCAATGGCATGGAGCTTTCCCCCCTACATTTTATTTTCTTCTAGTAATTTTACAGTTTCAGGTCTCTTAAGTATAGATTTTTGATTTATTATGAGTTGATTTTTGTGGACAGTGTGATATGAGGGTCACAATTCAGCTATTCAGAGAAGAGAATTTTTACCTTTGACTTTTCTGCATACAATAAGAAACACAAAAACAATAAATGAGATTTCTAAACAAACAAACAAACAACAATCCCCCCCCCCCCCCCCCATAAAACTTGACTCTTTCAAGGCCGAAGACTCTCTTTCTTTTTTTTTTTGTACTGAAGATTGAGCCCAGGGCTATTTGGGAGGGAATCACACACACTCCTACTGATCATATCAATAGCTATTGATGGTTTATTTTGTCAGTGCCACCTGACTTTTCAGAAAGGACTTTAAAAAGCTGTTAAGGGTCCATAAAAGATCTCAGATAATCCCACAAGCAGTTGTTTTATCTAGGGATAAGAGGGACAGGTCTTTCTTTCCTAAGAAGCCAGCCTCTAAGTAGTTATTTTAAATTAATTTAAGTTAGTTCTGTTATTCTCATCCTACAAAGGGCCAGGTGCAGCCTCAGCTGGAGACATCTACCTACCTGTCAGACAGGAAAGTACTTTGAATAAGAAGAGCCAAAGGATAATTGCTTTGCCTGTATTTGAATGGTACAGAACTATATAAAGCAAGCATGAAAAGCTTTTCTAAAATCAGACTTTAATATCTCAGTGCTTTAGGACATTAAGCCTCAGGCAGGCTTGATGAGAAGATAAAATTCCATGCTCTTCCTCCAAGTACTCATGGGGCCTTATTCCTTTGTTTCCAATGGAAACAATTCCACTTTCCTCTTTAGCCTGGTCTGGTTCCTGGCTCTCAGAAGGCTGAGCCAGCACATTGGCCTTATCCTCCAGGCAAGCATATTATCAGCTACCCTCTAATTGGGCTTTGCTGGTCTCAGGCTCAGTCCAGGGCTGGGCTGTGCTTGAATAACCAAGGGTGCAGCAGCTCATCTTTCTCTTGCGTGCCAGCAAGCTTCTTTCTCATTCCTCAGGACAAGCCACGATGCTGTTCAGAAACTGAGTTCTGAGCTTGAATTTCCGCTTGTAAATTTTTGGTTTGGTGGGGGGAAACAGCTGTATGGAAATATAATTGGCATAGCATATAATTTGCATACCATACAATTCACCCATTTAAAATGTACAATTCAGTGGTTTTTAGTATATTCACAGAGGTTGCAAAGAGCATCGTGATCAACGTTAGAGTATTTTTGGCAGTCCAAAAAGAAATCCTGTCCTCTTGAGTTACACTCCCTAATTTTCCCATTCTCTCTCTCATTCCAGCTCTGGGCAATTACTGATCTTGTTGCAGTCTCTAGAGATTTGTCTGTGTTGGACATTTCCATTAAGTGGAATTTCCCGTGTGGGGATGTGCTGTGTCTGGGAGTAGGCAGTCTGTGTGGTGACTATGAGCAGAGGGCAGATTTGTTTTCTACTCCTTGCTTCTCTGTCTCCCACCTGCAACCATGGGCAGAACTCAACCTAATTTGCAGTTTCTTTGCTTGCCAAATGAGGATTTCTTTCATTAAAACCTTTTAAATTTCACAATCATTTCAAACTTAGAGATTAGTCAAAACAACAGGACAAAGAACTCCTGTGTACGCCTCTCATGTTCTAATTGTCAATAATAATCTACCACATATCCTTTATCACGCTGTCTCTCTCCACGTGTATTTTTTCAAACCATTTAAAATTAAATCTCAGATGATTCTTTATTCCTAAATATGTTAATGTGTATTTTCTAAGAATACATTTTTTTGTATATAACATAAAAAATGACCAAAACCAGGATATGAACATTCGTGCAATACTATTGTTTAATCTACAGAATTTATTCACATTTTGCCAAATGGCCAATAATGTTAAGGATCACTCATAGGTGCTCTTTTTAAATGACCCTGATATTTTGAAGCAAAAAATAGTTGACTTATTTGGTAGAATGTCCCTTATTTGGGGGTTGGTTCTCTGACATTTCCTTATGATTAGATTAAGCTCTGAATTTTTGTGCTAAGTTCTTCTTAGGGTGTCCTTACATGTCGATTTTTCTCGTACCACTGAAAACTAAACAGGTTAGCTGCCAGATTTTTTTCTACAATAAAATTACCACTTTCCTCGTTGCAATTACTAAATGTCTTGTGAAGGGATGCTTTGAGAACTTTTACGTAAATATCCTGCTTCTCCTCAAATGTTCACCCACTAGTCTTTGCATCCACTGATGATTTGTGACAATCAATTACTGCCGTGATGATTGCCACAAGATGATTTTCTAATCTCGTTTACTCCATCTGGGTTTTTTTGTTTACATTCTACAGTAAGATAGAGTTTTTCTATTGTAACCATTATTTATTTTTGCTCAAATTATTTAGATATGGACAGTGGGGTCTTTTTCAGTCTAGTTCTGGTGGGATTTAACATTCTTAAGTATTTCCTGGCTGGTGAAAAAAGATGTTTAGACATATTCCTTATGAACACTGCTCCAGCTCTGAAATCAACCATTAGTGGGGAGTTAGAAACCAGTACGTGAGTACTAGGGGTATTTATTTTTCCTGGGGTGTCTTTACTTCTAGGCCCTGTCAACACATAGAGTTAGGAATCACATGTATGTATACACATGTATTCCTCTATATAATTTTCTATATCTTTCTACCCACTTAAATGAAAAATCATGGCACTTCCACCTCTAATCGAGAGCCATAAAGTTCATTCAATCTTTCTTCCTTTTCATACTTGCACCTCTATTCTTAGACACTGAGAAACTCAACTTCTGTTATTTACATATCTACTTATTTTCTTAAGTTTTCTTTCTTCTCCTCCAGAAGAGAGTTTTTTGAGGACTGCCACTTAGAACTGACTGTCCTCTTATCTATGATCACTGCTCTGGTCTTCCAGATCTCTTTCAGAGCTTACACCCTTTGAGGAGAGGAGATTTTTTCCTCTTTCTGGAAGTGAGTTAGACCAGTCTGAGGCTCTCTCCTTGCTCCTCTCTCACAGTTTTCCTTGTCGGCTCTTGGTCTTTGCAAAAGCTTGCTGTGGGAGTTTGAGAGATAAATCCCAGAGATTTGGTACTGCTTTTTCTACTTATAGGTAATTTGAGATTTGAGCATTTTCTGTTTTCTATTTCTGCTGAAGGTGTGAGCTTCAGTTTTGTTTGCTCTTCTTCTTTATTGTCTTTGGAGGAAATGCAGGGTGAGTTGGATGTTGGATTTAGGGGACAACTTCATTCTCAGCTCCCCAGAAATTCATCCAAATAAGGATTTTTATTTTGTGAAGTTAAAGTGCTATAGCCTACATACAGTACTGTGTGTGTGTGTGTGTGTGTGTGTGTGTGTGTGTGTGAGAGAGAGAGAGAGAGAGAGAGAGAGAGAGAGGGAGGGGGAGAGGGACAGAGAGAGAGAATTAAGTTTAATTATGTAACATCAGAGCCTGTTATATAGTATATGTACTTAGCATACGGAGTTAATGAGAGAAATTTAAAGAGATTTTCCTAAAAATAATTTTTATAGTCATTTTGATTCTAATTTTTATCCAAGTAATGCACATATATAGCTTTGAAGTGACTTCCAAGACCTACAGAAAAGCAGCCATCCTCAGCTCTTTCCTACCCCAAGTCCAGTACTCAGAGGTAGACTCTTTTCTATTCTGCCACTTATCTTTTCATTCTTTATCTTTTTAGAACATGCTTGTATCTCTTGATTTATCAGTTATAAATTGTAGTAATATTTTGTTAAATCCGTCTCACTCCAACATCACCTTCAGGTTTGATGATTCAGGAGGATTCACGAGACTTGGCATGAGTTGTCCTCATGCCTATAGTCCATATCGTGCTGATATCACAAGCTATTACGGAGGGGGTAATTTATAATGAACAGAAATTTCTTGGCTTATAATTCTAGAGGTTGGAAAGTCCAAGACTGAGGGGCCGGCATCTGATGGGGGCTGGGTCATTCTGCGGCGCGTGGCAAAAGGCGAGATGGGAACAAAGCATGAGCTCGCACAAAGAAATGCTCAACACGTTGTTTAGAAGAAACCCACTCTGACAACAGAAGTATTACTGCAGAGCCCTCCTGACTTGATCAGCCCTTAAATGTCCCACCTCTCAACAATGCTATTCGGGGATTATGTTTCCAAACTATAAACTTGCAGGTGGGTACAATCAAACGGTAGCATTATGGGTAATATTTCTTATAGCACAAGGATACAGAGCAAGATCGGCAAGAGTAAGAAGCACATGGGGTAAAGTCCGGAGTAGAACAGGCATCAGCTCTCAGGGACCTCTCCTGGGGGTGGTGGTCGTATGGGATGTATACTGTTCCTCCAGGAAGCTGTGACAACAGACGAAAAATACTGTCTACCTGGGAAGCTCATTAGGGACTCAGTGCCCAAGGTTTACATGATTTTATTGAGGGCTTGTCGCATAGATACCCGCTGCTGAGCATATACAAAGTTCTAAGCTTCCAAAAGACAACCAGCTAGTCAGCATAAACCATACTGTTGGTGCAAACAGTTGAGGCACAGCAAGTTACTCATCACTTACCATGAAATCCAAGCAGCAGTGTAAGCAAGACGAGACGCTTAAAGCAGAGGAGCCAGGCCCATTATGCTAACTTGCTTTTCCTGAACAGTGCTTGTTAAAAAAGATTTTTCACAGGGCCGGGGATTTAGCTCAGTGGTTTCGCCGCCTGCTGCGCAAGCGCAAGAACCTGAGTTCGATCCCCGGTACCAAAAAAATAAAATAAAATAAAATAAAAAAATAGAAAAGATTTTTCACATTTGAGCCAACTTTTACGCTTATGATTACATCCAAGTCATACTATCATGTCTCCTTTCTTGTGCAACTTTTTGTTTCTTCTAGAGTCAGTATTCATTTCTTACAGGTTATTGCTCTTGTTTGCTTGCTTAGTTTCTGCGTAGAGAAAGACCATAGACTGTGACCATAGGCCAAGGCAGATAGGATGAGGATTTGATCTACAACAGAAAAAAATGGGAAAAGATGAAAACACTTCATGGCTGACTAGACTGAGGTTTGATTGATTCTGCAGTTATTTAGCCAGCGACAGTAGTTTCTTAGAGATACCATAACAAATTGCTGCAAACCAGATGGCTTAAAATAGCAGAAAGTTATTCTACAGTTGGAG
Source organism: Heterocephalus glaber (assembly GCF_053883595.1). Taxonomy (NCBI): domain Eukaryota; kingdom Metazoa; phylum Chordata; class Mammalia; order Rodentia; family Bathyergidae; genus Heterocephalus; species Heterocephalus glaber. The sequence continues at coordinate 11,497,628 of NW_028258357.1, read as the reverse complement.
AGGCAGGGGATCCAAACGCTAAGCACGGGCAGCTTTTGTTCCTTCTTTGGGTCCTAAGGACCCACATGTCCCTCCTGGCCTTTGGAGGTGGCCATCATTCTTGCTATTTCTTGACTTGCCAAGATCATCCCAGTCTCTGTCCTCATGTTTATGTCACCTTCTCCCTCACGTGTTTGCGGCTTGTCTCTTCTTCTTATAAGGACATCATTAATGCTGAGTTTTAGGGCCCACCCTACTCCAGTGTGACCTCATCTTTGAGTACATCTGCAAATATTCTATTTCTAAATAAGGTCACCTTCCGAGGTACTGGGTGGACATGTATTATCTGGTGTAGGGCACTGTTCAAGCCAGTATGCCAAGAACAAATAGTCACATCTCAGCATCTCATTGGCTGCCCGCCCCCTTCTCTAATGGATACATCGTGGTGCCAGGGATGCTCTTGGCAGAACTGGGAAGCTGAGCTTTACAGCAACAATGCTCTTTTAAACTTAGACTTTGCATCTCTTTTCTGGAAGGACTTAGATTTTATGCCATTTTATATGAGAGACTTACCAACATTTGGTTCTCCTGGTCCTTGACCCTAACAAACCCATGTCTTTATCTGTAACAGGGAACAGGAAGGGCAGTATGTCAGTGCCTCCTGTCCCCGAATAACATTTCTGCCCAGAAGCTTTTGTTGCCCAAGTAGGACTTGGGTAAATGACCTGGCCAAGGTCAGTAAGTGGCAAGACTGTGGCTCCAACTTAGCCCCTTTGATTAAGGTGGTTACATGTTCCAGTTGGCCCGTGGTTTGCACCAGTTATTCTGGCATAATTACTAATAGCCCCTCCTTTGCCCATTAGCATTTTCTAGTATGTTTGGTAGATCATATATTCATGCTCCAGTAATCCGTCCTTATCCAGAGGGACCTGTTAAAAAACTTTCAGTGGCTATCCAAAACCATGATGCTACCAAACCTTATGTATACTATATTTTTTCCCTTCATATACATACCTGCGATAAAGTTTCATTTACAAACTTGGTGCAGTAAGGATTAACAACAACAATAATAAAGTAGAATAATTTAGACAATATTCTGTCACAAACAGTAGGTGAACATCCTCTCTCTCTCTCTCTCTCTCTCTCTGTCTTCCTCTATCTTAAAATACAGTATCTGCCATTGTTTGGATAGTAAATGTCCCCTAAATATGGTAAAGGCCTATTTCCCAGCAGGCACTACTAGGAGGTGGTGAAGCCTTCTTTGGTATTGGGGATGTTCCCTTGCAGGGGGCAGTGGGATCTTGGCCCCTTCCTCTCCCTGTTTCTCACTTCCTGGCCCTAAGGTGAGCAGTTTTGCACCAGCTACCTGTCAGGATGTGCTACCTCATCACAGGCCCAAAAGAACAGGACCAACTGATCATAGATTGTAACTGCGGAAACCAAAAGCCATGACAAACCTCCTGTCTTTATAAGTCCATTATCCCAGGCATTTGGTATAGTGGCAGAAAGCTGCCCAACACAGCATCTTATTGTCTGTACTCACCCATATTCTTGGGATGACATGAGATGACCCAATTCCCACGTGATGACGTGAAGTATGAGGAATGACAAAAGCACTGTCCTGTAGTGTTAGGTCACTAAGAATCATCCAAGTCAGGGGGTTCTGGGTCATTTCCCATTTAGTATTTTCAGGCCCAGTTTTCCTCTGGCTAACTGAAGTGGGAAAGATGAAACCCTAGATAAAAGGAGACTTCTGTATCCCTGACTAATCTTTGTTGTGCTTTTAAAAAACTGTGACACATAGGGGCCGGTGACTAACTCAATGGTTCTGACTCCTGCCTCTCAAGTCTAAGGTCCCGAGTTCAATCCTCAGTACGAAAAACAAAACAAAACAAAACAAAACAAAAAACCTGGTGACCCATAATTTGCCAAGACTGGAGAGAATCGGCAACCTTGAATGCTAATCTTTGGCTGAAGAGCTCAACAATGTAAGATTAGGTTCTGGGCAGATTACGGCCCATCTCTACCAGTTTTCCACCGAGTAACTGGAACCCTGAAGTTTGTAGTCAGGATAATTGGCAAGAAGGAAACGGCATCAAAGGAGTAAAGAATACTGTATGGAGGAATGGCCTCCTTAGAATTCCAGAGGTCTTTGAGCCAGTTTGTCTTGGGCTGATCTTTTGTAGAAGCTCCCTACGAAATGGAGAAAGGAAGAAGCATCTGCCATTTGTCTTTTGAAGGAAGTCACACCTGAGTTGTGGCCTGCTGTGTTTTCTTTTTAATAAACAGGCTTCATTTTAAAGAGCAGTTTTATGCTTACAGAAATATTTAACAGAAAAATAAAGAGTTCCCATATATCCCTTACCACAGTTTCAAACCCTGTTGTTAACATTTTTACATTGTTGTGACATTTGTTACAACTGATAAACCACTCTGGATGCCTTTATTTTTAATTTTCTTTTTGCTTTGCCAAAGAGAAATGGAGTTTGATGTAACAGAAGACAAGAATCCATGGATAGAATTTCAGGGTCCAATGTCCAGCCAACCTTCTAGAAACCACCGCTTGCTGAGGTTTGGTTTAGCATCCAAGAAGAGAATCACAGTATCTGAAAAGGCTACCAAAGTTTCCTTCCTTTTGGAATACATATCTGTGTAAGTCTGGTCCTCTTCATATACTTCACCCACAATAACATATTGTATAACAGATTGAAAGCAGGAGCAATTATGAGACTCTAAATGTCTTCTATGAAACCAGATGTTAGAGATTTGCAGAAATGTAAAATAATGCCATGGAAAATTATTATTAGTAAAATCCCATGGTTTCCATTAGGACTGATTCATGTTATACAGTTCTCATGGTTTTGACAAATGCATATGGCCACGTATGCACCATTGCAGGGTTCTGTTACAGAGTACAGGCCCTTTAATCCCCTAAAAATGCCCTGTGCTTGACAAATTTCTCCCTCCTTTCCTCATCTTCCAACCCCTGGCATCACTGATCTTTTTACTGTCTCTGTAGTTTTGCCTTTTCCAAAATGGCATATTGTTGGATGTGAGGAGTTGAATTGTGTCCCAGAAATAGATATTTTGTAGTTCCTACCTCTAGCACCTCAGAATTGCTTTTATTTGGGAATTGCAAATGTAATTAGTTTAAAATCTCACTGGAAGAGAGCGGGCCCTTCATCCAATGTAAGTGATTTCCTCTGAAGAAGAGAGTCATTGGGACACAGACACAAGGGGACCATCACGTGACACCGAAGGAGGACATGGGAGCTATGCAGCCAGGAGCTCAGAAGGCCCGGGATCGTTGGACCCTCAGGCAGCTAAGACAAAAGCAGGGAACACATTCTCTGCAAGAGGCTCCAGGGTAATGTAGCCCTGCCAATATCTTGAATTTGGATTTCCAGCCTCCAGAACTGTGAAAGAATAAATTCCTGTTGTTTTAAGTCACAAGTGTGTGGTAATTTGTTAAATGAGCCCTTGGATATGAGGTGTGCTCAAAATATATGGCAAATGTTTAAATTTTAAAACATTGTTACAGTAAAAGACACATTGCCATTAACCCCCGCAACATACTCCACCTGGATTTGAACACACTAACCCCACCATTCTTGGCACTTTCTGAAAGCCATTCTGAAAGTTCTTTGTCATGAGTGTATGAAATGTGATAAAAAATATGGTGCATGCTGATGTTAAGTGCCAACAGCAGAAAGGCAGCTTATAGAAACATTACATTACACCTTGTTCACCCGATCTGGCACCATGTGATTTCTGGCTCTTCCCCAAATCTAAGTGACCATGAAAGGTAAGAGGTTTTAGTGGGTTCAGGACATTGAGGCAGCCATGACAGTGTACCTTAAAGACATGAAAAAGCACTTCCAGAACTGCTTCAGAAAGTGGCAAGAACAATGGGATAAGCCTGTTTGAAGCAAGAAGGAGTATTTTGAGACAGGCTAGTGGCAATGTCCTTTACTATAATTGTTTAGACATTCACTGTATTTTTTATTACACCTCATACTAATATGTTACAATTCTGCATTGCATCATAGACATTTTAGCCTGGTTCTTTCCCTTAGAAATGTGTATTTAAAGTTCCTTCAGGTCTTTTTACATCCTGGTAATTCATTTTTTTTAATTATTGTATGACATTTCACTGTATAGATACATTACAATTTTATTATTCATTCATCTATTGTTTCTTCCTCATTTTGGGTGCTTATAAATATTTCTACTTTGTAGAAATATTTGTGTGTAGGTTTGCATGTGGACAGAAGTCAGTCTTGTGTTTTCTTTCACTTTTGTTCATACACTGGTACTTAAGGAACACAATGCCACTGGGTACTCTCTGTAGTATGCAAATTATCTTTAGTTTCCCTTCTGTCCTTAATTCTTTCAACAAATACTAAGTGTATCCTGCGGGCCAGGGATTGTGCTGAACATTGCAACCCTAGTAATAAAGGCAGTACAGATGGCCCCTGTTTCCATGAAGCCTGTATTTGAGGAGCAGAGATCTTATAATTCAAGTAGCTTGTACATAATTACAAATCATCATAAGAAGGAAATATGCAGGAATCAAATGCTTTGCTGAGGGTACAGGGTCCTGGGTTCCCCGAGCTGGGAAGAGCCTGGGCTCATGCTGGGTATTGAAAGGAGGTAGAGGGACTGATTTGTGTTGAACCAGGGTAAGATGGAGGCAGATGGCAAGAAAAGGGCTACAGAAGGAGGAGGGAGAGCTGCTATTTTGTGCCACTGAAGCTATCAAAAATAGGAGATATGATCAAATGTGTGAGTTTCAGGGTTTTAAATGAATGACAGCTATGCGGTGACCTCTAAACAAATACCAGTCTGCAAATTTGCCCCTCCCAACATCTAGAACCCCATCTGTCTCCCTTCCCTGGTGAGATTTTTCTGTAAGGCCTGGATTTCAGCAGGGCTGTGTCATGGCCCCCGACGCAGTGTGAATGGCGCCCCCTGCAGGTGCACAGGGGCGGTGCAGTGATGGCACATCTGCTCTGCATTAGGTTCCCCTTGGGTCATTTTATCCCTAGACCAGTTCAGGAGGGGCAGGGGACAATGTTGCCTCTGGTTAGCTCTGTCTTGTATTGTCGTATAACAGCTAAAATTGCTGGTTCAAATAGAAATATTTAGTACCTTTTTCTCATGATTTATTTGGCCTTATTGAACCAGATTTAAATAAAATAACTTCCCACCCTACCAGATGATGCCTCTTAAAATGGTCAGATAAAAATAATCCCCAAAACAAATCTCTCCTTATTTTTCCCACGGTGGGAGGAAACTGAAGCAGAGCTGAGGAACTGAAGAAACTGCCCACTGTGACCCAGCTTCCTCTGGCTCCCAGTTCCCAGTCAAGGGAATTGCTCTGCTTATAGTCATGTGGATATACATTACGATAACAGTTAATATTTATGGAGCACTTACGAGTACTAAATACAGCCCTAAATTCTTTTCATGTGTTATTTCATTTAATTTTCATGACAACCCACTGAAAGAGATGTTCTAATTGCACTCTGATTGCAGAGGGGATGTCAGGAATTTCCACTCCAAGTCCCACAAGGGGTAACGGGCAGAGCTAGGTCTCGAGCCCGGGTCGTCAGATGTCACAGCCACATGGCTCCTCATGCTGCTGCCCCTGGCTGTAGCCTACTGGCACAGGGGTGCCGAATCCGTAACTCGGCTAGCGCACAATCAATGCCCTGGTAGAAACAGCTGTGTCAAAATGGGAACAGGGGTTGCTCGTGAGGCAAACGAACTGTTGTCTGGGAATATAAACTGAGGAATACAGAGGAAGGGGCAGACATCAAAACTCCCACGATGTGAGTGTGGGTAAACCGAGGCCAGAAGAACACAGAGGACTGGAGGGGTGTGACCTGCAGCAGAGGCGTCAGGGAAAGCCGCGCAGAGCTGGACAACGAGGACAGTTGCGGGAGGAGACTGAGGCGCCTGAGATCGACCCTGAGTTGCAGCTTTCTGCCTGTACTACCGACACCCAGGAACCCCTGCCTGAAAGCCGAAAGCTGCTGTGCTGTGTTCCAGAAGGAAGACGACTCCCGGGAGGGTGGCCAGGCCCTCCGAGGGCAACTCCAGACCTCCCGGGCCTGAGGGCGGAGAGCACCGCTCCCGCTCGGCCCCTGCCCCGGAAGGACTTTCACGGGAGGCTCCGCCCCTAGGCCTCATTTTTTTCTCACGAGAGTCTTCCTCCTCACATCATCAGTACCATCTCAATAAATCCTCATTTCCATTTCGTGAAGTTGCTTAACGCTACTTTTTTGAGGGGGTGAGAACAAAACGAAGAACACTGTTTTTATAAAAAAGTGAAACTGTTTCTTTACATTTTCTTCAAGTCCCATCCTCCCTCCCGGGATTAGAGATAGAATTAAAAACATCCAATTCCATCTAGGAGTGATAGCTTTTTAAAATCAAAGCATGTAAAAGTAAGGTTCACCCAGATTTTTACCGTTTTAAGTGTTGCAAATTCCAAATACCTTTCAGTAGTGAAAGGTGTTTTGTTTTCTTCCCGTGTAGAAACGCAGTGTTGATCACCCACGTGCATGAATGGCCTAGGTAATAACTTTCCGCTGAGTCGAATAATGTCTAAAATTGGTCTCACGCATTCCCTCCACTGGCAATCACACGCCTCAAGAACGGACTTCAAGGCCAGTTTGACGTCCGCCGATTTGCTCCCTACCCTCAGGACGGAGGGTGGAAGTAGGGCTCCTGAACACCGGAAGGCGGCTCACAAGATTTCCTGCCTTCTCCACCCGTTTTCACCGCTTTCCGACCGCCACGTCCAGCAGAACTTCTAGCTCCTCTGTGCCACAGTTGTCTCATCTGTAAGCCAGGGCGTATAACAGTAAATTTAGGAGTAGCTAACAGGATTTTTATGAGATTTTGATGACAACCTGTATGTAAACACAGTAAGGTAATGATTGTTTCAGGTTTCCCTTTAGCACCGATTTTTGGCTATAAGCTGTTTCAATTTTGCTTTATTTCTATTTATTTATTTAGGTATCGGGAATTGAACTCAGGACCTTGTGCTTGAGAGCCAGGTGCGGTGCCACTGAGCTAAGTCCCCAGCCCTCAGTTTTGCTTTATTAATATTGGGTGTATCTATTTTTATTAATTGGTTGGATGACTTTGAGCAAAATCACTCAATCACCTCAGCAACTTTCTTTTCTCTTTCTTTCTTTCTTTCTTTCTTTCTTTCTTTCTTTTTCTTTCTTTCATAGGGTCTCATTATGTTTCAGACTGGCCTTGAACTTACTATGTAGCCCAGGCTGGCCTCGAATTTATGGTGGCAATCCTCCTGCCTCAGCCTCCCGAAGGCTGGGATTGCAGAGAAGCGCCACCACGCCCAGCCTCAGCATTGTTTTTAAGACCTAGAGCAGAACCTTTAGCATGGCTGTGTATGTCTCAATGCAGGCCCTTCCCTTACTCTCCAGGTTCCAGACCACTGGCCTCTCAGGTTTGGACGAAGCCACTTTCCTTTCCACCCCAAAGTCTTGTTTGTTTTGGTTTACAATCATTCCTCCATTTCATTAGAACTAATTCAAAACTCATATTGCCATTCTCCCCTTTCCAATATGATCTCATCTGTTTCTTTGGGGAAAAAAATCAAGGAATTTGGCCCAGAGCAATTTTTCTCAATTAAAATTTGTGGTTGTATTTCTGAGCTTCTGCAGCAGGGTTCTGATAAAAACGTGGGGTTGTGATATAACTGAACTTCTCCTAAATTGCTGACACCCATAACCCTATAATATTTTTTATTTTTTGTTAGTCCATGGTTACAGTACCTAATGCTTATATTCTTTGTGTGGAGTTAGTACATGCACATAACACATCTTAATTCCTTTCTTCATCCTCTTTCCTCTATTCCTGCCCACTTCTGTTCATCTCTCAATCCCCTTCCCATTTGAGAAAGATCTATCTCCTGACTTCCTGTTGTCCATCTTTTCTTTGTATTCTGATTTTCTCATAAAAGAAAAATCATATGATAAGCCTGGGAATCTGATTTATTTCACTTAATATGATACGTTCATTTTCCTACAAATGACTGAAGTTTATCCTTCTTTATGGCAGAGTAATATTCTGTATAAATACCATATTTTCTTTCTCCATCTATCTGTTGATGAATATGTAGGCTGCTTCCCAGATTTAGCCATTATAAGTTGTGCAGCTATAAACATGGATATGCATGTATCTCTGTAATATGATGTCTTTAACTCTTTTGGAAAGATACCTAAAGGGAATAGCTGGGTCAAATGGAATTTCTAGTTTCAGTTTCTTCTTTTTTCTTTTTTTTTTCAGTACCGGGGATTGAACTTGGGTCCTTGCGCTTGCGCAGCAGGCAGCGAAACCACTGAGCTAAATCCCCGGCCCTAGTTTTAGTTTCTTGAGGAATCTCTGTACTGATCTCCATAGTACTAGTTTACATTCCCCTCAACAGTGTAGAAGTGCTCCTTTTCCCCTTGGGCTCGCCAGCATTTGTTATTTGATTTCTTGACCATGGCCCTTCTTTCTGGGGGTAGGATGGAATCTTGGTGTTATTTTAATTTGGATCTCTCTAATGGTCAGTGATGTTGAGCATTTCTTCATGTATTTATTGGCCATTTGCACTTCTGTGAAGTGTCTATCCTTTTCACTAGCCCATCTTTTGGTTAGGTCTTTTCTTTTGGGCGAGTGTGTCTTTTTGAGTTCTTTATGTATTCTAGATATTAGTTCTCTGAGGAGTAGCTGGAAGAATTCTTTTACCATTATGTAGGGTTTCTCCCCAGCACACATTTCTCTGCCTACCCTCATGACTGCTCTAATCCTCTGCTTACTATGGGCTCCTCTACCTTACTGCACTTTGCTCTTGTCGTTTCTGCAGATAGTGGCCTGAGTGTTTTTGTGTGTGACAATTGGATCATCTTCTTGAAAGCAGAAACTATGTGTGTGTTGCTTCCATTGCAAGCTGCACCCATAGCTAAGTGCCTGGCATGAGGTGCACATTCAAGAAAGATTTGTTGACTGAATAAAGAAAAAACCCCCTTGAATACAATTAATAGAACTGGTGCACGCCTGCAATATTGAGTAGTAATGACAATTAACGTATACTAACAACCATATCAGGTACAAAAAAGAGGGACCCAACCCATGAAATAATTATTTACTTTACCTATTGGTAACATAGGAATGGGGTTTGTCAGCAAGCATACATAATTTACGAGCTAGTATAGAATAGTTGAAAGTCGGTACTTTAAAATATATAAATATAAAAAGACAAGGCCAGGTAAAGAGCTAGAATAAATATTTAGACTAGTGAGCTCTGCAAGGTTAATGAAATTGAGCTGTAAATGGGATGTTATGTTTGCCAGGAGCCAAAACAAAAATGAAAATATGATTGGTTCCTATGCTGATCATTGACCCCAGGGAAAAACACTCCAGTTCTCTGAGGTAGGAATCTAGGGGAATGCTGCCTGCCGCCTTACTTATTTATTTATTTATTTATTTATTTATTTATGTATTTCTGAAAGAAGTTTCTTTGAAGAGACAATCACTTATTTTCTGAATGGCTCCTTAAGTAGCTTGGCAGACTGCCAAAACCTGTAGTCTCAGCAGGGCAGAGGCTCTGACTGTAGATTCTTCTCCTGAAATTTCTGTCCCACTGCAATTAAAGAGGAGTGTAAAGGTTGGTCTTCCTCAGGGCTGGGTGGTGTGGGCGTATCTAGGTTGACCAGGCTCTACCTCAGGGGTGTCAAAATATTCCAGCAGTGCCCGCACCCACCCCAAGAGTTGCTGGACCCAGGCCTGCAGGTTCAGCTTTGGGTCCTCAGGGGGCTGCTGATGGGCCCCCCAAAGGGAGGCCGAGAGGACGAATGCAAAGACACCCCGAGCTGTGCCTAGCAGAGCCTGTGCACCACAAATGACCTTCTCTGATGCGTTCCTTCCTCCTCTCAGAATTGACGTGAGAACTATGAACTTATGAAAAACTCCCGTGTCTGCAGTTATCTGACTATTCCACGGGCTTAGGAAGAGGAGACGCCCATTCTACTAGTTGAACAAACAAAAAGAGAAGACAGAATTGAATTTGTTTTTGTTTACTAATCATTTCCTTACCTGAATTTTATTTATTTTATTTATTTTTATTTATTTTTGCTGAAAGCAAGAAGAATTGCTTCATGGCTTCTAATCTTTGCACCTAATATATATATATTAAAAGCATATATGTCAGCAATTAAAAAAAAACTCTATGTATATGCCAGGCATGGTGGTGCACGCCTGTAATCCCAGCACTTGGGAGGCTGAGGCAGGAAGATTGCTTTGAGTTCAAGGCCAGCCGGGGCTACATAGTGAGTTCAGGGCCAGCCTGAACTACAAAAGGAGACCCTTCCTCAAAAAACCAAAAAAAAAAAAAATCTCTGTATTTGCAGATTAATAAGGTATTGCATCAGGGAGTCAAGTAAGTGAAAATAGAACAGGAATTTGTGGAATTCATGGTCAAGAATCAGGAATGACTTCACAGTATAAGTTTGGGTTCTCCACCCCTGCTACCTTTATACTGAAAGATTGGGTCCCTGTTTCACTGAAACCAATCCCTACTACAGACTTTTCTCTTGCTACAATATTCTCAGTACATTTATTTGGTCTCTTGGACCAAGTTTCTGAATTTAAAAAGTAGTAACTCAGTGTATAACGTCTGTGATCCCCAGTCAAGTTCTTGCTTTTCAAGTTAATCCAAACCAGATCTTTCCACTGGAGGTCAGGAAGAATGTGTGGCCCGTTCAAGAGCCACCTTGGACATGGCGGTATCGGGGCAAAGCCTAGGGAACCCCAAAGTGCTTTGCTCAGTGGTTGCCAGCACTGTTGACAGAGGGAAGCAATTATTTGTATAGTAATTTCCTCTGTATTTTTTTTCTCCTGAAAGAAAATATTCTAGTAGCAAAACAGATCTAAAATTGGATATTTTGTATGTGTCTCATTATGGCTTTGTGGACAAAAGAACTAAAAACAATGGTAGTCTAAAAATAAAATTGCTTTGTTTGTTCTGGTCATGCTAGAAATATAGACTCTTTCACTAGGAAGGAAGGGTACTAACTGTGTGGTTGTAGCATATGAGCAAAATGTATCTAACACTGAGGACAGTAATTGGTAAAGGCTGAGTGGAAATGTGCACAGACATCTAGAGTATTTATCTCTATTTCAAATATTTAGATTTAGCACTCCATGGATATTAAATTAGAAGGGCTTTAATAACCAGTATCTATCTAGAAGTGATATTGTCTTGGCCAGAAAGCCACTCACTCAGTTTTGAACATCTGGCTTTTCCCTGGGTTCAGCAAATTTCTGTCTTTAAATATTTTAGGTTTGGAATAGTAATCCCAAAGGCAGTCCCTGAAGGCTGTCCTTTGTGACTTATCCTATTGCATAATTCCACAGTGGGACTAGCAAACCAACAAATCTAAGCCTGTGCCACCCACATAGCAATGACTATAGTATCTCCATAGGATCTGTACTCTGAGTGGTGAAATGACAAAGAACATGTAATCTTCCCCTCACTGACTGCTATGTTAAGTATGACTCCAAGTACTTCAGCTGTATCATCTCATTTAACTGTCAGAGTTGGCGTTACTATTCTCAATTTATAGGAAAGTAATTGAGGTATAGAGAGTTTAAGCGACAGCTGGTGTGTACCATGGAGCACACATTTCAAGCCAAGGTCTCCGGTTGGTGTTTTAGTCCTAACTTCCCAACTTGTTCCTAAAGTGACCTTTGGACATATTATTTGTTCTTTGGCTGTGGTTTCTTATACATCAAATGTGGAGAGCTGAACTAGATAGTTTTTAAGATTCCCCATATCACCGTATCGTGCGAGTCTATGATTAATTTGCATTCTTTGAGTAGTCTTGGTAACTTGAGAATAGCATCAACTGTTGTGATCTGCTCTACAGCCCTACATTTTACCAGGGAGAGCTGCTTTGCAGTGGGAATGCATGGCATGGTGGTATAGTAGGAAATCCCCTGGACTGATATCTGAGACTTTCTGGGAGGAGGGCGGAGATCAGGGTGATGTCCTCATCTGTTCAGGATGCTGCAACAGAGAGCTGTAGACTGAGTGGCATATAAGCAAACAGAACCTTACTTCCTATAGTTCTGGAGGCTGAGAAGTCCAAGGTTAGGGTGCTAACAGATTTAGTTTCCAGTGAGGGCCCATTATCTCATTATCTCACTGCAATGGTGCCTTCTCACTGGGTCCTCACATGGTGGAAGAGAGAACTCTAGTTGCCTTAACCTTTTATGAGGAACCCAATTCCCTTAATGAGAGTTCTAGTCTCATGACCTGATCACTGCCCAGAGACTCCATCTCCTAATGCCATAGCTTTGGGGACTCCGTTTCACCAGATAAATTTGGGGGTGGCACCAGCATTCAGATCATTGCAGACAGGAACCTATTTTACTCCATAAGCTTTGTCATATTATGCAACATTTCTGAGTTTTGGTGTTTTTCACCTGAAGTATAACCATGTGATTCTCATACTCTTGATTAAAAGAGTATCTTGATTAAAAGAAACAGTGTATATGAAAGCCTTTACACACACAAGAGTATGCTTATTAGTACAGTGATTGAATGAATATTAATCATCAATGGCCAAGAGAAGAATGAAAAATGTGTGGCCCATGTCCAAGTCACAGCGCAAGTGGTACTTGCTTTACTCTGTGATTGGCAGTTTCTGCTCTGTTAAGGGCCCTTTTGATGTCTACCTTGCTTCTACTTTTGTGCTCCTTCCTCAAGAGAGAGATAGCTGGGTGATGCTGGAGGGCTCCAGGCACATCTCAGTGGTCCTGTGGCACTGGGGTTGATCTGCTCACTTGGGTGCCTCATCTGTGGGAGTGTGGGCAGCTCAGCAGCCTGGGCTTGCTCATTTTCACATCACTATGACCCAGTCTTGCGCGTGCAGAAAGTCAGTGGTCCAGGAATGACTTTTTGTAGACTGCAAGCCCTGTGATCTTTCTGTGCATACGATGCAATTAAAGTACACTTAGGTGTCAGTAGCAATAACTGTATAAGAACAACAACGGCAAGAAGAATAGCTACTGCCTACTGAGCGAAAGGAGCTCAGCTAATGGAGAGTTGATATTTGCATATAAATCACAACTAGGCTTAATTTTCTTCATTTGTCTTATCTAGGCTGAATTTGGACCTTTGGATCTGGAGCTGCAAATTGTTATTTCCAGTCTGGCAGAGCTGCCTCTGAGCTGATAGTTCTGGCAGCGTCTTCCACTTTAATCTTTATAACAGTGTTTTATTGAATAATTTGAATTTTATTTCACTTTTGCTTATTTGGTGAAATGTGTGGAATGGAAAAATGAAAGTATAAGAGTGCTGATTTAAATGATAAGTAATTTGTTCTCATACAATTAATTCAATTTAGAAAAAGATGGAAATCATCAAGATGCCAAAAGCTGGGACAATTTATCCTTAATCGGACACATATTGATCTTAAGCCAGTCAACTGGGGTTTAATTCTCAAAGCAAAAAATCAGGATTACAGAATGGGCAAAATTCTGGAAATCTCTAGTCCAAGAGTATGTTTGTTTGTTTATTTATTTATTTATTTGGTACCAGGGATCGAACTCGGGTCCTTGCGCTTGCAAGGCAGGCGGTGGAACCACTGAGCTAAATCCCCAGCCCTCAAGATTATGTTTAAATGGGTTGTAATTGGAAATTTTATTTTTTAATAGCATAATAATATGGAGTTCCATTTAGAGAATACATAATAATGCTATTCAACTATCACAAATTTGAAAATTTTTAGCAATGCATTTTGTAAGAAAAATGGACAAGGGCTTTCAACTCTGAAGCCCCTACCACCTCATGGTAGCTGTCTGTCCTCTTTCTTTTCCATCTTTTCTCCCCCAATAAACTGTCTTTTGTTAAACAAAAAGAAAAAAATAAAAGAAAATTGGGTAATTTGTGTTTTCCTATTTCTCCAAGCAGTTCTTCAAAATGGGCATAGCCCTCACCATTGTAGAGAAATCACGTGTTCTGTGAATGGCAAAGCTGAGCGTATCGGTTTGCTAGAACCAGTGTAACAAAGTACCACAGGCTGAGTGGCTTAAACCACAGAATTTATTTTTCACAATTCTAGAGGTTAGAAGACCCAGATCCAGGTGCTGGCAGGTTTTCTGAGGGCTGTCTTTTTGGCTTGCAGATGGTGGCTTTCTCACTGTATCCTCCAATGGCTCTTCCTCCACGGGCCCATATCTGTGTCATAATCTCTTCTTCTAAGAATAACTGTCATTTTGGATTAGGGCATCCTACATGACCTCATTTTGCCTTAATTGCTTCTTTAAAGGCTGTATTTCCAAATATAGTCATACTCTTGGGTATAGGTGGTTAGGGCTTAATGTATAAAACAGGGGGACACAATTCAACCCATAACACTATGACATGATCCAAAGTCAGTGACTCTAAATTCATTTTTTTAAAAAAACCCATGAAGTAGGACAGATAAAGATGGCATAGAAAAAACTCATCATTGGACGTCAATGTGGAAGCAGATAGCTCAGAGACCAGAAAAAGAAATTGGTCCAGGGAGATGAATATTTTCTTTCTCTAAAGCAATGTTTTCCCTTTTCATTGTTGATAAAGTATAGCAAAACAAATACAAAAACCTCATGGCTTTAAGCAATGTGACCCTGGTATAATGTTAGTAGATCTAGGCCAGGTACGTATTACTGCTCTGAGTAATCACACCATGGCTGCTCCTCTGCAAAATGGCTAAGGCATCCAGAGAGCTTTAATCACCCTAATCAGGTCGTTCCTGGGACTTGAAGGGGTTCTGGTTACTAATCTTCAAAAGAGCTGAACTACTTTCTGCATCCACAGGCTAAAAGGGTTATTAAATTAGTTGCACAGAGAGACAGAATTAATACTACTTGATTGAGCTAAGATCATCATATTCTAAAAAGCAATTAAAACCATTCTGACCTTTGAAAAGTAAATCACTGCATTTTTATGTTACATTTCAATCTGAGAAAAGGCAAACAGTGAATTTAATAAGTATGAATGAGTCATGTAACTAACTTTTGGAAGACTTTAATATATAATTTTCTTTAAAAAGTAATCTAGGGGCTAGGGATTTAGCTCAGTGGTTCTGTCACCTGCCTTGAAAGTGCAAGGTCCCAAGTTTGATCCCCGGTATGAAAAAAAAAAAAGTAATCTAGCAATCATAGAATCTAGGTTTTTATGTTCCCTTTTCTGTTGAAGAAGACTGGTGCTTCAATGTGTGAAATATAGGCTCACAATGCATTTTTTAAACCTATACATACCAAGAAATATGTGTTCCTATATATTAGCCAAAATTTCATTAATAGCTCATTTTTACCAAGTGTTAGGCTGTCATTTCCTTGCTATTTCAATTGCCTGTACCACAAAACATGAAAAAAAGAAAACCCAGATTGACTTCTGAGAAACAAAAGTGTATTGAAAATTGCTTGAGTATTCACATGCTGGGATTTAAGTCATAGCAGAATCCGTTAGTTGTCAATCAGAGCCAATAGATTAATTGCTAATGCGCTTAAGGAGTCTGATGTTGAGCATGTGAATTAGAAAAGGGCTTGAAAAGATAGGTACAAAGAAAGGGAAGGGAGAGAGAAACGACAATAGACACAAAAACACCCTGGAAGAAGAGGCAGTTATGAGCTTTGATGGCCCCTGAAGGTATCACTGTGTAGCCACTGAGGTTAGATCAGTAACCCAGAATCGCAAAGAGAGATTTTCACACTATGAAAATTGTGGAAATCAGTTCACTCAAAATGTGCAGCTATGATAGGCATCATACCCTTATTTGTTGTCATGCAATGCCAAAAATGAATAACTCCCCTTATTTTTGGTGGTACCTATGGTGGGGTCCTGCACACAGCAGGAACTTAGTAAGTGTTGCTTGAAAGCACGAATCGTCAGGAAGGCTCACGTCTATTAGGAGAAAATAGAAGACACGTCTGCAGTTTAGCAGTGGTGTGCCATGCCTTAGCCAGAGTTGACTTTGAACAAAAAGCCAGTGTGTGGCTCAGGCTGAATCTCCTGGGGAAAGATGGGCTCAGGAATGGTGTTAGGACCACATGAAAGGTGGAAAGGGAAGAAGGTGTGGGAGGCAGGCAGATACCTGTGGGAGTCCCTCAGATTGTGGGAATGGAAGGCTCTGCTCCCGGCAAATTGCTCATGTTGCAAAGCAGGGGAGAGTGCAGCTGCCGGCAAAGGGGTTGGTGCACCTGTCTCCGCCCCAGGCCTGGAAACGGGGACTTTATTCTTCCTCCTGTAAATAGTGGCTGACTCTGTTTTGGGGCAGAGGAGTGAAGAGATTAAAGCAGAAAGACCTACCCTGTGTCAACAAAAGGAGTGAACTGGAGAGAAGTCAGACAAGCAGGAGGCTGAGTGACCAAGGAGGAGCCAAGGGGAGTGTGATTTGGGTAAATGTGAGGGACCGAGCATCATTTTAAAGGCCAGTTAGTGTGAGCACTAGTAGGGGACTAATAGAGTACAGTGCATGGAAAGGGTGAGATGCGGAGAGAAGAATTAACAACACGCACATCTGAAGCTTGCTCTGAGAGAATAAAATAAATGTGATGAAACAAAATAGAAGAATAAAGAAAAGGAAGCCAGATAAAGAGAAAAATTCAATTATTTCAATTATACACTAATATAAGACACCACGAGGAATGGTACAGCACCCAATTCAGTATCTGTGGGTACACAGTTCCCTACTTAGGATGGCGGAAGTTACAGCGTTTCCATCTTATGACAGTGTGAAAGCACAGAAATCATACTTTGGGTTTTGAATTTGAATCTTTCCCTGGGCTAACAATGTGAGGCCTGGTGCTGGCGGTGGCCGGAGGCGCATCTCCCAGTCAGCCCTGTGGAACTGAAACTGCGGTGCGCTGTTGCCAGTGGGTGAGTTGTTTGGATGCAGATATTCAGTACTTTTAAGTTTCAAAACTTAAAAACGGTCTTTGTGTTAGATGCTTTTGCCCTGCTGTGGGCTACTGTAAGTGTTCTGAGCGTGTTTAAGGTAGTCTAGGCGAAGCTGGGATGTTTAGCAGTTTAAGTGTATTAAAGCATTTTCAACTTACGGTGCCTTCATCAAACAAAACACATTGTGAATCAAGGAGCATCTGCATCACCTTAGAGAGCTCGTTCACCCGCACATTCCCAGGAATGGCAAAGCCGTTCACGCTGAAGCCAGAATAGCCCAGTGGTGACTGGATGTTGTTAGAGGTCGGCAAACACAGCTGGGATGAGGGCCTACGGGGTAGAAGTAGTTTAGAAAGTCCTCCGCAGGGAAGTATCCACAGCCAGTGGCATGTAAGGCTGCATTTTACCCTCCTGTTGAAGTCTTGGTGGTGTTAGTAATTTGAAGTTGTCTATCTCTAATTAAATGCATTAAATCTTTAATGCTTCTTTTTCTAAACCAGTGAGCGCGCTCTTCTCTCTCTCTCTCTCTCTCTCTCTCTCTCTCTCTCTATGTATGTATGTATGTGTGTATTTTTATTTTTTTTGGTACCAGGGATCAAACTTGGGTCCTTATGCTTGCGCAGCAGGTGGCAAAACCACTGAGCTAAATCCCCGGCCCAAGTGAGCTATATTTTTAAATGTGATCAACTAGTGTTTTGAAATAATTGTCCAAATAATGTTTTTTTTTGAGCCAAGGTCTCACTATATAGGCTGGTGTCAAACTCATGGCAGCCATCCTCCTGCCTCAGCCTCCCGAGTGCTGGGATTACAGGCACGTGCCACCAGGCCTGGCCTCAAATAATGTTTTAATTCCAAGTTTTAGCATACTTTCTCTCTATATGTACATATATGGAAATATATATACAAAACGTACATGCATATATATATATATATATATATATATAATACACACTGTATATGAGGTGGGGAAAAAGAAATATATATATAGTCCCTTTGCAGAGTCAGCAGTATCCTGGAACAAAACCAAAACAGAATCTGCCGCTCTATGTTTTGATCATCTAGTGCTTGGGAGAATGATTGGTAAACTGAATTGCAGTGGTATTATTAAAATTCATGAACCAGAGAATTACCAATGTGTGATATTCAAAAATGCAGAGGGTGCTAAGTATCTCTGACATATTCCCTAAAGGTTTAAGCATTTTGGGAAAAAAATGTTCGAAGTCTGTCAAGAACATATTGGATTTTCCCGAAGCATATGGTGATGAAATAGAATATCATTTTGAAGAGAAAATATTGTCATACTGGCTTCCTGGCCCAACATGTCATAGTCATTTTGTATTTCTGTTTTGTAGTTGTCTTTCTTTTGTGCCCTTTATTTGGTGATTAATTTTGTTCCTGGTCTTGGAACAACATCATTGTTTCATCCCCTTTCTTTTGGCCGTTTCTCTGTCTTTATTTTTTCTGGCAGGCACTTTTGGGCTCTACAACAAAGTCTTTATTCCGAGTTTTGAGACTGTGAGGTGTGCGCTTTGATCAAGTTCTTGTTTTGAGTATGCTGAAAGAGTGTTCATCTTTTACCCTTTCTGTCCTACATGGTTTGTGCGCTGCTGTTTTATCCTCTTTCTGAAGTAGTTGCTTTCATTTCAGACCTGGCTAGATTGAAGAATAGAAGTGGTTATTCTGTAGCTTGTATTTGGAAAAAAAAAATCCATTTTCATTTTGAGAAGATGATAAGTAGGAAAAATATATCCCACCTGGCCCTTTGACTGCATTCTCGTTCCGTCCCGTGGGCTCTTTGTAAACACACTGAGCCTGCTCCCAGCGCTGGTCCGGGGCTCATCACCCAGTTAGTGGCAGGCAGTGTTGTGGTCTGGTGTCCTCTGGGGTGTCTGATTTGTAGGCTCAATTTCCAATTCCTGGAACTGTTATATTAAACTGTTTTCTAAGGTCGCTACGGAGCAACACAGCCTCCTCAAGGGCTTTTATTGTCTTAAAGTTTCAGAATCCACATGGTATTTCTCCTTGGCTGTGAATTTCAAATTCTTTGATACACACTCTCAATGATTATGACCTGGAAAGTTTAGATAACTCTTCCTCAACTCAGACCCCTACTTGAGGCAACTATGTTGCAATACGTGATTCCCTCCACAATGGAAGCCTAGTCCTAAAAGCATGAGTCCCAGAAAGGCTTCACTTTCGTACTAGAAAACGGGCTGGGAAAACATGGCTGAACCCTTGATCAAAATAATAGGCAGGCTGTTATGTGTCTGTAGCCCGGGCTACATCCGGGTTCCTGGGAGGAGCATTATGGCGAACTTGAAGCAAGATAGTAAAAGTTGCAGCCCCACTAGGGCAGTGAGAAACAGTGTGTGAGACAAATATTCCCTGGAAGCCAGGGAGTCTCCCAAGGAATGGTTTACATATAAACCATTTAAAAAAACTGCCTAAAAATTGTAAACTTTAGTTTTAATTCACTTTTAAGAGGCCAAATTGTGGAGGAAATGCTTGGAAATGGAGAAACAAAACAGAAAGTTTGGTCTTCTTTCAAACCCACTAAAAACTCACATTGGAGATGTTTTTGGGCTTTTCTTGATTTTGAAGCGATTTCTATAGACGATAGGAGGTTGCCGTCATGAGAAAATCTCCTCTTCTCATAACAAAAGTTAGCAGAAACTAAAAGGCTTCTCTAAGGCAGTTTAAGAACCAGCATCCAGGATGACTGTCAGTTCCAGATGATGTCTTTAAAATAGAGTGAGGAACAATGGAAAACATAGGTTTCTTAGAAATAATTCATAAAATAAAAGTACACTAAACACAACTGTGACAAGAAACCTAGCTTCTTATTTCAACCTACTTTCCTTACTTTCTTCTTTCCCTTCTTTCCTCAACTTCCCTATTTCTTGGATTAAATGCTGTGCATCTTTTATTTTGCAGTTTATCCATTTGGGACCTGGATCACTCTAAAAATACTCAGAATGACCTGTAAATGTCATTGAGCTATCTGAAATATATTACTATTGTTGCAAACATGATTTTCTTTTATAAAATTAATTTAAAGAGTTCACTTCCACCGAATCCTTTCATTTCCCCATGTTGAATTGACTATCACCTCAGTTAGACTGTACTTAGAAACTTCCGTGCTTCCACTGGAACTGATTCCTCCTTATAGAATATTCTTTCCCTCACTTCTCACTTATGGAAACCCTTCTGTATTAGTCAGCTTTCCCATTGCTGGGACCAAACACCCATCACTTAGAGAAAATGGTTTATTTGGCTCATGATTTCAGAGGGTGATTGTCTGTCTCAAGGCAGAAACTCCATGACAGAAGGGCACGGAAGAATAAAGCTGCTCACCTCATAGTTGCTAGGAAGCAGAGCAGAAGAACAGTGCCAGAGAAAAAGTGGTGAGAGACCACATGTAGATACTAAACTGCCCAGCCCCCGAAATGCACTTCGCCAACCCCCCCAGGTGGCTCCCAAGCCAATCAAACTGACAATTAAGCTACCATTGCATCTTCTCGTTAGTTAAAGCCTGACTCAAAGTCACTTCTTCTGGTAAGTAGTTTTTCAGCAGATATTTACTGAGAGACTTCTGTATGTCAAATAGCATTCTAAGGGCCGGAGATCCAACAGTTAACAAGGAAAACAAAGTCCCTGCTCACATGGAATTTATATTCTGGGAGTTGGAGATAGCCACTGATGAATAACCAAAAAAGTAGTTACATAAACATGTAATGGGGCCTTTCAGCTGGAACCGCCATCGTCCAGTAATTTGCCAAAATGATGAACACAAAGGGAAAGAGGAGGGGAACCTAGTATATGTTCTCTAGGCCTTTTAGAAAACATGATGTTTTTCCTTTGGCCACATATATGTGAATCTACAAAAAGGGTGATATTGTAGACATCAAGGGAATGGGTACTGTTCAAAAAGGAATGCCACCCAAATGTTACCGTGGCAAAACTGGAAGAGTCTACAATGTTACCCAGCATGCTGTTGGCATTGTTGTAAACAAGCAAGTTAAGGGCAAGATACTTGCCAAGAGGATTAATGTGCGTATTAAGCATATTAAACACTCAAAGAGTGGAGATAGCTTCCTTTCCTTCAAGGAAAATGATTAGAAAAAGAAGGAAGCCAAAGAGAAAGGTACCTGCGTTCAACTGAAGCGCCAGCCTGCCCCACCCAGAGAAGCACACTTTGTGAAAAGCAATGGGAAGGAGACTGAGTTGTTGGAACTGATTCCCTGTGAATTCATGGCAGAAGCTGGGGATGTAGCTCTGCCATGCAGAACCTAATGAGCAGCTGAGGGCCCTAATCCCTACTTCAAAATAAAAAATCATCCTGTGTTGTAAGGATGGTTTTCTTAATTGAACAGGTGTGTGGTGCCTTTACCTCAGAGAAACAAATATTTGGAGCAGATTTTCATTATAGCCAGTTAATTGTGTCAGGTCATTACTCTTCAGTGTTTTTCTTGCTGAAAGATGTGAGGTATTGTGCAGATGTGTACTCAAATGGCCAAATATTTATGAAACATTTATATTGGCTTGAAGATCTCTAAATCACCTTGGGGACAAGATGTATCAAGATAAATGGAAGTCAGTATATGGCATTTCAGTTAAATAAATTGTTTAAAGCACCCTTAAAAAAAACATGTAATGGGTTATAAATACAAGATAAAATAAAGGAAAGTTAGGGACCAGAACGTGGCAGGAGGAAGACCAGAGAACACAATTATAGTTTCTTTTGTGGTCCAATAGACAGATGATAACCATACTTTAAGAAATTACATGCCCTCCTATATATGAGAGAATGACACAAATGTCTTATATGTTGAAAGATGCTTGTGGACAGGAAGTTATTTAGCTTTGCATTCTCTAGCATTTTGTATACAGTAGGTATTTAATCAATGTGAAGTGAGTGAGTTCAGTAACACACAGAAAGCTGACAGGTTCTCTTAACACATTCAATACATGCAGGTGTCCAGTTATCTCAGACATGTCAAGTAGTGGAAAAGAGCGTTGTGTCTAATGATTGGTAAGCAAGAGATCCAATGGAGGCCGGAAGTCAATCTTCAAATTCTGAACATGTGTCAACAGCAGAAGTCAGAGCAATGTGAAAAGACAGACACACAGCTGAGGGTGTGCTGGGAAGGCTAAAGGTGAAGGAAAGGGAGCGTGAATGTGAGGGTCCTACAGACTAAGATTTTTTTTTTTTGGTACCGGGGATCAAACTCGGGACCTTGCCCTTGGGAGGCAGGCGGCAGAACCACTGAGCTAAATCCCTGACTAAGACTAAGATTTTGAATAGCATATTGAAGTTTTAGCTTTTGTATGGCACCTCTTTAATTTAGTGCATTAGTTATTTGAACTATTTTGTAATGTTAAATGGTACATACCATTAGCTAAGCATCTTGTGGGGATAAACTTTGTATAAGAGTGCAAAAAAGACCACACTTGTTCAATATTTCGGCTATTTCCTGAGAGTTAAGGCAGTGAGCAACAGGCCAACAAGGGGAAGATTCTACATAACTGATTACTAAGAAATTCATGGGAGGTTGTCATTCCACAGTACTTAGAAACTTAGAAGCTTTTATTCAACAGACACGTGGAATTCACCACATGCCACGCACCATTCTAGTTGTTTAACTCATATTGACTCGATCATGTAAGCTAGATCCCATTTTCATATGAGGAAATAAAGGACAGGGAGTGTGGGAACTTAGCCAAGGCCTGCTGGCTGCACATGGGAGTGCCAAAATTGAGATCAAAACCTCACGTTCCCACGACTGTGCTGTCCCCTCTGCCTCTTGGTGTGGTGAGATTACTTCAGTAATGAAGAAAGTGCTCAAGCACCAATTCTTGCTGGTTCAGGACCTAGCAGCACCTTCACAGAAGGCCAGCCAGAGGTACTGATGGGGCTGTGGACCACATATTCCTGTGCTCTTCCTTGAGTTAAGCAACTTCATGACTCCATGGCCTTATCCAGCCAGTCTAGGTATTTGCTATTTTCTAACTTCAAAACTAGCCAGATTCTTCCAGGACATCAGTTGTCCAGTGAAACAATAGGGTAGTGGGATTCACTTTGAAGCCATGTTTGGAGAAGTTCTTAAATCTTCAGTCATCCTGTCTGCCTCTGGTAGCCTCTCGGTGCTTCCAGTTGGCAAATGGTTAAGCTGGAGAAGGCCATCTGTCTATAAAGCCTTTTAAAAGTTGGAAAAATTTTTGACTGTAAAGAAGGAAAATTATGTCTTTCCCCCCTGATATCAATATTGTTTGGTAGTTTTGGCTACTTTTAAATATGAAAGGAAAAAATTGAAAACAAATTACATAATTTTAAGTGAATAAATAGGGCCTGGCTTTCAAAATATACATCTATAACAAATTGAAATTGCTTTTAAAGCGACTAGAAAACTATTTTCTGTCTTTGTTTCACTCTCTTTATTTGATGAGTTCTTGTAAAGAGTAAACGAGGCTTTAGAAACCTAGTGATTTACCCAAATTTTACAGAGTTAGTAATAAAATTCCGTGTCTAGAGAACTTGGGCCAGGAAAACTCACTTCTCTAGCTTCTTTACTTCATTGAATTCTGTGCTGGTTCATAAAGTTGCCAGTGGAGCTCTTAGAAATGTCTCACTCATGAAATGAAGTATCGATTCCTTGGTTTATCCTTTTCCTCCTCCTGACTCAGATTTCCTTTCCCTTGCACAGAAGGTAAGGGAAGAAATGAACGACTGGACTGAGTGCTGAAGTGATGAAGAAAGACAAAGACTGCCAATCATGAAAGCTAAGGTATAGCAGTGGTAACTGTGCTCTGATTATTTTAGTAAGAAGAATTTTAGTGAGAAAAAGTCTCTTTGTATTCTGCAAACCACCACTGTATATTACATATTAATATATCATCAATAGCAATATTGTTTCCCAAAACAGAATGATTCCTGGGCTTGAGTTAGATAAAGTAGGCAATGGGTCAAGTGTTTGGGATGATCTGATTTTTCCAGGCATGTAGACACCTAGAGCACAAGCCCCACTCCAAGGTTGTTTGACTGTTACATACCTCTTTACTGGTTCCAAGTGGGATTTTCAGTTCTGGGCAACTGGATTTCCCAGTGTTTCAAGCTGGAGATCTAGATTCACATGTGAAGTCCCCCACTTCAACAGTTGGCATCTGTCCGCCGGAGCACACATGTTCCTTGGTCTCAGCTGGGAAAGTCTGGGTTTGGCCTCAGATGCAGGATGGCCCTGTATTTTGTTATTGTATGATTTTATTCCAAAACCAGAAATGACAACAACAGAGCCCTGGGAACAGGGGAGCAACTGATGAGACATAATTCTTCTAAAGAAGTATATCCTCAAAGGTCAGAAGGAAAAGTGGTGTAGACAGCAGTCATAGGAGCCCACTTTATATTCAAATGCACCATGATAGTGGCTTTGGGGAAGCATAGAGTATACTACCCAGGCAAATGGAAACGAACATTCTGCTAATCTTTCACAGATGTTCTTGAACTCTACTTACTCTATAATATAGGAACTTTTTTTTCTCTAGAACTGGGGATTGAAGCCAGGGCCTCCATACTGAACTGCATACCCCCCCCCCCCCCCCCCCCCGCCCCGCCACCTTTGTATTTTTAAAATTTTCAGACAGGCTTTTCTTAAGTCATTAAGTTGTCTAGGCTGGGCTTGAACTTGAGATCCTGCTGACTCAGCCTCCTAGACTGCTGGGATTACAGGCATGCAGTGCCATGCTCCCTGGCTCGACTCGGTGGATTTAAAACCAAGTATAACATCTATGCTGTCCAACTCAGCTTCACAAAGTACTGTACTAAACACACTCAGAGGGATGTTGGATGGCAACTTTGACACAGTGTTGTTCTTTCTTCCAACATATCTGGTATTAAAATTATTCAAGTACTTCTTTTGTCACTGCTAGCAGACTACTAATTTTGAGGAGGAACAAAATTTACCTTGAAAAAAATCCTACTTCTGTACTTAGCATCTTGGCCATTGTAAGGATTGGATAATTTCAATGGAATTGAACTGAAAATGACTGAAAAACTGTTGTATCAGTAATTATAGTCAGGGCGTCAGGGCCACTTGCATTTGTTTGGTGCCTTTTATGCTCCTAATGGGCTTATTTTACAACTCTTGTTTTGTTTGGTGTTCACAACAATGCATCATTATTTTATATCCATTACATGCCATTTTATTATGTCATTACTTTAAACACACACGTATAATATATAAAACGTTATGCGTATGTTATAGATGAAAGGGCAGAGAAAGCAGAGGATAAAGTAACTCGTGCTAGACACGAAGGGGGCAGAGAGAGGACCCACCTAGGACAGCACGCCGTCGCACGGTATTATCAGACGTGGATTGGCGGAGGTGCGGGACAAAAGTAAAAGAGGGAAACTGGGGGAAATTATTTCCAGCTCGTGAGCTTGGGAGACTGGGAGAAGAATGTTTTGCTCGTGATGGTATTGGAGAACTCATCAATAGCTGTCTTCAGGGTCTTGTCCCAGAGATAAAATGCTTCCTTTGACAATAGGTACTGTCTGATGCTTAATGTTCACCACTGACCAGAAGATGGAGCACTTTTGTCTTCATAGTTTATTGATTCATCTGCCTGGAGATGAAAAGGCAAAAAAAGAACTTTTTTTTTTTTTTCGCCTCTGACAGCCAGTTTCGCCTTTTCTTCTAAAGAAGCAAATGGAATTAAGATCTCAGCTAAATGTAGGAATATGATTGAGAGTGAGGAGAGAGAAAAAAAAAGGAAGAAAATGTCATTCAGCTTTTCCGATCCTTCCAGAGGGAAGCAAAGAACTGACAGATTCTGCAGACAGGAGGACCTAGTAACAGTTTAATGGGACCACCAGACAGTAAGGGCAGCAGGCAGCATGTAATTATTTTTAATATGCTTGGTTAGGGCTTGAAATATATTATAGTCCTACCTGACACTGAAGCAGTGGAGATGGAATTGACAATCTTCCTTGTGTATTGGGACAGAAACTAGCCTGAGGGTCCCACCAGGGGATAAAAACACAAAACGAAGAGTATAATGAAATTAAAGCTATTCAAGAGAACATGGGAGTCCATTAATAAGCAAGGTGGAAATATTTTAAATTGCTTTTTTGACAAGTTGTGTTAGATTATACACAAAACACTCACTTGGAAATAAAGGTCTTAAGCTACCTTTCTAACCTGTTTTAAGAGCTAGGTGGTGACTACTGCAGAGATTTTTTTTTTTAACCAGTACTTAACAGTTAGCTTCAGTTAGCAAACAAAACAAATAAGAAAGCAAACAAAACATACTGATGTTCATTCCATAATCAAGTACACCATTGTCTCTACAATTTAAGGAACCTTTCCAATAGCATCCTAGAAAAATATTGTTAGCAGAATATGAGAATATGTTAACATCAGGTTAATTGAAAAAAATCAAAACTCCTATACATGTATGTTGTGAAAAGTCAATGAACACATCTCAAGAATAATTTCCTAGATTTGAGGATTAATTAATGTCTTATAATAATTTATTTAAAAATACATATGGAATAGCACATTGAAACTTCCATAATTACTTCTTCTGGGATAATAATAAAAAATTTGCTCCATTTAAAGTCTTCCCTTTATTTGATTAGAATCTTATATCTTCTTACTGGGCTCTTAGGTAATTTATATGGCTGCATGAAATATAAAAACTTGGCCTAAACATATATATCTATATATATATATATTTTTGCTTAGATTCTTTTATTGGTACATTTAAGGTATACAGTACATTTACATTTATCATTGGGTGCTTGTACCTGTACATGATGTATCTTGGTTCTTATTTTTCCCCCATTACCTGTGCGCCCTTTGCCCCCTCCATCCTTCCCTATTTACATAGACTTTGTTTCCATTTTTTTCCTTTCTCATAATTTTTCTTTCCCTTCTTTCCTTTCCCCTTCCCCTCCCACTTCCTCTACCCCTTTGGGCCTTTCCTCCCTATTTCAAATTATCAATTATTCGTTTTAACCCTTATTTACACTTTCAGTTTCTCACACTAGAGAAACTATTCGGTATTTACACATGTGTGTCCTATTTATTTCACTTAAGAGCATAGCCTCAATGTGCATCCATTTAGCTATAAATGTCTCTAGTTTCTCATTCTTTATGGATGAGTAGTACTCCATTTTATAGAAAAACCACATCTTCTTTATCCAGTTTCCAATTGATGGGCACTTGGGCTGTTTCCAAGCTTTAGCTATTATGAACTGTGCCGCTATAAACATGGATGCACATATATAGCTGTGGTATGATTCTTTTAATTCTTTTGGGAAGATACCCAGCAGGGGAATAGCTGGGTCAAATGGGACTCCAATCCTAGTTGTTTGAGGTATCTCCATATCGATTTCCACAGTGGTTGCACCAGTCTGCACTCCCACCAACAATGAAGAAGGGTTCCTTTCTCCCCACAACCCTGCCAGAATTTGTTATTGGTTGATTTCTTGATAGCAGCCATTCTTTATGGAGTGAGGTGGAATCTCAGTGTTGTTTTCATCTGCATCTCTCAAATGACCAGTGACGTTGAACATTTTTTCATATGTTTATTTGCTGCTTTTACTTCTTTGTCTGAGAAATTTCTATTCATTTCAGATGCCCATTTTTGAATTGGGTCTTTGAATTTGGCGAGTCTGATATTTTTCAATTCTTTATATATTCTAGATAGACCTTTGTCTGAAGTACAGCTGATAAAAATTTTTTTCCCACATTGTAGTTGTCTCTTAGCTCTGTTGGTGGTTTCTCTTGCAGTGCAGAAGCTTTTTAATAAGATGAGATCCCATTTGTTGATTCTTTGTGCTAGTTCCCATGTTACTGAGGTTTTGTTCATAAAGTCTTTTCCTATGCCAATATCTTCAAGTGTTCTACCTAACTTATCTTCCAGCAAGTTTAGTGTTTCTGTCTTAATATTTAGATCCTTAATCCACTTCGATCTTAGTTAAGTGCATGGTGATAGATATGGGTCTAGTTTTAATCTTTGGCAGGTTGAAATCCAGTTATTCCAACACCATTTATTATAGAGTCTATCTTTCCTCCAGTGGGGATGGTTGGCTCCTTTGTCAAAGATGAGGTGGCTGAGTATGTCTGGAATTATTTCTGCATCTTCTAATCTATTCCACTGATCCTCAGGTCTGTTTCTTTGCCAGCATCATGCTGTTTTTATCACAGTAGCTTTGTAGTATAGTTTTAAGTTGGGGATTGTGATACCCCCTGCCATGTTTCTGTTGCTTAGAATTGCTTTTGCTACTCTAGGTCTCTTCTTGTTCCAAATGAATTTTTGGATTGTTTTCTCTAGTTCTGTGAAGTATATTGTTGGAATTTCAATTGGCATTGCATTGAATCTATATAGTAGTTTTGGAAGTATGGCCATTTTCACTATATGGGTTCTTCCTACCCAGGAGCAAGGAACGTCTTTCCATTTTCTTATATCCCCTTTGATCTCTTTTTTCAGAGTGCTGAAGTTTTCAGTGTAGAAGTCTTTTGCTTCCTTTGTTAGATTGAGTCTAGATATTTCATTTTTTTGGATGCTGTTATAAAAGGAATTGTTTCCCTAATTTCTCTCTCAGTGAGTCTGCTATTTGTGTATAAGAAAGCTATTGTTTTTTGAGTGTTGATCTTGTATCTAGCTACTCGACTGAATCTGTCGATTAAGTCTAGAGGTCTTTTGGCGGAGTTTTTTGGATCTTCTATGTAAAGTATCATATCATCAGCAAATAATGACAGTCTAACTTCTTCCTTTCCTGTCTTTATTCCTTTTATTTCTTTCTCTTTCTAGTTACTTTGGCTAATGTTTCCAGAACCATATTGAACAGGAGTGGTGATAGTGGGCATCCTTGTCTTGTTCTTGATTTTAGCATGAAAGTTTTCAGTTTTTGACCATTTAGGATGATGTTGGCTGTTGGTTTTTCATAGATAGCCTTAAACAGGTTAAGATAAAGACCTTCTATTCCAATTTTCTGTAGGGTTTTTATCATGAATGATTGTTGGATTTTGTCGAATGCTTTTTCTGCATCTATTGAGATGATCAGCCTAAACATACATTAAGCTGAGTTTCAGCCTGAAATTCAAAAAGTCGTGATTTAGTATTTAGAATAATCTAAATTATGGAAAATTTTAAAACTTTGGGCTTGTCATTAAATATATGGAAATTAGACAAAACATACAGCATAATGATAAATATTTCAACTATCCAAGTGTTTTATGCATATGAAATATTAACTGAAGCTTAATGAAAACCCTTATTCTACATACAGAAACCAATAAAATGGCTTTATATTTTTCTACTTAGGCCATTAGTTGGAAAAGGACTCTAGCTGTCTAGCCCGGAATGGAGACTGACTCCAATTACAGAGGAAATATCAGTGTGTCTCCAGGTCCGTACAACTTCCATGCCTGAAGGAATATCCCCAGTCGGGACTCCAGAAGCAGGGGAAAGCTGCCACCTTGGTGATGAGGAGTTTAAAGTCTGGTGAGTGGTTCAAGATGAGAGCTTGGCAAGCTACAGTTATATGCATCAGGGCAAATTAGACAAAGTCTGCCTCACTTTTACCTCTGTAAAGAGAAGATAATAAATGACATCTCTATTGTAAGAAAATTGAGTGGATTAAATGAGAGAATGTAGGTAGAGGACTGGACTTAATGTTCTCCTCCCAAACAAATGCCCCCAAACAGCTATTTTTATTATCAGTAGTAGGAGGCTAAAAACGACTGTCTTCTTTAGTCATTAAATCAACTTGAACTAGGAGATGCTCTGACCTTCGGAGCCACTGCCCACCCCCCCTCAGGGGCTCCACAAGGTGCCTGCGCACTCGGTGACCTTGAGTGCATGTTGGGGTCTGGCGCAGCCTGGATGGTTGATCTTGTCAAGATGCGTCAAAGCTTCATTAAAAATGTCTGGGTCCCCTTGAAGCCATACTATACCCAAGTTTACCAGGAGATTTGGGTAGGAATGGGGTTGATGAGCTTCATTGTTTATAAAATCAGAAGTGCTGATAAAAGAAGTAAAGCTTTAAAAGTTTCAAGTCCTGTACTTTCTCATGGTCATCACTAACCAGCTCTCTTGAGTACACATGAGACGAAACATCAGTCTGCCTGTAAATCTAAGCCAACTGTGTCAGATGGCAACACAGAACATCATTGTAAAGTGCATAAGTAGTATTTGCTCTGAGGGATGGATAAATGAACCTGTGAGATGCACCTCCCCATTCTGGGACTGTTTTGTGTGTCCCCTAACAGATCCTTTGTACGGAGCAGCTGTCAGCAGACCTCTCGTCCCACCTCCCGATGAGCCCTCAGGGATGAGGAGCACACATCTTGGTTGTTCACCACAGGGGTTGGTGGTCCGGGTCCAGGCACTCACTCGGATTCTGATAGTCAATAAATGTCTGTTTAACAAGTAAAAAAAAAAATCAACTCGAACTAATGCTTACCATTTAACTTTATTCTTAAAAAAACCCATTTCTTACTTTTGTATTAAATAAACAAAATACAATCATTATACACTATAAATACCAATAAGAAGAAAAAAATTGTTCAAGGTCTTAGCATTCAGAGAAGACATGGGTATCTATAACAACACACACACACACATACACACATACACAAGCAGAGGGAACATTTTCCCCCATGCAAATATGTATCTCTATGATACATAAATAATCACATCTAAACCAAAGTAGTATTACAAACTCTATAGATGTTTAGTATAATTTCTTGATTTAATTCCAGACTTTTCCACTTTATAGGCTACATGACCTCATTCAAATTGCTGACCTCTTTTATTTGTCAGTTTCAAGTGTTGTTGGCACTAAGGAGGAATGTATATAAAGTGTGTGGCCTTTATTGCAGGACTCACAGCATCCGAGTTCTCTTCAATGCTCCC
The DNA here is from genome assembly GCF_053883595.1 of Heterocephalus glaber. Taxonomy (NCBI): domain Eukaryota; kingdom Metazoa; phylum Chordata; class Mammalia; order Rodentia; family Bathyergidae; genus Heterocephalus; species Heterocephalus glaber. The sequence continues at coordinate 11,466,757 of NW_028258357.1, read as the reverse complement.
CTTTTAAGGACCTCTCTAATGGTAAAATGGCAGCATGATTAATTCCTATCACTCCTCTTCTCTCTCGGCTACTTTGATTCACTATGCCTTTAATTCTTCACATGCTGAGTTTTGAAATTCCTCTGAACTATTGATGACTTAGGGATGGAAGAGATTAGCTCAACTGAGACAAAATATACCTTCAGGAAGGTTCTTTTTCTGGATAGGATTCATCAGATTGAGAGTTATACTTGTATCTTATACTTGCTCATGTTCCTCATATGTCCACGTGATATGCTTTGAATATAAAGTTTGGTGACATGAAAAGACACGGAGTAGTCTACCAAGTAACAGTTAACCAATGCAGAGAAAGTTAATTTGGTGTCCTAAATGAGTTATTCATGTTCTTTAGCTTTAGAAGAAGCAACTGAATGAGCTGATAAAAAATTTCATATTCTATTGCCTGAAGTGTAGAAATTTTTTTGGCTTTGCTTTTATGCCCTTATAGGATTAAATATCTTTTCATCAAGTTGGCATTTGCTGTCTTCTATTTGTCAGTACAAAGTGTGTTAAGGCAAAAGATGAAAGAAGTGCTCTAAAAAACTGAAATCTCTCCAGTGATGGTTACAGCAGAAAGCATCCATTACAATTTTATAATGAAAGCCCTTGATGAAATACACATATTTAATGAGTTTTTGGAGAAGTCTCCCTTTCTTCATTCTTTCTTTTTGAAGGATAATTCATTTAACTGAAATTGACCAAGGGAAGGAAATGTACCCAGGCTTGAAATTTTGTTTGGAAACAATTGAGTTCTGCCTTTCCCCAAATATAAATTGTGCAATTAATGGGGAAATTGGCTAGAGCAAGACTGTTGACAAAATATAGCTAGACATTTTGAACTATTTTTAGTTATTATGCTGTTTGTACTTAATAACATTTAACATGAACACTTAGTTACATGGAAGTTATTTAGTATGTAATAAAGAAGTAGCTGGCATTTTTCTTGAGAGCTATCCAGTGTTTAGAAAAAAAACAACGAACAAAAACCAAAAAACAAAGCTCCCTACACTCAGAAGAAATAAATATCCTCATATATCTTCATTCACTTTAAGTGGGGTGAAATTGTGCTAGGTTATATAAAACTTTATTTAAAAAATTCATTACATGCAAAACTTGTCCTGAAGAAGTAAAAATTCTCATTCCTAAAATATTTCAACACTTTTTTATTTTTATTTTTTGCTTTCAAGTGTATGTAAGTCCCTGAATGTAGCCTAATAAAATTTTATCTGGTAGGGAAAATTAGGGGAAAGACTCTAATAAGTAAAAATCATTGTCAGTAAAAAATGGTCTTTCTAAAGTCCTTGAAAATGCATGAAAACAGGTTCTACTGTTCAGTAGGTTGTTCCCATATGATCTGTCTCTCGTTGCCTTACTATCATTGTTAACAGTTTGTGTTGTGTCCTGGTCAAGTGCCACATGTTTCCATCGAGTGGATGCAGTCGTGAGATGCTGAGCACCAGAGACATTTGCTGTGACATCTCAGGATCTGTGAACAATGAACAATCCACTTCCCATAAGGCAATGAGGCAGTCAAGTCCGACAGGGCAGGTGCTCCATCTCCAGATGGAGCTCAAGTTCCGGGTTGTCCTTCCTCTCTTGCAAAGCCTGGACCTCTAGTTCATCTGTTTCACCAGGGCCTGGATTCTTCACCCTGTGCTCAGGATCTCCATCCAGAATCTAAGCAGACAATTACAACTCCAGCCTATCTCTAGTCAAGCAAAGCCAAAGCTCACTCAGCAGCCGGATTCATGACTCCTCCAAAAGAACAGAGGGGCAAAGGTATTGTTCTCCTGCTGCTGATCTGACTGGACCAGGAGCTGAGGGAGATCTGGTCAGGGAGGGAGACAACAATAGAACCATCTGTGAGGAGGCCAGAAGGAGGCGTCAGGATTGTCTCTCTTTGTTCTTTTCTGTTAGATTAATACAGAATTTCCAAGGGGTGTGATTGTGTACATGAGAGAGTGAATGTGCTTCACTTGTAGTTCTGCCAAAAATAGCCCTTACTGATAATAATAAAAAGACCAAAATAAATATGTAAGAATTAAGATGAAATAAAAATAATCCCATCCCATTCTCTTCCTTCCTGACTCCCATCCCATTTCTTCCTTCTACTCCGTTGTCTCAGAAGTTGCTGCCAACAAATCTTTCACATTGTCAGATTGTACTAGAGACTCATGCAATCCCACAGCGCTGTTTTTCCCACTTCCAACCCTTCAGGCTGATTCCTCAGTATCTGCGTTTCTTGCTTAACTGTGAGCCATGTGAAGGTGGAATCTGCTTGGTCTTGTTCTGTGGGGTCCCCGGTGTGTGGCACATCATTTTATAAGTTTAGCTATTATGCGATGGAATCTCTAAGGAGAATGACATTGATACAAACAAAAACATTGGAATGATTCAGGCTGAGAAATCCGTATGTAAGGTTAATGAATTGTTTACTCACATGAAATAATTCCCATTTCTCCTTTATAAATTGCCTCACCTCAAACTGGCTGAGACTTGTTGCAACTACAAAAGGCAAGCAATGTGATTTCATAGATTGGGCAACCTGAATCAAAGAGTTCAGTTCTTAGAATTTGCAAATGATTCTGTACTGCCTTGAAGAGTTCCAGTATCATGTTGGAGAGCCAGCATGGTGGTGCTTGGCTTCTCTAGCCTCCCATCTACTGTCGCACACTTGAGGGATGTATTGTGTCAGAAGCAGCAGTTCTCTGATCATCAAGCCAGAGAAACTAGCAAAGGCTCTGTCCTCATGGGGCCTCCTTCTCTGGCAAGGAAGATAGACAATTAGCGAGTAAACACATACCATAAATATGTACTTGTAGGAGATCAAGTGGTGATGAGGAGTAAAGAGGCAGCACACTATGAGTGAGCCAAGAAGGAGACTATGAAGGAGCATCGTTTAAGTACAGCTGATAGGGGCCAGGTATTTGTAGTGAAGACAATAGCTAGTAGAGTGACTAAGATGGGTGGTTATGTCTCTGCCACAGCATGGCTATTCTGGGATCCCAAAGGAATTCACTGTGGTTGAGATAGAGGATGAAAAGGAGGACACAAAGTTTGAGAGGTAGATGCAGCTCCATTGTATAGGATTGTGGAGCTGCTCAACTTGTCTGCACACAGGTTTCTGGTCTGTAACTGTTGGCTTCTTGCCTGAAGACTCAGTTTTTGAGTGAACAATGGAAAAACATTAGAAGCATTTCAGTGAATGTGATGTGTGTTTGGTATTGGGAGAAGAGGGACAAGGTATGGTGTGGTCAAATTCACTTTTCAGCGTGGTTTCAATGGCTACAAAAGAGAGAGAAGAGTGGAAAAAGGACTGAAGAAGAGACCAGTCAGGACCATGGTCTATGGTGAGATAAAAGCCTGGACCAAGATGGTGGCAAGGGAAATGAAAGATTAATGGAGAGAATGGGAAATATTTTCAAGACAGAATTTTAAAGATTTTTCTCAAGATTGGAGAACATGGGGCAATTCAAGCTTGTCCTCCAGGTTTTGTGAACAACTTTGTGGATGTTGTTTCATATTGTCATTGAATGATATGGTAACATTGGAAGACCAATGGATTCAGGATTGGGGAGATGGGTTTCATAGAAATTAATAGGAAAAACTTATAGTGAGATTTTAAACAACAAGATATTTTTTTCATTAAATTTATTGGTACATTTTAGGTATACAATACAGTTACATTCATCATTGGAAGCTTGTACCTTTACATGATGTATGTAATCCTCTGCCCACCATTCATTCCCTCCACCCTTTCCTATTTACAAAGACTTTGTTTCCATTTTTTCCTTTGCTCATATTTTTTTCTTTTCCCTTCTTTCCTATCCCCTACCCTTCCCACTTCCCCTGATCCTTTAGAGCTTTTCTTTCTATTTCACATTATCAATTATACCATTTGAACCTTATTTACACTTTTAGTTTTTCACATCAGAGAAACTATTCAGTATTTATATGTTTGTCCTTTTTATTTCACTTAAGAGTATCGCCTCAATGTTTATCAATTTAGCTATGAATGTCTCTAGTTTCTCATTCTTTACGGCTGAGTAGTAATCCATTTTATAAAAAAACCACATCTTCTTTATCCAGTCTTCAGTTGATGGGCAATTGGGCTGTTTCCAAGTTTTAGCTATACAAACAAGATATTTTATAAAAGGGTCTTTAGAGAGAAAATTTTAACTCTACAAATTTAGAAGTACTAGTCTACGTAGTCTGTAAAGTACAGTCTATATTTTTATTCCTAAAATATCTTTATAAAAACAGAAAGAAAATTCCAAAATTGTGATGAGATGTAGTTTCAGGAAGGGGTTAGGCTTGCTTACCAGCCAAGAGATATTTTCGTCACGAGTGATTCAACTATGTGACTAAACCCGGTTATACTACTGTCATGATCTTGATGGGTGCTTCTGAATGGTTGAAATTATAAATGTTAAGTCTGTGAATACCAAGAGGACATGCAGGCTGGGGAATAAGTTTCCTCTCAACTGTCAACTCTAATGAATATTTTGCAGATGTCCAGGGAATTGTATACAGGAATGACATATGGATTTGGGGAAAAGATGGTTGACATCAGTTTTCCGTGTGCACCATAGATACAGGACAAAACTGTGGTAGTAAGTGAGTATTTGCTGGCCCTCTGCCTCTTTCAGGTTTAGACTGGGCTCCATTAATTGAATAAGTGATATCCCTTAATTGGATAAGTGCCTCAACATATGTGACACTGGATGTATCATTTCACACTCTGCAAAACAGAACAAGCACTAAAATTTGAAGAAATTGTCTATGTGATTAAAACCTAGACCAGATTCCAAGAGCTACAATTCAATGCTGCCATTGTTTCTTCTCTTGACCATGATATTCCAACCAAAGCTGGCTAATAAAGTCTTTTGAGATAGCAATGTAATTTTGTCCCAGGACCCACTGGGTATAGAAAAACAGACCAATTAAGACTAGGCAAATTCTATAGGACTGGCTGGGCCGATTGCCATGAAGTTAGAGCATATGGCTATTTTCAGTGATGTAGTGGGTCATTCTCAATTTCTTCCACCTTATTATATGCACAAAGACTGCTTGCTTTTTGTTCACCCATCTCAGTTTGGTAAGGTGCTATCATCCCTTCAACTGTCTTTGAGACTTTCCCAGGAAATGAAAACCTTTACTTCTTACCCTATAAAAGATTCCAGTGACTGTGTAAAGCATTGAGAGACTGGACACTAGTTTGGATTCATTAGAGGGTCAGCATTTTTGTTAAACAGTGGGGAGGGTGCTGGCAACCTCTGCTCCAGTGGTAGAGCAAGAAAGTGTCGCATGATTTTAGAGATGAATATCTGAAGACTATGTCAAGGCTCCATGAATAATGACAAGAAAATTATCATAAAGAAATGGCTGTGGGGGAATTACTTGAGGAAATCTGGGTGAAAGTCAAACTCATTCTTTTTTAGTAAAGAGTAGACCACTGGTGATTTTTATGATTTAGACCATTTGGCAAGGAGCTGAAACATATACAGCTAGAGATAGCAGGAAAAAGGGTTCTAGTTCAACCGAACTATTTTAAATATACCTTACAATATTTGCTGAGGGTATGAAAATAAATTGAGATAACAAATGTATGGCTATTTGTTTGTTAATATTTTTGTGGACTCAGTTGGGAGGAGATATTTGAGATCATCTAATCTGTATGATTGCAAATCCTTCATTGTTTAGAATAGCATACTTTTTCTGAAATAAACTCTTTTGTTAGCTCCAATACAAACTCCTTAGAAGCAGCAAAGACTTTGTGGGAGAAGGAATGGAGAGTTGAGAGCTTGTTCCACTTTGCTTGTGCTTCCTTCCAACCATTTGGTCTTTCCATGAGATGCCCAACCTGAACTTTCCACCCAGCTGGCCTATTCATATGTGTTCTAAAGACTCAGCTTGAAAATCACTGGTGATTGAATCCACTCTCCTCATTGTATAAACAGGAGAGAGGATGACTTTCCGAGAACCACAGAAGTAGTTACCTGCCTGGACTGGCTCCCTGCACAATGCTCTTTCCTCTAAGCTGCACTTGGCATGTGAAAGATCAACTTTTTATTTCCCTGACTGTTTTCTAACCCTTCCCACGGCTCATGTCAACAGGATCCCATTCATCACCTTCTCATGTTACTCAAAACATGCTGTTCCCATGGTTGCAATTCTTGAAACAGTTTAATGAAAAGCACACCTGTCTCCATACACCAACGACAGCATGGATGAGGACATTGGCCACACCTTCCTCAGTGAAGATGCACAGTGGCCAGTGCTCTAGAACATGCTTGGCAACCAAGGGTTCTAGTCTGTCACCAGTGTGGGGAAGATCTATCTTGTCATCTTGCATTTTAATATTCTCTGGCTGTGGATGGGAGAGAGTAAGACTTCCCGCAGGGATCAGGTTGTTCTGAACTCTGCTTCTCTTTCTCAGAATTAATATTGTGCATGGCCTTTGATAAGTGATAAATCCTCATATCCTGTTCTGTTGGACTTTAAATCATATGCTGTTACTAGATCCTTACAAAGCATAAGTTATTTAACACCTGAATGAAAGCAGTGCTAGTTTTATATGGATGTGTATTTCTATGTTTCACTGAGATTTAGAGCTACATATGATCTTAAAGAATTCCTCATCTAAGTTTTTCTCTTACAGATGAGGTAGCTGATGCTCAGAGTGCTGAAGGGCTGGGTCTAGGTCTTTAGTGAGTCCGCTAGTTTGAGGAGTGAACTCAGTTCTTCTTGCTTGAGATCCGTTGCTCATCCCACTCCTTAATTAGGTTGATTTGTTTGAAGGACTATGTATTGTGCTGGGGGTATGTTTTTCAGCTAAACAGTTTGGGGAAGGTAATTGGATTATGAGGGCTCTAACTTCATCAGCTAACTTCTTCAATCTATTGATGGATTCACAATTTGATGGTATTATTGGGAAGTGATAGAAATAGAGGAGGTGGTGCCTAGTTGAAGGAAGTGGGTGATGGAGCATGCATGACCTTGGGAAATGTATCTTGCCCTCATCCCCTTCCTCTTGGGCTCAGGCTTTCTTTCTGTCTCTCCACTGCCTGGCTGCCATGAGGTGTGCAGTCTCCTTCATGTGCACCTCTCTCATGGTGTTCTGCCTTACCTGAGGCCCTAAGTAATGGTGCCAGCTGAATTTGGACTGAACCCTCTGAAACCATGAGCCAAAACAAATCTTTCTTATTTGAAGTTGTTTGTCTCAGTTATTTTTTCACAGTGACAAAAAGCTGTCTAACATACCATTGATTATGGGTAACCATAAAGCGCATATGGGAAGTAAGAGCACCAACGGATCTGTACAAGTCCATCATCTCTCTTGGAGTGATGGCATGACTACATTTGAAAATGATGAAGAAGAGCTTTCATCACAGTTTAGAGTGTAGTTCTGAGATTAAATAAATGATTATAGCAGCTGTTGAAGTAGTCTGGCTATTTGGAATTTAATCAATGTTACCTATTATTATCTTGATATGGACTAGAACATCCTCTAAACTCCAGTTAAACATCAAATTGTAAATGAAGTAGATTCTAGTAGCTGTCTTTCTATGTTCAGAATCCTGAGAACATCACTCATCACCAATCACCTTCTCTGAGGAGGCTTTCCTTATCATCCAAGGCCAGAGTTAGTGGCAGTCTATTTTTTGCAACTTTAGTCATCTGCTGCGCATTCTTGCATGTTGCTAATGTGGCACACCCTGGGCCAAGTGAACTGGAGTTGGGGAAGGGTAAGATGAAGATGCAAAGATGAACATGACATGGTCTCAGCTTTTAAAGGGCTTGAGGGTAGGAGGTAAAGCATGGTGGGGATGCAAAGGAAAGTAAGATGGTTCTTATGGTCAGAGTTCACTGTCTCAAGAGAGAGACAATCAGTAAACAAACAGTGGCAAAGTGATGAGAGACTTACAGAGTGCTAGGATGACACAGAGGAGGAAGTGACTAAGCCTGCGGGAACCTAGGAAAGCTTCACCTAGGAAGCAACAGAAACTGGGTCATGAAAAATGAGTAACTGTTTGTCAGACAGAAGAAAGGGGTGAGTTTCTAGGGAAACCACATGTGCAAAGGCACAGAGGCACACCTGACACACCAGTGATATTTGGCAGTGTGAGGAGTTCTGAAGATTCAAGAACACATCATTGCCCATCCTCTTCACTCCAGTGGGCAGAGCCTTGGGTATGGTCATCCCTGCCCACCTTCCCAAGCCCTTCCTGTGCTTCACAGACCCTGCTGCACTAGCTGCACTTTGTCCCTGGGTCATGCTCATATGATCCCACTTCAGAGTTGCTATACTTACTGCTTCTATGTCTGGAAAATTCTTCTTTTATTTGTTTCATGGCTGGGTCCTTCTCACTCTTCAGATCTTATGCCCTTAGCAAGATTATTCATGGGCATCTTCCCTGAAGCAGGTCTTCTGGTTTCCCAGAAGAGCACGTATCACAAAGAATGCACTGTGACTGGTAATAACTTTTCCTGCTTCCTGTTCATTCCTTATCCACCTCCCTGGAAGGTAGATGAGACACGAGGGTGGGGATGCTGACTGCCTTGCTTCTATTGTATCCCTAGTGCCCATATCAGCCTCTGCTACTGTACTCAGAAAAAAGTGTTGACTGAAAAATAATAATATCAAAGAAGAATGAAAACTTTGGGAAGAAATTGGTTTGAATATCTTCCATTGGTTTCTCCAGGCCTAGTTTCTGCTCTTCTCCATCCAATTCTGTGTCATGGAATGCTGCCCTGCGTGAATCACATTAACATCTTCCACCTGTGTTGGATTCAGCCAATATGGAGCAAGTGAAAGGAGAGGAACATCCATTGGAGAGACCTCAGCCTGTTGCCTCCCTTCACTAAGTTACCTGCAAGAACAAGCTCTTATCACTTGAGGCCTCGGATGTGGGCCTTCTCCTATCTTTCCATGTCACTGTTCCTGACAGTTGTTTCTCTGTACCTATAGCTTTGTAGTCCTTCTATGAACCTCTCTTCAATTTACCTGTGCCAATCTATTTCCTGCCAGGACCCAGACAGATATAAGAAGGCCCATGAGCAGATCAGGAAGAATCTGACATGCACCTGGGAAACTCAGGCCATACTCATTTGCCAGTGGAAAACTATTGCCAATGGAGATATGTTCATGCAGGTGCTGTAGATTGAAATTCCATCCTAAGCCCGGCATGGTGGCACATACCTCTGATCCCAAAACCCTGGGAGGCTGAGCTAGGACGATTACAAATTGAAGTCCCACCTGGACAACTTAATGACTTAGCAAGACCTTGTCTCCAGAAGAAAAAAGAAAAAAAGGGAAAGTTTGGAAATGTATCTCTATGTGAAAGTCCTGGATTCAATCTCTAGTATCAAAAAAAGCTACCATACCATGGTGGTATCAGGAGATGACTTTGAGAGGTAAGTAGATTATGAAAAAGGAACCCTCATGAAGGGAGTAGTGTCCTTATAGAAGGGATCACAGAGAATAAGCTAGCTCTTTTTCCACTAAGTGAACACTCTGTGAAAAGTCAGCCATTGAGGAACTGAGAAGCAGGCCCTCCCCAGGACCTGACAGCATGACAGCTCTCCAGAACTGTGAGGAATAAATGCTTGTTGTTGGCTAGTCAGTCAATGTCATAGCAGTCTGAATTAAGGCAGCAGGTGCATGGTGTAAGCCAAAGGTCGGGTAGAACATCTGGGGTCAGTGTTCAGTGTGTTCTTCCAACTTTTGATAGTGCTGCACAACGTTTAAGCATGTCCTGCTGTTTCTGCATGTCTTTGTGTTTGTAAATTGTACACACACACACACACACACACCAATAACTTTTTATAGCATAAAATAAAAATGTGGATATTATAAAAGTTCAAGTAAAGATGAAATAAACTATATTTAAAATATTTCACATTTACTTTTAATTTTTCCCTCACTGAAAGCAGTGGTCTGCTTGCTTAGTTTTTAAGTGTTTAAGAATTATAGCTAATATTCAGTATACCCTCAGGATGATATTCATTGTTAAGGAAGTTACATGTAAGTCCATATTCCAGATCATCTTCATGGGTAGAATGGACTAATGTCTTGTCAGATCTAATTCTATTATAATTGTATTGGGAGTTAAACATGACAAAACAGTTCTACTAAGCAAGGAAGCTTTTCACATGGGTTGTATTATCTTCGGTCCATAATTTCATTAGAGAGTCTTTTTTAGTTTATCACCTGTTTTGTGATTTTTTTCAATAAATTAAAATTGGATGATAATCCCACATATTCCCTTGACCAGTCACATACCATGATTAATGCAGTTAAACAGTTTAAATTGTAAAGGGGCCACTGTTCACTGCTCTGGGGTGTAGAGCCCACCCTATTCTCATTCAGGACTCCTGACATGTTCTACATGAGGGGTGACCACTGACATACTGATGGAGAGTGACACATCGGAAAACTTCATCTCTTCTTTTCTTTGATGGAAACAAATGGATATAGAGGTTCTGATGTCTCCCCTGTCTCCCCTATTTATTGATGTGTACACCTGTGAGGATGCTCATAGTCCATGCTGGTGACTGCTGATGTGGGTAATAGATGAAATTTATAAGCAGAGGATCAGCTAGGAGGCTGGAATCACTTTAGTTGTGAGATCTTTCCACTCAGAGCCCCAACTTCCTTCCATGCTGATTTTCTTCTTTATATTTCTAGCAAAGAAAATAAAGAAATTATAATGACATGTAATTTGGCTGCATTATTAAACACAGATCAAGAACTTGGTATTTTAGGGAGCATTTTAAGCTCAGCTGAAGGAAAGACTACAGTTTTTCTGTTCACGATCTAAATAAATTTCAGATCAATTCTGTAAGATCAGCATTATTTTTACTTTTTTTTTTTCTTCAATGAAAGAACTTATTTGGAAAGACAAAGGAACTTGCCTTGCAGCTCATAAGCGATAGAGAATGCTGAGATTTAATTTCGATCTGGCTGAGCCCAAAGAACTTGTCCTCAACTTATAATGCTGATAAAAGAAAATTTGGGAAGCTTTTGTCAGATGGCCTTAACTTTCTCGATAAAATAGGAAAGTGTTAGTGTACTTAAAAGACTGTACTCAGATAAAATAGAGTGAAAAGTGCTGATCACCAAGTTTGAAGGCAGAGTACTTTTGAAGCTATTCTTTTGTATATATACAGTTTTGAAGCTATTTGTCTTCTCATTCAAAGCAAGAATCCAATATTCTCTCCATATAGCAAACTCTCATTCCACCATTGTTTTCCTGTGGTTCCTTCCTCTTCAGCTGGTGGTACTTTGCTGGGTACCAGTTAGTGATCTAAGTGAGTAAATGTTTGGAGGGGAGGAAAAAGGAAAGAGTGTGCAGCCCCTTTGTTTGTTTATTTTTAGTTAATTGTTCTTGGACCTAAGTTGCAAGATGTTGATGTGAATGTCAACTATGTAAAGGGCATAGGGACAAAACAACAGGAGATGACTCAAGAAAACACATGAAGGAGAAGTTCTCAATTACACGATGGGAAAAGGCCTGCTTCCTTTTGTACAGGAACCTTGATGGGAATGTCTAGTTTGCTAGTTGGCTAGATGATGGCAATCACAGCTCATGTAGTGTGCTGAGCACCATCATCCACATGGAATCTCTCAGAGTTTTGAGTTTGACCAGTCCGTGTTGCCTTTTATAGAGATTAACCAAAGGGTCCAGGCTACCAAAAAGGCCCAGGAGTGGGGCTGAGCATTTAAACACAGGTAACAGAAAATAAGTGGGTAGAGAGAGAGAGAGTTGTAAACTTGGCCAAGTGTTAGAAGAGCAACCAAGAGGGCCAGAAGTAGCCCAAGAGTCAATCACAAAGGCACAGGATGATTGCTGAGCAGAATGGGCCCTTCCGTGTCCTCGCTCTTTCCTCCCTGTTATGTGCACCTCCACGAAGGCTGGCAGAGAAACAAGTCACTTCAGCTTTTGATATACACATTTCAAAAAATTATAGGCTAATGTCGGAGGGAAAACAAATAGAATTTCTGTGCCTACAAATTATTTCACAGTAATCCACTAAGGTGCCATGGGAAATTAAAAATGTTGTTAAGAATGCAAAAAGGCAGCACATTTAATATCTTTCCTATTATTTCTGACTGAATAGATCAAATGGTTTACGTTGTTGTATACTGGGCTTTTATAGTGGGTTGGACAGTTTTGAAAGGTATTAAGATTCTTTAATGAGCCCATAGAGCAGAATGTTTCAATTGGCATATGTGCTTATGGTCTACACACACAAAGGCACGCCTACCCTTGGAATTGGGGACAAAGGACCACTACTGGATTCCTGGCAAAGAAGGCTCTCAGGTTTCCCAACAGCAATCCATTGTGAGGTTTCTCTGACATGCATTTGATGGAGAGGAGCTCAGGGGAGAGGGGAGGTGAGAAAGCACTGAGTTGTTAACTACTGTTGGAAAAAACTCAATAAAACTTGAGATCTGTCTACTTTCTCCTACACACAGGTTTCACCAAAGCCCAGTATTAACTCCCATTGCTTCTGTCTTCTGTTTCCTCTATTGTCACTGTGATATCTTTATGTGAATTTCCAAGTCAACAAGGCATTCTTTCACAACTTTTTTCCTACTCTTTCTTTCACCATGTTCTCCACACATTAGTGACCCCTGTCTCTCATTGTGATCTGTTCACTTGTTTTTCTGGGAAGCTTTGTTTCAGTAAATTAGTTTACTGATTTTCCTCTCAACTCTCTGTTTTCTCACACTTTTAGTTGGCTTGTTTTCCCTCTGCCTGGGTATTCAGTCATATTCCATTCTTTATCTATCTCCATTCCTGCTGATACCATTTCTTCTGTGTAAACCATACTCAATTCTCTCATTTATTTGAAATGTTTATTATTGAAATTTTGGCCCTATTTCTCTAGATAAAATCTCCATTTATCTAATAAACTTTATTCCTATCATTTTTAAAGGAGCATATTTTAAACTTATCCAATCTACTTCATGACTCACTTACTACAACACCATGGATGGTTGAAGAGCAAAGGAATGTTTAGCTTGGATAAAAGAAGACTCAGTTATATAGGGAAAGGATTACTTGTTTAATAAGCCTAAAATGGAGAATTGGAATTGTAAGTAAAAGCTTCAGTGAGCAAATTTCAATACAATGTCAGAAAGTATTTTGTTACTACCAGAATTATCCAGAGATTAAGTGAGCTGCTGTAGGTAGCAGCATATTTCCTGTTGCTGGAGGTATTCAAGTTTGAGTTAGATTGTTGTAGAATATATTCAAACATCAAATGAGCTCTTAGATCAAATGGGTGCTTCTGTATTATGACATCTTCTGATTATTGCATACAAGTCATATTAAGTTTACTTTTGTTTGAACTGATGGCAGCATAACCCATCTCTGGGTTAATGTTATATTTATTTTTTGTGTGTATCCAACAGTAATAATAGTAAGAAAAATCTTAAGTAATGCAAAGTGTACAAATGTCTAAGCCTTCCTATCTTTTTCCTCATTCCTTTCCATTCATTGAATAATTATCACTAAGTTTGGTGAAGATTTTTGGGTAGATATGTAAATATCTTTCTATCTAGCTATATATGTGCATTTAATAAATGGCCTTACCACTATCTTATGCTCTGCAGCAGCTTACTTTCCCTCACCATGAGATATGGTAGGGGAACACAATTTGGATATGAAAAGCCCCTCAAAATCTTTTGTGTTAAATTCTTGGTAATCATCCCTTGGTGCCCTTGAGAAGAGGTGGGACCCAGTGGAACAAAGTTGCATTATTGACAGTGTGTCCTTGAAGGGAACATTGGAACTTTGGCTTCTTCTTCTCTCTTTGCTTCCCAGACATCATGAGATGGACAACTTTGCTCTGCCATGTGCTCCTCCCATGATGTTCTGCCCTGCCACAGGCCCAAAGTGATCAGGCCTAGAACTATGAACTGAAGCCTCTGAAACTATGAGCCAAAATAAATATTTCCTACTCATAAACTGCTACTTCTAGTATTATGTTACAATGATAGAACCTGACTTATAAGTCAGGATGATGGAGTGCATCACCTTCCACATCAGTCTATAGTTCTACCGCTTCACTTTGAGGACTACATAGAAGTCAATAGTACAAATTAGAGGTCAGCTAACATTTTCGTTAAAGGATCAGCTAGCAGATATTTTTGTCTTTATGGTCCCTAAGGTCTGTCCTAATATTTATCCTTTGATGTATCGCGAGAACAGCCACAGAGAACACAAAATTATCAAATTTGTCTATTTTCCAATGTAACTATTTACACTGAATTTGAATGTCATGAAATATTACATTTTCTGACTTTTTCCAATGATTAAAAATATATAAATCATTCTTTCCTCAGGAGCTGCAGAAAACCAAGAAGTAGTGAAGATTAGGCCATGAACGGTCATTTCTTGATCCTAGACATAAATTTGTTAGGAACACATCTTGTGTTCCCTTCCACGTGGAGTGAGCCCCATTGGCATAGCAAGCTGTCCTCTTCACTCCCTCACTAACTGGACCAGAGGAGGGGTGGTGACTTGCTGTGATTAGGCAGGTCGAGGAGAAATAGAACTCTCTCTTCCCTTCCTCTTTGGGAGCTAACTGCCAACCTAGAACATGTGCTTCTGTCTTTCTGAGACCGGGCTCTATAGATCTCAGTGCTGCAGGACAGGCAGTCTGTCTAATCCTGAATACCAATGTGAGAAAAAAGTCATTTGCCTTTTGTATTGAGATATGAGTCACTTTTCCCAATATCAACTTATCAATAAATAAAGATAACATTTTGGTCTCTAATCTGTCTTATTTATTTGCTTTCTCACTTTAGATAGGCATATATCTAATAAACTAAAATTGAATTTATTATAATTTATTTAGCCATTTCAGAGTCTTTCGTTGCTGGTACTTCCTACTTCTTTGGTGAACCACTCATGTACAAGTTCATGGACTAATTCCTTACTCCCTTATTTTTCATGCCATCTTATAAGGGAGTATAGCTTGTGGACCTTTGAAAACTTTCATTCTTATCTCTAGAGATGACCCAATCAATCTCTATGCCCTCATCTACTTCTTGATTTCTTATCTGATACCACCAGCTTACCATTCTTACAGCCTGGCTTTGAAGGCTAGATATATAGAACACCTTTGTTTACAATTTTTAATGGATCTTCTCCATCACCCATCAGATAAAGAACAATTCCTAAAGAATATTCAAAGTCTTCTACATATGGAATCCTTACTTTTCTGGCTTTAGCTTTCATTATTTTCAAAAGATTTTAATACTTTTATAATAAGTGCCTAGGATATAATAAACATGCAATACATGTCAGCTAAATTGTTGTCCCATGACACACAGTCCAGTCACTTTCAAATCATAGCGACAACTTGGAAGTTTCTATACAACTTGCTTTTACCTGCATTTTCCTTTTTATTCAAATGACTTCCAAGTCATCATCTCAGCTGATTGAAATCCTGTGTTACTTCTCCAAAGCCTTCCTGAGGAACCCCCACCTCTATACATGATAACTGCACACTTTCAGAAACCTTCATTTGGTAGCTCAGCTCAACAAATCTGAGTCTTTACTGATGACTGGCTGAAAGCCCAGGATCCTCAGGATCACAATCATGTGGGGAAATTGACGTAAGAGCAAAATGTTGCTGTGCATGTCAGGTGTTAAATGCTATAAGTAACTTTAGGATAAATCTTTTTAAATATAAGGAAGTGGCTCACTAATTGCTTTAACTCATATTACAGAATACATACTATTTGCTATATATTTTACCAAAAATTTCATCCATAGTGACTAAAAGTAGATGTAGCCTTTGTATCAGAGTAATTTACAATCTACAGAAGGTAAACTTCATATAATAAAAAATAAAATTATACATTAACCTCAAATATGATATAAATATAATATATAATATAAAATATAAAATCAAGGCAATGAAGGCAGGGACATGTGTTATGAGAGGGGGAATCTGATAAGGTGGTAGGATAGTCAGAAAGAAATGAATGGATTTGAAATATGTTTTGGAATTATTGTCATCAAATGGGTTAGATTTGACTGGCCAATCCATTTTACCCCTTAATTAGGGTTTTCAAAGTGGAATTGGGGTTTAGAAAGTAGATATATTGGAAGAATAATTTTAGATTGAAGATTTGCAAGTTATTTTGATGGGGCAATAATGCCCAATAGGGCAAGCCTTTCCTTTGGCCCTCATGTTTTGTTTTTTTTTATCTATAAAATGTTCTGTTTCAGAAATGTAGCTGTTCATGCTGCAAGGCGTTCCTGCCTAATGTATCAAAGTATTTGGCAACTGTTTGTGCTGCATGATGTATCTCCTGGATGTATCAAAAGTGTTTGCGCTGTTAACTCCTCCCCAAGTAGTTCCTGCTTCTAGCTATGTCTCCACCCTAAAAGGTTCCTCTTAACTTCCTTTCTCCACTTGTATATAAGCTGACTCTCACTGCAACTAGATACTCAGAATTTGGAGTGAGCAAACTCCTCTGAGCCAGAGAAGAAGTGTAGGATCAGATATAGACCCCAAAGTCATGCCATCATGGTCGATCTAGAGACACCCAAAAGTGTAATTTATTAATCATCTGATCAGCTCCCAAGTCAATCAAAGCTAAGAATTCAGCTGGTCACATTCAGAGATAGTATAGATCATGTAGCCCAGAATTGTTCCTTGTGTGGGAGAGGGGACTTATGTGTTAATTAAAAATTCTATTACTTGAAGACTGTGCCATTATAGGTAGAGTGGACTTTTACCCTCAGAAACAGCCTTAAGGAATTGAAAAGTCAGTGGTACAATTTTGGGTTTCACTGTAGAGTTGTGATTTGGAGTAAATGGAGTCTCTAAAGGAATTTTAGGACTCTTCTGGGTATCACAGGAGACTTTCTGTTTAAATGTTTGGCAAAGTACCCAGTACTCTACTGTGGTTCAAATGGGACACAGCTATGGCTCATGTGATGTCTACAGTGAATGGAGACCAAAAAGGTGAACACTAAGAAAATATTTCTCCCAGGGGGAGAGATTTAAAGGCAGAATGTGAGGCACAGAGGAACTTACATTGATTACTGTGCTGCAGACAAAAATAAAAAATTTTACATACCTTGTCTAACAAATTAATTATGACAACCACCTTATAAAAATAATTATACTTTTATTTCACTTACAAAAAATTGGAGAAAACTAAAGCTTATGAGGGTAAAGTGATTTCCCCAGTACCATGTAGTATATTAGTTATCTTTTGCCAAATAATGCTTCATAAAAAATAACCACAAAACATGGTAATTTAAAATAATAAGTGTTAATTTAGCTCACAAGTCTATAGGTTGGTGATTTAGGCTGGGCTCTGCTGGACAGTTCTTCTGGCCTGAGCAAGGCTCCCTCATGCCTGGGAGTGAGCTGATGGTCAGTTGATTAGGATTGCTTTGGCTGCAATAAGTAGGAGGCCTCTGCTATGTTCCCCCTGCCTTTCATCATCCAGTAGACTATCTCTGACATGTTCTTTTGGCATTGGTTGGGGACAAGAGCACAAATTGAAACACACATTTCTTTAACTCTTTGCTTGCAGCATACCAGATAACATCTCATTGGCTGAAGAAAGTCACATGACTGGAACTGGAGTCAGAACCAGCACACAAGAAGCGAAGAATTAAATCTATCATACTTGGCCAGTAAATATTGACTGAGATTTAAACCCAAAGCCTTCACAAGTCATTTGTTGTGCTGCTATGGTTGCTTTGCAATCCCTCTGAATTAGGTCTAGAAAATGCATCACTGCTTTTAAAGACTGTGTAGTAATTTAATCTTTTATGTCTTGGTATTTGTTTCCAGCTCACCACCTGGTCCATGATGGATTGGATTCAATTCATTTACTTTTACTTTTTGTTTTTTAAAGAAGGTCAGGAAAGAAGACCATTTTTACTCTCCAGATAGGGAACTTACTCAGTGACCACTTGACTATGCAAAGCTTCATAAAAGAAAAGAGTGGATCCTTTCCTATTTTGATATTTCCAAGAGGAGATGGATAAAATGAGATGACTATGGCTAATGTGCCTTCAAAAGAACTTTGTCAAAGTGGCTGCTTAGCATGAGAAGTTTGCCAGTTCCTTTTAAAAGGGCAGAAGTATTTGTCCACAGCTGAGATAGTGTAGCTAAGGAGTGCTGGGATTGTACTTACTACCCTGGGTAGCCTTGATTGAGGAATGCATTCTTCTTCTTCTGCTTTTTAAAGAAAAGTTGTGACCAACCCTTTATGTCCCAGCAGGAGAAAAGAATAAAACTTGACCTCTTTTTGTTCCAACAATAGCCTGCAACTGCCTCCTACCCTTGACTCAACAGTATCATCCGTCAGTCGTCAACTGTCCTTCCAGGATGGGCTGCATTCTCCTTGTGTTATCACTTTTTCAGTGTGGTGTCCTTTCTCGTTTGGTTTCAGAATTTAAAGGGGAAAAAAAAGAACCATGAAAAATGTGTAAGTTGGATGCTATTCATTCACTTATTTATAAATAAATGGAAACTGACAGGCACTTCTTCAGAAAGTGTTTACTATGTGGACATGTTGATGACATGGGCTGAAAGACACAGTCTGGTGCCACCAGGACCAGCTGCTCCTTTGGTAGTTACCATTGTGCAGCCTGGCTTTCGTTGTGGCTTGGCATATGCATTTTCAGCCTGCCTTACATTGAATCTCCAGGATACTTTATCTCTAGCACTGTCTGCCAGAGACAATAGATGGGCCTTTTGATCAGCTCTGAAGGCCTGGGCTTTGTGTGCTGTCGTTCTCTGGTGCTATGGCTGCTAACATAATGGGCTTCACTTGATGCCAGCAATGCATCTGCTGTTGGCCCAGTAACTCTGCTTCATGGAAACAGCACTCAATATTTTGTTCCTCATGCTGCTGGGCTGACATTTGCTAAGCTGGACAAATGTTTTTGTTTTTAGTGGGGAAGAAACACTGGTCATTGCTTAGCTAGGTGAAAAGTGGATTAAGCCATTAGATTTAGAATAGATCTCAGACCTGCTGAAATCACAGATTCATCATAATTTCTCCACAATTACTGCAAGTGGTGCCATTCAGGGGACTGTTGGGGAAGGAATGGCTGGATTCCTTGAGAAAGTGCTGCTGTACTGTATGGATTGTAGGTGATACCCACCTGCTGCATGGTTACAACAAAGGAGTTGAGTCCCTGCCTGCCTGCCTATCAACCAATTGATCAACCAGTCAGCCAATCTTTAACCAACAAGCATACATTTAGGATCTGCTTGAATGCAGGGCACTGTGGTGCATTATGTGAAACAAACAGGCATTGGTGATAATCCTTGCTTTAGGGGTATACGATTTGACTAAGAAAAATCACACACACACATAAACACACACAGTGATGTAAGGTTTTGTTTAATGCATTTGTGGGGGCATTGTGAAAGGAGGAGAGCTTTGTGAGGTGAAGTGCCTGGAGAAAATTTCTTTGGGGAAATAAAATGCAAACCTAATGCGAAAGACTGATGCATTGAAGGTTGAGTGAACCCAGACGGATCAATATACACAGTCATAAACAGAACTATTCTTGGATGCACAGTGGTTGTTTTAGAAACTAAAATACACTGTGCCTTTAAGAATCACATTTTTAATCCACAAGATGTGTGATGTCATTTGGCTTTATTTTCTGTATCCTACTGGGGCCTCAGCAAAGTGAGGGGAAAGGAGGAAGGACTGAACTGAATTAGCCACCTTCTGCTTGCCATGTACAGCTTTACATATTTCCTATCATTAAGTTCCTCTGTACTATCGTGAGCTACACAACACTGATCCTATTCGCAGATGAGGAAACTGAGGCTCAGCAAGGTTAACTTGCTTGCCTTGGCTCACAATTTGGAAATGGCTAGCCCTCTGCATTCATAGATACAGCTGGCAACTTACTTGGCTTTGAAGGTAATCAAGAGAGTACAAAAGTTCCCTGTAAGTGCTGTTTCCAAAAATAAATGTGAAATGCTGCTTGTTTGATGAGAACATTGTCAGTAATTCCAAAGATGGATTTAAATGACAAAAGGAAAAACAACTATAGAAAGAAAAAAACCAGTTGATGTATCCTATTGGGACACATATGTCACAGTATATGTCATCTGGTACAGGAAGAACAAACTGTGTGTGTGTGTGTGTGTGTGTGTGTGTGTGTGGTGCTGGGGCTGCAGTCTTTTGAATTTGGTGCACCTCACATTTCTGGTACTTACTACAGAGTGGATGGCAGATACATTAGAATTCCGTTATAAAATGATGAAGAATTGTTCTGCACTCAGAATCTCAAGGTGATGGATGCTCTATAACTAAAATACTGCTTTTGGGAAACCAAAATAGACCCATGAATCTAAAATAATGAGCCAAAAATATAAGTAAAAAAATAGAAAAGAGAGACTTAGAGCAAGTTAGAACATTATATTTGAGCGATGGTTCCCGAATTTTCTACCTTGGGTCGTGCTCTGGGCTGACCTATCTGTTCTCCCTGCCGCCTCCTCTCCTAGAGTCAAGGACCTTTCACACTCTTGGCCATGCAACTTCTGCATTCCTGCATGAACGGAGTAACGGGGTCCCTGTACTCTACCCCCAGGGCAGTGGCTTGGCAAGGCAGGAAATGAAGAAGAAAGTAAGGGTGCTACTTGTGCAAGAAGACTGTAACTTTGCCTAGTGTCCTTTAGCCGTTCTTGGGGAATTTCCAGGGGGATAAATAATCCCTAATGGTGAAGCCCCAACTCTTGTGTAACCCTGGCAGGGAGCATCACAGAGTCCCTGTAAATCTTGCTCTTGTGTCCCGAGCCTGCACACAGACGAGCCAAAGTGAGCCTTCCTGGGGCTTGCAACTAGGATGGGAGAGGATGACTCCATATCCTCTATGCCGCCGTCTGGAGAAGTGGTTCCTTCAGGTCTGCTGAGAGATAACCCATCACATAAATGCCCTCTCACCGGCTCCACCTGCCCCTGTAATCTTTGGCAGGCTGTCTTGTGCTAGAAAAAATGGCGAGACTTAAAACGTTTTTATGGTGACAACACACACAGAAAAGTGCACCAAGCGAATGTACAGCCCAGTGAATTACAAACTGAATGTTTCCATCATTGCTACTCAAGACAAAGAGTAGGACATGGGCTGCACCTCCAGGGCTCCCTGCTATCCCTTTCCAGGCCAGTCGCCTTCTTCTCACAAGACTTTCACCGCATGCACACTCAGGAGTGCCCATGTGTCTCAGTCGTTTTACCAATAAGCAGTAGAGTTTGGAAACTAACTTTTGATGCATTTTACTTTTTTTCAGTTTTCCAAGGAAAGACTCCATAGTGAAACTCCATGATGAGATGACAGCATTAGACAGGGCTGGGAAATCCCTGCTGTCATTTCCTAGCTATATAGCTTTCGGCAGATCACACACATACATTCCTAAAGTTCAGTTCCCTTAAGTTTTTCCCCTCCTGATTGGGAGGTGCTTGGCTGTGCTCAGGACCCCTTCTGTCTTGAGGCATCTGGTGTCTGGTGATGTGTGAAGCCACCTTGTTGGTCTGGTCCCCAGTGCAGTGGATCTGCATCCCCACCCTCTGCAGAAGGCTCCTCAAGTGATCATTCGCTCTTTCATCCTGCGATGCAAGGGGATGTGTGTGAGGTCCACAGTGATAAACGGTAGTCATGGAAGACGTAACTGGCGAACGGTAATCATGGAAGAAATGCTGGCTGCATGCATGAATGAGTAGGGATGAGGCACTTTCCTCGGGTCCTTCTCTCTGAGCTTGTCATCTGGTGGAGGAGTGAAGTACGTACCAAATTAACAAGGATAGCATCACAAGGAGGTATTTTGGGGCACTGGTGTGGTGGCACATGCCTGTAATCCCAATTACTCAGGATGTTGAGGCAGGAGGATCTCAAGATTGAAGTAGCCTGGGCAACTTATAAAATAAAAAATAAGAACATAAAAACAGCTGGGATGGAGCTGGGGATTTAGTTCAGTGGTTCTGCCTCCTGCCTTGAAAGCGCAAGGTCCCGAGTTTGATCCCCAGTACCAAAAGCAAAAACAAAACAGCTGGGATGTAGCTCAGTGGTACACTGCTTGCTTAGCATGTGAGAGGTCCTGGGTTAAACTTCAAGCACTGCAAAAAAAAAAAAAAAAAAAAAAATCACCAGCCCAATTTCTCCAATTGAGAAATTGAGTTAATGGTCTTTGCTTCAGTTTCGTCATCTGTAAACTGTGGCTAATAACAGTACCTATCTCAGAATTGTGAGGAATAAATGAGAAAAATAGATCTATCGCTCATAGCAGAGCCTGGGACATATAGTGAGCTTTCACTACATGTGGTTGTTGACTTGACTGTTACTGTGAAAGAGTTAGTGACCGACTGGCAGATTTTGCTGGAAGGAGGAAACAGGGAAACTAACTATCTAAGGCACAATTCTGGTGGTTTGAGGGGATGATTTCTTCTGTGTTGAGAGTTGAAGCCAGGTAGCATTTAGATTTGACTTCTCTACCATCTTTGAGTGTTTATAGGTGCTCTGCCCCTCCTCTCTGTTATTTTCCCCCTTCAGTGCCTGGGTCTCCAGAACTCATCGTCTGATTTCATGGTAAATGCACTCTCTCCCCAAAGCTTTCCCTGGTCCAGCAGACAAGGTGAATACACCTGGTCATGTACTCAAAACACTGCATCATTGATGTTTAGAGGAATAGTTACCTGCATTTATATATTTATTAATGTAATTTTTTTTGCTTAATTTCTAATTATTCCATTAGATACTAGGGAAGTGTTTGTGACATTTTTGTCCTAAAACTTTGTCCCCAGTGCCTGTGACCACAACACTGAGCTTGCAGTAAATCCAAATATTTGCTGAATTATTTCATGTATATATACACACACACACACACACACACACACACACACACACACATATATGATAAGCACAGACTCTTTGAAAACACTGGCCTAAAAATGTATATATATACATACACAGTGGAAGTTATTGCAGGAAGAGGGACAAATAAACAGAATGAACAAATGAACGGAATCATAGATGTGGTTTCTTTAATCTGAAATTCATTGCAGCAATGCACTATGAGAATGCTCCCTTTCAAACAATGTGAACTTGAGATGTAATTTCACAGAGGCTTTGCCACTAACTGAAAAGAAAGTCTCATGAGAATTTTGGAGGACATAAAGAGGGAGCATAGGAAGTTTGGCAGGCTGGGGGGCCCATCTGGGAGAGGCAAGTCTTGTTGGTCCCTTAAATTCTCCTTTCCCTGCGGGTGGCCCGGATGAAGGCAGCATGGCTTGGGAATGGAAATGTTCAAGAGGCGCTGGGAAGGCAAAGAGCCCAGTGCCTGGGACCCTGCATTGGCAGCCAGATGCTCTGTGGTGAGGGGGGCTGAGCCAATCTGCCCTCCTTTAGGAGGAGTTCCTTATAGAACTTGGATATTAACCCTTTATCTGCTCTGCTAAATGGGTTGCAAATATTTCCTCTGTGTGGTTTTGGTGTAGTGTTTCCTTTTCACCGACAGTAAAACTATCAAAGGCAAGTTCTAGAATCACTAGTGTCTGAGAACTGGAAATACATAAATAGGGATTTTTTTACAAGGTTTTCCAAAAATGCTTCAAAGAGGGTCAAGTCTTAACTAGACAAACAAAAAGAAATGTTTAAAGCATCGCAGAGAAGTATTGTAAGTATTTCAGGGCATGTATGAAAGGAGACTTCCTTGGGAAAGCTTTCCACAAAGTAGTAGGTTATGAGACTAGGCAGCTTTTCTTTGTCTCCTATTAAGTCAGTTGTGAAATAAGTTTTTAAGAAATTTACATCACTAGTCCTAGACCCCACAGGCTTAAATTTTATTTATAAACTACTCCTCTTTGAGAAGTTCAAAGGGCTTGGCAGATGGTTTCTAATAAACTTACAAAATTTATGTGGAAAGGGGCCAAGGGTGCAGGTGGGAGAGTGTAGGAGTTACTTCTAATTCTCTGTTTCATGGCACACTTATCTCCTCACAGGCCACCAAATCAATGACAAAACTGAGAAGAAACTCTCTGTCTCAATACAAAGATTATTGTCTGCTTGCTTAGTACAATGACCATTTCAGCAACCATTTTAAAAAAAATTTGTTTCTCTCATTCTAAATAAGACAAATTTTCAATTTTTGATGAAAAAATTTTGATTCTATTTTCCTCCCATGGGATAATACAAGAAGGCCTTTGCCAGGAGTGGCTGCCCAATCTTGGATTTTCTAGCCTCTAGAACCATGAGCAACATAAACCAATATTCTTTAGAAATCACCTAGTCTGCTATTCTGTGATAGCAACAAAAATCAGCTGAAAGAGCTACCAAATTGCTAAGGTTTTACAGTGCTCCTGTAGAAGCAGTGAACATAGACATGTTTCCAGCTTTTCTGGAAGATAATTTGGCAATGTGCATGAAATTACAAATATGAAAATTATTTGACTTAGTAATGTCATTTTTAGGACTCAGTCTGAAGTAACTGATTATAAATGTACTTCAAGTTCTAGTTAAGAATGTTCATCATGGTGTTGTTTATAATAGCAAAACAACTGGAAGCAGCCTATGTGTCAAATACAACTATTGATTAAGAAAGTTATGGTATAACCATATGGTAGAATTTGATGTTTCTATTAAAATGATAGTATAAGAGGGACCGCAATGGCTGTGGCAGCAGTAGTGATTCTGACCTCTGCACTCATACCCTCTGCCCCACTTTGAGAGGAGAGAGATGTGCCAGCTGAGTAGAACAGAGAAGGCTGTGCAAAGGCTGGGAGGGGCCAGCTAAACAGGGGTCTCAGTCCAGCCTTGGGCTATTTTTGTCTAAGGACTCCTGGTGTTGAAAGCTAGTAGCAACTAGGTGAGCAACATTAGTGGAGAAATACAGGGTAAGCAGGCTACATGGGTGAGCCACCAAGGAAGCCCCAGAGAGTTGCTGGTTGAAGACTTGGGCCCCAACCCTTATAGTGAAAGGCCAAGATCAGCCTACACATCTTTGGAGCTGAAGGAGCAGAGTTGGTGCATGCCAACCTTACTGCAAGCTGGATGGGAGTGCCTTGCACCCAGTGCTAACCCTACTGCAGCCTGGGTGGGGTCACCCAACATAGATTTAGGCTCTGACTTAGACACTACCACAAAACTGCAGACATATTTGTTAAGGGAACACTTTAAAATGAGAAGATAACAATCATAAATATATATGCACCAAATACCAGTGCACCCAACTATATAAAAATAATTAACAGATACCAAAAATCAAACAAGCACTAACACAATGGTAATGGGGGACTCTCAATACCCCATTGTCACAAATAGACAGATCAACTAGACAAAAATCAACAAAGAAATATCAGAACTGAACCAAATCTGTGAACAAATGGACTTGGTAGACATCTGCAGAGTGTTCCACCCCGCAACATCAGAATACACATTCTTCTCAGCTATGCATTAGATGTTCTCCAAAATATACTATATACCATAGAACATGTTTAAGTAAATGCAAAGGAATTGAAATTATCCCAGGCATGTTATCAGTGGCAAAAGAAACCACAAAAACTATGTAAACACATGGAAATTATATAATACCCTCCTGAAAAACCAATGGGTCACAGGTGAAATTAAAGAGGAAATTATACAGTTTCTACAATATGATAATGCCTATTCAACCTACCAGAACTTATAGGACACAATGAGAGCAGCCCTACAAAGGAAATTTATAGCAGTGAATTTCCACATCAAAAAAAAAGAGTGAGCTCAAATAAACAACCTAATGTTGAACCTCAAGCTTCTAGAAAAGAAGAGCAAGCCCAAATCTTGAACAAGGGAGGAAATTATAAAGATCAGAGCAGAAATTAATGCAATCTAGACTAAGAAAACAATACAATGAATCAATGAATTGAAGAGTTGGTTCTTTGAAAGATTAAATAAAATCAACAAATCCTTAAACAACTTTATTTAAAAAAAAGGAAAGAAAAGACTCAAACCCACATGATTAAGAATGAAGAAGGTGAAATCACAACAGATCCTGTGGAAATCCAGAAGATCATTAATACCTACTTTGAAACCTGTATTCAAATAAGATGGAAAATACAGAAGAAATGGACAGATTTCTAGATACATATGAATTATCAAAGCTAAATCAAGAAGATATAAAATTCTAAATAACACAATATCAGTCAATGAAATTGAAGACATAATTAAAAACCAACCAACAAAGAAAAGGCCAGGTCTTGAGGAATTTAGTGCTGAATTCCACAAGAAATTTAGAGAAGACCCAATGCCTCTACTTCTCAAACTCTTTAATAAAATTGAAAGGGAGGCAATACTTTCAAATGCATTCCTGGAAACAAGCAGTACCCTGATACTCAAACCAGAGAAGGATCCAACAAAAAAAGAGAAGTGTAGGCCAGTCACCCTATTGAACATAGATGCAAAGATCCTTAATAAGATACTGGTGAGCAGAATGCAGCAAATCATCAAGATTATACACCATGACCAAATAAGATTCATCCCAGGGATGCAGGGATGGTTCAACATATGCAAATCAATAAATGTAATACACTATATTAACAGAGCCAAGGGAAAAAACATAGGATCTTCTGAATAGATGTAGAAAAAGTGTTTGACAAGGTCCAACACTCACGCATGATAAAAACCCTACAAAAAACTGGAATAGATGGTCTTTATGTCAATCTGATAAAAGCCATCTAGGACAAAACACAGTCAGCATACTAAATAGACAAAAACTGAAAGCTTTCACTCTAAAATTGGGAACAAGACAAAGATGTCTAATATTACCACTCTTATTCAATATAATTCTGGAAACAGCCACAATGATTAGACAAGAGAAAGAAAAGGAATAGGGATAGAAAAGGAAGAAGTTAAATTATCATTATTTATGGATGACATGATACTCTACATAGAAGACTCCAAAAGCTCTGCCAGAACACTTCTAAATTTAATAACCAAATTCAGTAGCATAGCTGGATACAAAGTTGACACTCAAAAAAATCAATAGCATTCCTGTACACAAATAACAGACTCACTGAGAGAGAAATTAGGGAAAGCATATCTTTCACAATAGCATCCAAAAATATAAAATATCTAGGAATCATTCTAACAAAGGAAGTAAAAGATCTTTACATTGAAATCTACAGTACTCTGAAAAAGGAGATTGAAGAGGATATCAGAAAATGGAACAAAATATCCCTTGTTCTTTGGTAGGAAGAACCAATATAGTAAAAATGGCCAAACTTCCAAAATTATTATACAGATTTAAGGCAATCCTGATCAAAATACCAATAGCATATCTCACAGAATTAGAGAAAACAATTTTAAAATTTATTTAGAACTAGAAGATACCTAGAATAATAGCAAAAGCAATTTTGAGCAACAGAGACATGGCAGGGGCATCACAATCCCTGACTTGAAACTATACTACAAAGCTACTGTGAGAAAAACAGCATGGTGCTGGCAAAAGAACAGAATTGAGGATCAATGAACAGATAAAAAGATGCAGAAACAACTCCAAACACACTCAGCCACCTTATCTTTGACAAAGGAGCCAAACACCCTTCCTCCTTCCTTCATTCCCTCTTACCTTCCTTCCTGCCTGCCTGCCTTCCTGCCTGCCTACCTTCCTGGCTTCTTTAGTTCCATTTCTCTCTCTCTCTCACTAGAAGCAAAACTACTCTTCTTTCTTTTTGTAACTCCTACATCTCTGTGTCTGTGGGATGCTCTGAGTAGGGCCTGGACAACCATTTTTCTTCAGTATTTCCTTATTTAAGTTTTTGGTATTCTAAGACTTTGGCCTTCTAGTCACTGTGAAAATGGAAAACAATAGATGTTTGCCATAGTACAGGGCCTGAGTGGCCCTTCTGAGTCAGGGGTTAGGTCCAGAAAAGGAAGCTCCTGACAGTTCGAGAGAGCCTGATGAACTGTGACTGCTCACCTCACCTGCAGTGTCACCCCCTCCACCTGCAGGGTTCAGTAACACAGGCTCTCACTTCATGCCACTCGAGGAGCACTTGCTGTGTATGAAGCCCTGTGCTAACCACACTTCCTGGGCCAAGTCATTTCCTGTAATGGATGCTGTTGGTGCCCTGCCCAGGCCCTCTTTACTGCCAGCCGTTCAATCTTCCCCTAGATGCTGTTATGATTGGCTGACAACAATTCACACCACACCCTTGTCTGTGGGAGGAGGCTGCATCTGGCCACTGGGTGTGGCCTCTCCACCCAAGACCTCAGCAAAGCCTTATGACTTGAGGGCACAAGAGACCAGCTCCTTCATTTCGAGGTGGACTCAGAGATTATCACCCCTTTGGGGTTACCTGCTTGGGCTTCTCGCCTGCCCCATTCTATTTCCCTATTCTGCTCTGCTTCTCCCCAGAGTACTAACCCCCCCCCCCGCCCCACCACCAATGCCAACGTCAGATTCTGCTTCATTTTCCAAATGAAGAAGGTGGAGCTCAGAGTGATTGTCTCCACCACACCGCAGAACAGGAATAAGAAGTTCTTTGCCACCTGACTTCCATGTTGAATTCTTGTACAATAATGTCTCCCAGTGCTAATTTTAGTGAACAAGTTTCCTCCCTCCTAGGGGATGTGGGATTCTAGATGTCAAGATGGCTCAAGTTGGATGTGCAGAGTGGGAAGGGCTGGGCCAACAGATGAGAACCCAGATGATGACATGAACAGAATCTTTATAAAGTGGAGCTTACTGACTGGGGTCATGCCCTTCCCCCTGCTCCCTACTGCAAACTAGGGACAATTTGGAAATGTATATCCATTTTTTTTGTTGTCACGATGACTATAGAACTGTTCTAACATTTAATGAGCATGGTCAGGGATGTTAAAAAGTCTTGGGACACATGGAGTGGTTGCACTCAACAAAGAATTGTTTGGCACCAAATGCTAATAGTGCCCCTGCTGAGAAACACTACAAAGTGCCCAGGGTCAAAAAGTAAGTGAGCCAAAGACAGGCAGCAAGTCCAAAGGGCAAGAGTGATGAAAAAGAGAAGACAAAGCCAAAGGCAGTGGAAGCCAGGCGGCTCTGGGGCTGGTGCCAGCTGGGCTGAAGAAACAGGAGCCACACGGCTTGCTGTTCTTAGCATCCACTCTGTGGGGGACAGGGATTTTGGATCTGGCCTGTGTAAAACTTTAGGACAAAAGGTGGATTGTAAGTGGATGTCACCAGAACCCAGAGCAAAAGAGTACATCATTCATTGTCCGTTTATTTTGTTAAATATGGAGCCCTATAATGTCAGGTGTGTGGTGAGCACCAAGACAACTACAATGACAGTGTCAGCATCTACTCTGTAGCAGGGACCCCACTGGGTTCTATTTGGGGCCTGGTTTCCAACCACACCAATTTATAGGCTGGATCTCCAGGCTTCCCGGACATTCAGAGAATTGCCCAACATCCTTTGAACTGATTCCTTTCTTGCTTAAGCCACAGAAAGTTCCTTTTGTGAGCAGCCATGAGCACCTACCATGTACCAATTGCTGGACAAATAGGTAAATCAGACTAAAGTCCCATATTCTCAATTTCAGAAAGATAGACTAGGAACTGGGCCGCGGTGGGGAGTGCAGCAATGGGGAATAAACAAGGAGCATGGATACTGTGAATGATGAATGATAATATACACTCTGCTCAATTAATACAGGGGGCCAAGGCTATTTCTCAGAACACAGGGAGGCTGACTTGAGCCATGAGATCACATAGACATTAAAAACAAATAAAGACGATGAAGGGTGGGACTCAGATTTTTTGTTAGAGCATGGGCCAGAAATGAGAAATGAGTCACAGGATGCACCTGGGCCAACTTGACCTTCAGTGCTGGTGCTGGGGACAGGTTCCCTGGTAGGGCGGGGACTGCGGAGAGCGGGCTTCCAGGCCAGCCTGCCAGGGAGGAGCGGGCAGTGGGGCCAGATCACTCCCTGCCTGTCTGTAGGAATAGAGGACAAAGAGCTATATTTGGTGACTGGATTTCTGACCCAGTTAATCCATGATCCTAAACTGCTCAAAGATTGTCTGATTTCTTCCATTAGAGGTTTGAAATCCTATGATTTGCAGCACACCATCCAATGGACTGTGGTTTGTGCTGTTTTGGATACACTCAGTAGAACCTCATTTGGGGAGAGCAGGAGGGAGGAGTTCCATGTTCCAGTTTCCTCTTGTTCTATAAACAACCTTCATTCAGCATCTTTCAAAACCACCCTCTAAACAGGGAAGGTGAGCTTAGTTTTCAGTCAAGGCCTCAGGACTGGGCTAAAGCCACAGAGCTGTGAGGACAAAGACTTTGACCTCAGTTGCACCTGCTTTGCCCCACGGACACAGCTGTGTCTCCTTCAAGATACCTGTCTCAAGGAATCCCATGTTCTGCTGCAAGGATGGCCTTGCATCACTCCCTTTATGTCATAACTCAGTCCTGGTAGGTTACAGGCCCAAGGTAAGTATGTGACATTCTTCAGGAGTTGATTAATATCAGTTAGATCATTAGGAAAAGTATCAGAGGTGAATACGTTTTCTTTTTTGTTTTAATTCTGTAATTAAAACACTGGATGTAAGGCTCCTCGCAGACCTGATTTCTCAGCATACAGATTAGAGTGCAGCTTTCTGTGTCTATTTAGCTTAGCTCTTAGGAGAAGGCTTTGTGATTAGTTGGGAGAACCTTTCCTGAGGTAAAAAATATGAGAGAGGGCTCTACAGATCAGATCTGCCAAACCCCATCGTTAGGCACAGAGGGGACATAGGCAGTCCAGTGTGAGTAGACTAATACTTAGTAATAAAGGTAATGATAAAAATAAACCTTTATTGGGCACCTACTGTGTGCTACTACTATGCAAGCATTTAGAACCATCTTCTGCACAAATCTATTGAGTCCCTATTTTTTAAGCAAGGAAACAAACTCTAAGAAGATCAATATCTCAGTCAGAAGATAGCCTTTTTGAGATTCAAACCTAGAACTTCCTTCCTCCCAGCCCAAATTCAAGGGTGTGTGTGATATTAACCCAGATGAGTGGTTCCAGTTACTTCCAGGAGGAGCAACTTAAAAGCTTTACCATTCATCCAGTGATTATTAATAAATACCTACTTTAGGGTGGGTAATGTCCTCCTGAATAAATGAGACATGGCCTCCACCCTCATGGTGGAGGAGAAAAAAATCAAATAAAAGCAAATAAGCAAGGGCCAGGGATTTAGCTCAGTGGTGCCGCTGCCTGCCTTGAAAGCACAAGTTGGTGTTCGTTATTCACTACGGATCCATGGGATAAACTTAGTTTGTAAGTATTTGTTTTGGCTCACAGATTTTTTTTGGAAAAAAAGACTTGAGACCACAAAAGTCAGTACTATGTAAATAGTCTGGCATCAAGCTCCCCTGGAGAAATCTTAAAACCTGGCACCCTTTGGCCCTCGGGGCTCCATGGTGACAAGGACAACTGCTACCTCATCAGTTTCAGTGGGGTGTGGACTGTCCGTTTCATCAGTCCACCTGCTCTTTATTGTCATATCAGAGGCCTCAGTCAGAACTGATCATAAGGTTTGCTCTGTTGCTTTTCTTACAGTGAAGAATTACTTCTCTGTATTCCTGTCTCCACTAGAAATTAAAGATAGACCAAGAGAACCATGTGTCTTTCTCACTCTCAGTGTGTGTCATTCACACACAGAAGCCCCATCCCTCTGTGCCTGAGGACATTTAAATCCCCCCATCCTTACTTTCCTTTGGAGGGAACAGAACAAAGACCAGTTGGCTTTCTGTTGTGTGACAGCCTAAATATGCTGACTTAATTTCCAACTGCAAATGCTCAGTGAGATTGGGGTGTGCTTTGTACGTTTTCAATGCCACCAGCATGGAGGGCCCAGAGAGCTGAGTATCCAATTGATTTTTAGTCAGAGGTATTTTTAAAAATCCGAGTTTTCTTCTAAATGTAGGGCTGCACCTGGTTTTAATCACAATTCAATTTATTAAGCATTTATACTATATTAAACAAAATAGATCTCCAGATCCCCTGCTCTGGGAAGCATATGTTGCTCATTCCTTCCTTCATCAGATAAATTAATCTTGCCATCTCCAAACCACTGTTACTTATATATTAGCAAGACACCAAAAATTAATTTTGAACTTTGCCTAAACATTTACAAACATGTCAAGTAGCACAGGCCTCTCTGGTATCATGTAAGAGCCCTGGACTGTGACCTAAGGAACCAGTTTATTTTTCACAATTAATATGTTCCCAAAGTCAGGGTATAAATCATGTCACATGTTCCAGGAACTTGAGGAACTCCCTGGGGGAACTGGTGGTGAATCACTTCGTAAAGCAAAGATACTGAATGTCATATGCAGAATCATCCATTAGTGTACTGTTTTTCCAAGAACAAAGTATTGTATGAGGATTTAATGAAGTGCGTTTGTATCACATATATGCTAGGATGCCTCAAATGTCAGTTTAGTTATATCAGACTAAAGTTAGTTGTTTTTTTAAATTCATGTTTTCTTTTTACATGATGATGTATACTTTTCACCTTGCTTTCTCTTCTTATCTCTTTTCCATCTGTTGTCAGTACAACTAAGCCCTGCTACAAATAAAACCTTAAGCTCAAACTGCACCAGTAGAGGGTACTGTTTGAGCACTTAAGTGGACTTCTCATCTTTGTCTTTCCCATCCAAAGAAAACAATATCCTAATAATAGGTAAGGACGATATTCAAAAAGCAAGATACTGGCAAGAAAGTATGCATCAGTGATCATGTTTCAGCATCATTTTGCAGAGAATTTCCTTTGTTCTTTGCAGTTCCAAGAGACATTCCTTGTAAATGCCCCTCCAGTGCCTGGTGGTAAATGTATGTGTTTTGAGGATAGACGAAGGGGGTGGTGGTGGTGCTGGAGTGAAATTTGCATCTAGATATCCCGAGTAATCGCATTGTGTAAGGTTTAAGGTTCCAAATATATACTGATCCCACATGATCTCATCTTGCTGGTGAACAATCATGAATAAATTTCTTCAGTAGCAAAATGACATAATAAAACAATCAGGCATTCCCTGCACATTGTTGATCAGTCAGCACCGATGTCTTCAGATGCATGGGGATACTGGAAGACACTTTACATCTCACTGTGTTGGAGCACTTGAGAATTAGTTAGCAGGCTGTTTATCAAAATAGAGTCAGTATCTTCCCATTCTGAAATCACATTCAGTATGAAATACACTGTAGCAGAAGGCTTTGTCACAAATTTTACATAAATTGGATTGGTAGTGTATCATAATGGATAGCACATTTTGCAGTAAAATTTACGCCCTTGAGTTTTTTATCAATCATTTAAAAATTTTTATCAAAGCTAAGAAACCCCCCAAAACTCCACATGATAATAACAAAGGACAGAAGCATCGAGGCAGAAAAGCAATAAATTTCAGTCCTGACCCTCATGTCCTGTGTCTCTGCTCAGATGTGACTTTTAATTTTATAGCAGTTTTTGTTAGTTATCTTCCTATCGCTAACTAATGTGCTTGTATTGCTTTCTTGAGTTGTTAAGCTTAGATATCTGCCATGGCTTGGACATGGTTTGTGTGTGTCCCCAAGTTCTTGTGTGTTGGAAACTTGGTTCTCATTGTGAGGGGATTGGGATATGTCAGCTCCTTTAACCGGTGGGACCTAGTGCCAGGCAATTAGGCCACTGGGGACTCTACCCTTGGAAAGGATTAATGTAGGTGCTTTGGGCCACCCAAATGCTTCTCACAAGAGTGGGTTGTTATAAAATAGCAAAACTGGCCTCTCCTCATGCCCTGACTTCCCATCTCACTGTACTCTTTCTCCTTTTTGCACGGATTCCCATCACAATGTCATCTTCCAGGAGGTGACACAGACAAGGGGGTCCTCACCAGAGGCCAAACACATGGGGCTGCCCAAGCTTGGACTCTCAGCCTCAAAAATTGTGGGCTAAATAAACCTCCTTTCTTTATACATTATCCAGCTGCAGGTATTTTGTTACAGTGGAGGGAAAATGGACCAATACAATATTATATTGTTTTGCTATGTGTTATTGATAGATTAGACTGTAATTTAAGCCTCCTAATACTTTCTATACATCTTATTTTTATTTTATGCCTTTATTGGTTACCTATGTAACTTTCAGTAAAATACTTATTTCTTTAATAAGAGTATTTTATTCTGCATCTCTGTCTTTTCAGTTCTTTTCTCTCACTTCCGTCTCTCAATTTTTGTAATCTTTTCTTCTGTGTTGTCAAGATTATTGACATTTGCTTTCTGCTCTCTAATTATAATTCTATCATCTTTTCCTGTAATTTTATAAATCAGTAAATGCTATTTACTTTGGAATTTAAGATTGTTTCTCACAGTTTCAAGTACCGTGCTATTATTATACTTCCTCTCTTGTACAGCTTTTAACTTTTCTAGAGTTTGTAATCGCCTTTTTAAAAATGCTGTTTATCTTTATCATGTACTCTTTCTGTCCATTCAGGTAAAGGTTTTGTTAATTCTTTTTCAGGAACTTACTTCTTCTTCAACTACTTCAAGAAAAATTCCTTTGTCCTCTACTCTTGTCTCCTTGTACACTATGCCTGCTACCCAGTGAAAGTCTTTCCTTTATTGATCATCTGTGTCTGCTTTGTTCCTCATTTGTAGGATCAAGCTTTTGCCTTTTTGCAGACTTCTTTTGCTGCAGGACATACTCAACACAATTCTAAAGAAATTATACGTGAGACAACTTTTCTGATTCTTTGAATGTATGAAAATCAGCACCTGCAAGTGTGGCCTATGCTCACATTTGCATAATAACTTAATTAGGCATGGGTAATATAGTTAGAAAGTAACTTTTTCTCAGAATTTAAAAAACATGTTCCTTTTTCTTGAGGGTCCAATATTGCTAATATGAAGTACAATACCAGTTTGATTTTCATTGCTTTTTCTTCCTGCATTTTTCTTTCAAAGATGATCTTAGGTAAGAGTCTTTTTACAACCACTTATGAGTTCTTACCACCTGAAATCTTAATTCTTTCGGGTACAAAATTCTCTTGTACCATTAAAATGATCCTTCCATCCTTTCCCTACTTCTTTCCATTTTGCATCTCATTTTACTTAATTCCAATTGATTTCCTGTTAGTCCTCCTGGTTTGATCTTTTTGTCTATTTTCATTTTACCTTCCATGAGATTTTATAAATTTTACATTCTGAATTTTTTGGAAAAACTGTATCTACATATGTTTGTGTTACATACATATGTAAATGATGTCAAGCTTTCTTCTTAAACTCAGTTTATTCTTTTTCAGAGTATCCTGTTCTTGTCTAATAGAAACAAAGAATTCTTGAATCTTTCAAGGATGTTAGAATTTTTGTAAAAACTTGTGTTCTTTGTTGTGTTATTTTTATTTTGGAATCAGGTTTTCCTCCTTGTTTATCTTGGTCAGAGTCTCTCACATTAAGACTTTTCCCAAATGTAAAGGAATCTTCGGTTTTCCGTTTACATCATAGAGCAAGGCAAATGCAATGATTGTGGTTGACATTTACATAGTGTTAAAATCAGCTTTCCTTGGACAGGCTTTTCATTGATTTCTTCTATATCTTAACCTATGTTTCATGTCCACCCCCACAGTATCTGAAGTTTCAGGATTCTCAGCATCTCAAAGGTTTTTCTTGGCAGCTAATCTACATCCCTACCATCATCCTCCTATTCCCTTAACCTTCGTCTACTCTGAGTGAACTTCTGTGAATGCCTTTGAATGCCTCCATGTACTTTTCATCCTCCAAAAATTTGTTGAAATATTCTACCTACTGATAACTATTTCTTATTCTTGTTTTACCTTGTAGTTTTGCACCTATTTGTATTCCTTTAATAACGTTTGTATGGACTTTTGCTTGGAAGAAAATATAAATACATGTGCATAATCTGCCATCTTTATCTGGAAGTTCATGCTGACTTTAAATGCACATTTATTTGATCTGAAATTTCTGTGTGCATATTTGGCATCTATATTTGTCAAAATGTATTTTAGGTAGACATGTTTAAGATGTTTTTGGCGTGCTTCATTTTTCTGATAATTTTCTTGATATTTGAAGGCCTCACAACAATCTAAACATCTGTTTAATCATTTTCAGGTTACCAGTTACTTCAGTTACTCTAATTTTTTATTCTTCAAAGCAACACTACAAGATGGGCATTGCCATGATCTCATTTTACAGATGAAAGAGAGATTCCAAGATGACTGAGAAGCCTGCGATCATATTGCTGGCTTGTTGGCCTGGTTAGATCTAACCTTTCAGTACTTTTTATCCTATTCTTTTTTTTTTTTTTTTTGGTACCAGGGATTGAACTCCGGTCCTTGAGCTTGTGGGGCAGGTGGCAGAACCACTGAGCTAAATCCCCAGCCCTAGTACTTTTTATCCTATGCCACACCATTTCTGAGATACTATTTGCTAAAATCAAATGAATTGAACAGCATAAATAATCTTCTAAAGAATAAATTCCTACTTTCAAAGGGCTTCGTGTGTAATGCTTTAGTTCAAGTCTTCATTGTGCTTTTTAAACAATATTTAAAACTAGTCCTGAATATTTAGTAAGGATACAACATTTCTAAATACTCCTCCCAAAGAAGGCTACAGGTAACTTCAACTGATTAAGTAAGTCATTTCATCTAAAGGAAAAGCTGTAGTTCCAAAAATCTTAGGGGCAGGACTAAGGTATAGTCAGACTATTTTAATTGTTTTCTACTGTTATGTATCGCACTACATTTTAGGTCAGAGAATGTGGCTTGTTACATTAAAAATTATTAATTGTGGGATTTTACGACAAGATTATACAGTAAATGTTTGCCAATTGGGAAAGAAAGATAATTATGTTTGAATGTAGGTCACATTTAAGAAACTCTCTTAGGCCTATGGGAACCGTGTCTCCTTAAAACTCAAGTTTATGATGTTAAAGGCAATGGTGCCGCTCCCATCCTGTGACCCAGTTCTTTCGGTCAAAGACCCTTCTTGCTCTCTTGGTGGACCTACTTAGAAACGGAAAGTTGCATACTTTCCTGTAGGGCAGCTGGGTCAGTTCTGGTAGCTGCTGAGTTGGATCTCAGTGTGTGTGAAGCCGGGGCACGAAGCTTACTAATGAGATGGTTACAGGCTCATTTCCAGGGTTGATATCATAGGCAGACGATTCTCTCTACTCCCTCAAAGTTGTTTCATACTGATTCTTATCTAGGCAAACTTTTGCCTCCATGCAGTTGTTTCATTTTACACCCTTGGAAATGTGTCAATGTGTTCAACTCTCAGTGTTTTGGGTTTTTATTTTCTGAGCATTTTTGGTTTTAGCATGACTAAATGGCAAATCTAAAGAATGCCATTTAAAATGGGATTGAATCCTCTCAAAACAAAGGGGTTGGATATAAGAACATTTTTTAGCATCCATGGAATCACTGCCCTACCTAATTCATTATTTATATTGTGGTATTAAAAATACTCTACTTACAACTTTTCCAACCTCTGCCTCATCCCATCCAACTTTTCTCCTCACTACCAGGAAAAGGCTGTAACAAAATAACTGCCTGTTTAAGATGTCCTGGAATGGTGGGTGACTTTACAAAGCATGCAAAATAGATTTGAGTTCCCAATTTCCAGAGTGAAATTTTGATTTAGTACCTGTTATTTAAGTGGTCTAGTGGTTCACCTGGTGTTGAGGTTGCAGCAAAATTGCTTTTTTACAGGCAGAGGGAAAGAGACATCTAAATTTTAATTTACAGTTTTAACTGAGCCTTATCTTGCTACTAATGGACTATTATACTTAACTAGCCAGCTGATGAAGTATTCTGAAGATACAATTTATGCCCTGTGTTTCTCATTCTCTTTTCTCCAACTTTATGGACTGAAGACACTTCCATAAGCAGCTTTAAGGAACTACTAATGCCATAAATCATACTGTGCTTTTCGATTATTGGGTATTTTGCAGGGCAGACACCAAACCTTGGAAGGAAGGAGTATGACACGTGAAGGAAGATTGGAACCGTGGAATGACCTAGCTCCTGAAACAACCCTCTTGGATGGGTCTCCCCATCCATTCTCCCTGCATATCCTCGGTCTACAGGCTTGATGCTGAGCTAGTCATTTCCCTGCCTCCAGTCCCCAGGAGATATTTGTGTGAAACTAGCCTCAGACTAGTTCCATTAAAAATCTCTCAAGGGGACACCTCACATCCTTTTCTCTTACAGTATCTCCAATGACATTTGCATGCTGGTTTCTGAACACACCAAAAACTCACAGCAAGGTATGGATAGTTCAGGTGTATCTCTTGGCTGGAGCTTACATATTTAGACCAAAAAAGAATCTTGAAATAAAAAATCAAGAACACCTAGTTGTTTCCAGGCCTATTCTGGCCATATGGCTGTGAATTTCCACAATTCACAGCTATATTTTCAGAATTCTTTTGGGTGATGTATGAGTCGGTATGTGAATTTCTCCAGGTTTAGAGCACTATATGA
Source organism: Heterocephalus glaber (assembly GCF_053883595.1). NCBI lineage: Eukaryota > Metazoa > Chordata > Mammalia > Rodentia > Bathyergidae > Heterocephalus > Heterocephalus glaber. The sequence goes on along the minus strand of NW_028258357.1, from coordinate 11,428,227 downwards.
ATGAGGACTCTAAGATGGTGAGTAGTAGCGCAGTAATCCAGCAGCTGTTTGTCTTTTGGGTGTAGTATGTTTAGCTAATGATATTGATTACAATTCTCACTCAGTGCCTCTTGCTAAATCTTGAAGGAAAAGATGTAATCTTTAGGGCAGGGGCACATGAAGAAAACATTCCAATTACTCTTGACACTCCCCAAGTCTCAAAGCAAAGAGTAGATTTACTTTTTGTGCAAGATTTGCAAGCTGCCCAGCCTAATCTCTATTCAAAGGTTGTAGTTGGACCCTAACAAATAGCCTAAAGACACTCCTTTAATCAAACTGGGCATTATAAAATTTGTAATGCAGAATGAAGAGGATGCAATGGGCATCAGCTTTAAAGATATGCCTATTTCCAGGAGATCCTTCAGGTAGCAGTCCAATAGATCTACTTCGAAGGTTTGTGGGAAGACAGTCTTAAATCTTGAGAAGAGTCAGTCTCACAGTACAGAAAGGATCCAGCTGTGTCTTCTTCAATTCTTTTTAAAGCATTATGATGACTTGTTTAGTACATTACAAAACAAATGCAAATATCTGTGAGACTTTAAGACTTTGTAAATAACATGTTTGGGGGTAGATCTAAGAGTTTGCAACAGCAGGGAGGGCTGCATAAAGAGTATTACAGGAAGAAAATCTAAATCTGCTGAAAGTAAGTTAAGGATTCTCCCTTTTCCTGTCTTAATTACTTTCACTGGCTTGAAATTATAACTGTGGGAACTTCTGGAGAGAATGTTAGACTTAAGAGCAGCGTGTAATAATGTAGCAAATCATTTTTATAAGCACATGAGTTTTGATTTTTAGAACATCACATTTGATAATCTTATTATAAACTTTTGGACATATATTGCATTCTGTAAAAGAGCTACAAGAATTTGGATTTTTTTTAAGAAGACAGAACCTTTATGTACTGCAGCATTTGGATTTGATCCATGATTCTGCAAAGTCCAGCATCAGGTCCCAGCATCAGGTCCCAGAGATCTGGGACTGAGTCCAACAAAACAAAAGGTCAAGGTTGGATGAGAAGGAAGTTGCTGCCTGGATTGCTGCAAATGGAAATAAGAGACGAAACAACATTATCAGTATAAATAAACTGAGTTTTATTATTAGTAAGGGGGTGGTAGGAAAACAGGCATAAAACAGGCATTTACTCAACTCCTGCTCAGTGTCTCACATGTTATTAATTGCTTTCATATGTTATTTCATCTAGTCCTCACTAAATCTAAATGCTTTATTGTCTTCATTGTTATAATAAGGAAACAGAAGAGAGAGGTTACAAATTGCCCCAAGATTCTAAAATACATGCACTTTAGAGTGTCCAAGCATTCTAAAACTTATTTTAAAAAATAATATGTCACAGTTAAGTGTTATTTTAATGACTTGTTATTAGGAACTGTTATAGATCTATAACCGTCAGACCCTCATAATGTCAAAGATACATAAAATGTCAAGATACAGAATGCACAGAGCCTTGGAAATCAGAATGAGTCAATTGTTTGGGGTTCATCCCTTCATTCAACAGACATTTGTTACATGCTAGGCACTGAGCTAAGTAATGTCACTGCAGCAGGAAATAAAGGAATACAATTCCTGTCTTCATGGGCTTACACCCTGGAAATAGTAAACAAGAGGTAAAGATATTCAAGTTCAAGGAGGGATTAGTGAGTGGGATCATAATGTAATCCAGGACTCAGGTTGCTACAAGAATGAGGTGTGCAAGTTTAAATATGACATGGCTTATCTCATATGAGAAACCCAAAGTATTAATAAAGAGCAAAATAAAAGACAGACAATAGGAAGTTGGGAGATAGATCTTTTTGAAAGGGGAAGGAAATCGAGATGGAGGGAGGGGGAAGAAAGGAGAGGGAGAAAAGGGAATGAAAAAAAGGAATTAAGATGTGTTTTTTGACCCCACACAAGGAATGTAAACATTATGTACTGCAAACATGTATAAAAAATGCGAGAGGGGATCAAAATATGGATGGAGGGGAACAGAGGGAAGGGAGAGGGAATGAAAAAAGGAATTAACGTGTGTTACATACATGCACCAATTCCCCACAAGGAATGGAAACATTATGTAGTGTAGACATGGACTAATAAAAAGGAATGTGATGTACAGGTAAATTAAATATTCTGGTTATCTACATAGAGTTTATTAAGCAGTGGGCCAGACCTTACTGCATGGCAAATCCCCAAGAAATATGCCTATATTATATAGATCCGTTACCAGAAATTGATGTTCCTCAGCCTTATGTGTATATAGCGCTTGAATTCTTGAACCTATAATTTTTTTCTAGTTTTTGGAGCCCTTTGGTAGATTTCACTGGTACCAAAGAGGAGTATTAGAGCACTTTAATAGGATTGTGCCATCTCTATTTAGGGGTGTGGATATTTTTCAAGAAAGGGCACGGCTGTTTTTCTTTCAGAAAGCCCCCTTTGTTTTGATTCAGAGTTCTCTCAAAGGCATACAGAGGAGTTTAGAATGAAATTTGCAAATGATAAATATAGTGATATTTATTTAAAAAGAAACCCATCAAGCAATGCTGTATATTTTTACAGGTACGTACATATGCAGGAAAAGAACTAAGAGACACATCAGAACCTGAGGAGCAACCTTGTGATCAGATGATATTTTTGTCTAATTCATGCAATAAGAATAGTTTAGCTAGAGAATAAACCTATATATTTTTTATAATGAGAAATAGTAGCATGAGAAGAAGTACTTTTAATGGAGACTAAAAAAATCTGTTGTGGTATTCAAGGAAAGAATTTCTTACCTAACATAAAAATGGAGGCAGCGTAGCCCAGTGGTTGAGAATAAAGCCTTTGATTCCAGACTGTGTGAGCTTGAATTCTGCTCTTCCACTCGCCAGCTGTGTGCCACTGCATAAATTACCTCATCTATTTGTGTCATAGCCATTTCATCTGTAAATAAGCATGAAAAGAATACCACCTCCCTACTAGGGCTGTTGGGATAATTAAATGATCCAGGCCATGAGAGGCAGTAAGAACAATGCTAGGTACATAGAAAGGCCTCTATAAGTATTAGCTACAAAGTCAGGGGAAAGAAACAGGATCGAGCTGGGCCTCGATGGGGCACATGGGAAGAGGAACGACTAACTGGAGATGCTAGTGCATTTGATGCCAGATCCATCCTGCGCTTCTTGTGGGTCTTTGTGAATCATCATACTTCTTGATGATCAATTCAGCTGAACAACATTAGGTCACAGCAGGGTGGAACATTGCAGTGACTACTCATTCTCTGGCAGGAAGTAGATGTTGCAAGATGGATAGAGATAATCACATCACTTAGCCTCTCTGTATTGTTCTCTCACTTTAAATTAGGAACCTTGCCATTTATCTTTACTGCTTAGATTTTTAAAAATAACCAATAAGGTGACTATGCATTCGAACAGATTTAAAATAACTCCTGTCTACTTGCCCTGCTTACTCTTTCGCATTTTCAGTGCTGGCAAAGCTGCTTGTATCTGGATAATGTTATGGGAAGCCAGACAGTCAAAGGAAAAACTGATTACCTCTTAGGCTCTGTTTGTGTAAAAACAAAAAGATAAATATCACTCTGGGGTGGGGTAGGAGGAAGATCCAGGCCTGCTGTTTATTTCTGTGAGTTACTGTAAGGATGCAGTGAGCGAAGTGTGCTTTGGGAAAAGGTACAGCACTGTGTACGTCAGTATTTAGTCTATGGACTTCTATCTTCTGTTAAATACACCACAAAGAAGGTTCCAGATGGCTGCATTTCGAGCAAACAGCATTCACTGAGTTAATATTTCCCTTTTGTTTTGTTACCTGTCTCATCTTTGAGGTTACCAACCATTGGGTAATTATTTAAACTCTGACATTTATTCACTCTAAATTTTAGGACACTGGCAGGACAATTAGTGAACCTTTGGAAAAAGGACAAATATTTAATTTAGATCTTATTCTCCTTTCTCTCCTTATTGTCTTCCCATATACTTTTCCCGTTATGACTCTTAGTGAGGTTCTGATGACATTAAGGCTATTCTTCTGCTCAGGAAAACAGAGTCTTTCCAAGAGGCCTTAATTTGGCTTTTATTGCTTTACTGTGGGTCATAATTTAGTCCAAAGTCTAGGCTTTTAGAGAAGTGTACAGAAATCTGCAAACTCTAGCCATAATTCCTGGTCTTTCTCCCTGCTGGCCCGTACTCCAGGTCCTAATGCCTTCTTGCTCACTACTTTATGAAAAGAGTACTTTTGTTACTATTTGACTTATTATTATTATTAGTTGTAAAACAAGAGTATGAGTTTGCATATTTCTGGCTGTTTACTTTCCTGCTTTTTTTCTCATTCATGCATCAGGAAATAGCTTAATATGCTGTAATAAATCTGAAATTTGATTCTCAAATGAAGAAAGTACTAATATTTTGTAAGATTCTAAAACATTTAAAAAAATACTATCTTATTGAAGCATAGCTAGCATACAGTAAATGATATATTTCCCGTCTACCATTTAGAACCTAATTCCAAGTAGTAAAGCCCCACTCACTTACCCTGGAAGCTCCTGTTTGGTGTCAGCCTTCCTTTCTCTGGTGTGCAGGGCATGGTCTGAGTTCGCGTTCTCTAATTACTCTCCTTGCAGTGCAGCCCATCCTCATTCGCTCTCTGTCCGGGTTCTGTTCTCATTACTCACGGGAAATTGCTCTTTGAGGGTCAATTGCAGTCAAACCCACTGGGCACTTTTCCTAGTCTTCTCTTACTTGTCTTTGTTGTGGCATTTGCCACCATTGGTCACTCTCTGTTCTCACGGAAATTTACAATTTCTCAGCATCCACAGTAACACAGTCTTCCAGGCCCCTCTTACCATGGCTGGGGTTCCTCCCCCGCCAGCACCTCACCTGGCAGAGCTTCCGGTTTCCCGCACCCGCTCATCTTGCTCACCCACTGCCCCTCTCCACTCTCCCTGTGTGATGCAGTTCATGCACTCCACCTGGCAGTGAACCAAACATAGGCTGATGAGTTCCAATGAATGAGTTCAGCTTAGACCTCCCTCTGATATCCAGATGTGTATGTAATAACTGCTTATTGGATGTTTCTACCTGCATATACTACAGGTGTACAAAACTCAGTGTATTGAAAACTCCCTTCATTATCATGCTCTCAAAAACTGTCTTCCCATCTATTCCCTGACCTGAGACATATGTTCTCCCTGTAGGGAGCTTACGGTGTTGCATGGGGAAACAAAATCTGAATGCTTGAAATAATCGCCCAAAAGCCCATGTTGCTTATGTCAGCCCAGTGTAACAAAGGGCGGAAGGCTCCACAGGACTAAATGCACAACCATTAAAGGAGACCACAGCGGAGGTGAAGCCCTTGGTGACCTGGACGAGCTGAGAGGTGCAAAGTGTGTTCAGAAAAGCAAGAACCTCAGACTTGGGAAGGGGCCAAGACTTTATTCCTTCATTTACTCAGCAGGTGCTTGCTAAGATTTCATTTGCATCATGAACCCTTATTTCTGGAGAAACATCAGCAGATGAGAGACAGGACTTTTGTTGTCACACAGCTTATATTCTCCCAGGAGGAACCAGACAATGACCATAGAAAACATCAGTAGAATATAAGTTTAGAAGGAGATAAATACTGCCAAGAAATTAATAGAATGTAATGAATTAGAAGGTGATAGAAGTGTAGGGGAACTCAGATTTCCTGCTGAGGGAAACTTCTTGGGGGTGTGACATTTGAACTATTTATTGAATGAATAAATGAATCTTCCTCTCTCTTTTTTAGCTCTATAGAGAAAAAAGGTTTAACAACCAAATTGAATCATTCAAAAGAATCTGCAGAGTGGGTGTGAGGCCCGGAGTTTATTAGAATCTCCCCAACACATCTGGAGCAAATGTTCCTCTCTGTCACTTTCTTTCTTCAATATTTTAGATAAGATGCAAGCTTATCAAACTTCTCTTTTGCTCCAAATACTGTGTTTGTGCTTGCAATGCAGAGAAATCAGAAAACCTCGAACAAAGAGACAACTCTTGGTGGCCTCTAAAGTGAAAAGTCCTTAGTAATAGGAAAACTGATTTCTCATTAACCAGGAATAGCATCCTCAAATCCTACTCCTTCCACAACATATGAGGAGAAAATAAAACAAAATTGTCTTATAAGTGGCATCCTCCATGTTTATGCATGGAACTGGATTCAGGATACTGGGTTCTGGAATACAAGACAAATTGACAGGAAAAATCTTCTCTTTTAATGGGGGAAAACAAATGATATAACCAATAAACAAAGTATGTCTAAGAATGAGAAATAGTATCAATAAAATAAAGGGGATAAGAGGATGGAAAGAAATGGGAGAAATCTGATTTTAGAATAAGCAAGCATCCTCTAGGAGTTGATATATGAGGGGGGGTCTGAGCAAGGAGAAGGTACTAGCCACCGGAGAGGAGTCCATGGGACAAGCTGGCTGCAGAGCGAGCAGCAGGTCAGGGACCCTGAGGCCAAAAGGAGCCTGGTGTGCTTAAGTGAGATGGGGAAGGCTGGTACAGCTGGAGTGGAGCACCAGGAGCAGGAGATGAGGCGAGCTGAGCACAGGCCGAGCCTCCTACAGCACAGAGAGGAGTTGAACATGCTCTATGTACAGAGGGAAGCCAGGGAAAGCTTGGAGCAGGGAGTAACATGATGGGATGCAGTTAACCTTTCAGCAGGATCACTGATCATAATGTGGAAAATGGAAGCAAGGATATTTATATTTTCAGGTTCCTGCTGTGTTGCCCAGTCTGGCCTTGACCTTGCCATCTTCCTGCCTCAGCTTCCTGAGTAGCTGAGATTACAGGCGTGTATCACCACACCTAGTATAAGGGTATATTTTGATCTGGTTAGTTCTCAACACATAGAAGAGAACAGACAGCTATTTTTTTGAAAGAAGCATGAGGCTATCATACATTAAAACTTGAGAGCCAGGCACGATGGCCCACACTTGTAATCCCAGCACCATGTGGGGCTGAAGGAGGAGGACTAAAAGTTTGAGGCCAACTTGGGCAACTTAGCAAATAAGGAGACCCTGTCTCAAAAAGAGGGAGCAGTCTGGGGATGTAGCTCAGGGCAGTCCCCAGTACTACAACAAAGCAAAACAAACAGCATCCCCACAAAAACCTCCTGTGGCAGTCCTGACCTTTCAAGAGACTGTCTCCTATTCTTCAAGAACAGTGCTATCCTGAGCTTGCCATGGGTGTGCCTCGTCATTCCCAAGATCTAAGAACCAGATGTTTCTTCGCTTCTGAGGGGTAACAAGTCAGTCCGCCAGAAGTATGGCTTGTTCAGCAGAGGGATAATTTCTCGCTCCTCTACTTTGCTTTCTACACAGCATCATTTTTACAAACATGGCAGTTAGGCCAGAAATAGAAGTCCAGTCATCCTATAGACTTCTTATATCAAGGGAATTTTTTTCCCACGTTTTCTTAGCATTCTGAATGAACTAATGTCCTCAGAAACTGAATACTCAGTTATGTTTGTTGGTGACAAGATTCATAAACAGTTCATGTGCTATGTGTCTAGCTTTCTATAGAAGAAGCAGGTGGATTAATATAAAATTGAGTCCTTTTGTGTATGAGTGTATGTCAGTGTTGTCCTAGGTAGAGCATGGAACCCATTGCGCCTGAAGAGTGCTTAGTGAGGTTGCATTTCCTACCTTTTGCTTCTGCCTTGGAAATCCCATAATTCCCCTTGAGGGTTACAGTTTTTCACATGAAGTGAGCAAAAAGAACTAAGATTTGCTACCACTGAAGAGAAGCCCCAAGTCACTTGTTCTTGGTTTTCATTGCTTTTGGTTCTATTTGAAGATGCTGATTCTTGGAGAACGCATAATGCTGAGCTGGGGAATTTCTGCCTGAGGTTTACAAATGACCCAGCTAGTAAGTAGGGAGACAGAAATCTTTTCTTTAGAGAACATTTTGTAAAGAAGATGAGTTTTGAAGTCACAGCCTCGGAGTTGAGGTCTGTCATCATTATTCTTGCTGTGTGGCTTTCAGCAAGTCACAGAGTCATCTTCCAGGATAGCAAGGATCCAGTGAGTTGGAGTTTGGGAATTACAAAGTGCTTTAAAAGGCATGGTTATTCCTCATTCTTCTGCCGAGATCCTTGTTTTCACTTCTGTGGTTTTTTCTTCATTTTCCCCAACAAACATACTTCAGTTTTTGGTGCTATCCTAGTTAAAAATTTGTTTTAATTACTTAATTCAATACAAGAAAAATTTAAATTTAAAAGAAATTACCTATCAGAAGATGTGAATAAGACAGGTGTGTCACTAAACTTAATCTACCATCTACTGAAGAAAAGAGCCAGAAAGGCCATAAGCCCAGGTTTAAAGGAATGCAACAGAGTGTGAAGGATGAATTCTATCAGGAGAGGCAGGAAAAAGACTCCACAGAGGACCATAAGCTTGGAGGAGAGCTCAATTACTCACAGGGATGAGGCAGAAGAAGAAGGCCCTGACCTGGAAGTGGACGACCCCTGTGAAGGGCCAAACGCAGGACAGAGCAGGGGAGGCTGGAAGTCCAGACTGGCACGTACAGCATGTGTCTGGAGAGCGTGGCAGCAGTCAGCATGTGACTTCCCAGCTTGCTGTCACCATCAGAGGGTCGAGAACAGGAAGGAAGGGCAAGTCCCCACAGGCCCAGTAACGGGCACGGGAGAAAGCGATAATAACCACTCCTGACAGCTAGGCTGCATCTAATCAGGACCAGAAATTCTAGTTCGAATAATAAGGTCTCAGAAAGCTTTCCCACAATTACTCCCTACCCCTACACACACACACACACACACACACACACACACACACGCACACCTCTAGCTATTTATCAAGCCAAAGCTTCAGAGTTAGAATCCCTGGCTCAAGTTCTGCTTTCCCCATCTAAAGTCTGTATGATTTTGAGAGAGTTTCCCAGTCCTTTCATAGCATGGAGCCATGGACTGTGTAGTGTTCACCACCCCAGTGGCAGTGAGGAGGAAATGATGTCCTATGGAGGAGGTATGTGCCACAGAGCCTGGCACATAATATACACTCAATAAGATGAATGAAAATGAAACCAGAAGACCAGTGCTAGAGCCCAAACTGGGCTCATGTAGGAAAAGCAAGATGGTTTCACAACAGAGATGCTCTTGACCCTGGAACATCTAATCCTGGATCTCAGTGTGGGGTTGGTTGCCTTCATGTCTCTTCTGCCTAATAATGAGTTGGCTCTATAGATGGGCACAGGGTTGAGATTCAGGGGTCACAGTGAGGGTTCAGGAGTAAGGGGGTCCCTAGGAGGTAAAGCAGCCATCCAACCATCTCTAAGAAGTTCTGAGGTAAAATTACAGAGAGATAAGTTTGGTTGAGACTCTAAAGTGGATTGAGTGAGAGCTCTTCAGGGTGGAAAACTTGAGTAAATGGTTGGTTTTGGAATAGATGGAATGAGTGAGGAAGAAATTAAATAAACAGGAAGGAGTGTAATTGGTGGTAAAAGTTACAGGGGCAAGAGGGAGAGGGCGCCGAAGGCTAAGACAGAGTTAATTTTGGAGTGAAGGAGACATTCCTCTTCTCAAAAGGGAGAGTGGTGATGGGAGGAAATAGTGAGGTAGAGCAGAGAGAAGATGAAGTCTTTGTCTATTGGCCTCCATCTCAGGGAAGAATGTGAAAAAGTCATCATGGAGGGGGTGTGGGGAAGGTGAGGTGGAGGCCTAGGGGGAAATATCAAATAGTGACTGAGGGGAATTTGTTAGGGAGCTGACTGGCGATGAATCACTCCATGGTTGTGATGTCTACATATCTAGAATGTACCTGCCTTGGGCTGGGAGGTCAAATGGAAACAGAAAATCTCCAGTAATCCATGGCCTGAAATAGCAAAGCCAAACTCAACCTCTTCGGACCTCCAGTTCTCACCTTGCACCCAGAGGGAGTCTCACCCCCTCTATGCTCTGCAGATTTGGCTCTCTGGTGTCACCCAGGGCACCCAAAGATCTGCAGCCTCCTTTCCGTTCTCATTCTTAGGGCTCTCTGGAGACCCAATCTCCAGCTCCCAGCCCATTTTAGATGATAGCTTTCTTCTCATTTTGCTGATCTCGTCTTAAAAGTCACAGATTTGGGTTTTCTTGAGCAGGAAATCCTTTCCTATCCTCTGCTCTTACATACTCATAAAAAAGAGGAAACAAATTGTTGCTTTGCTCATCTCTTGGCTCTCTTGCCTACTGGTCTGTCAGCTCCTTGAAGACAGAGCTACAATCTGTCACAGAAGGCAACGCATAGTAGATTCTGCATAAATTCTGTGCAGTGAAGTGGACAAGCAAATCAGTGGCTTTCTGGACTTTGCACAACCCCTGTCATCTTCTCAAAGCTCTCAGGCTGTGCATTCCTCTCTGGTGCCTCTTCTTCTTGTCCCATGCAAAGTGCTCCTTTGTGGATCATCTGCAGGACATAGGGTTGGCATCCTTATGATTCTCTTTGGGAAGCCTCAGTCTTTGTCACACAGAGACTGCAGCCTCCTTAGTTGATCTGACTTCCCAGCCCTGGGATAGCTGACCTTCCTCTCCTTGTCTGAAAGGGGTAAGGCAACTGAAATGTCCCAGCATGGCCTCCATGTTGGTTGGTTACATTTTTCCATGGCCTGTCTTTACACCTCCTTCTTCTCTTTGTTTGTTCTGTATAAGCACAATTATTCCCTTTTTGGGCTTACCCATTTTTGAGAACCTTCCTTCAATGACACATCCATCATCTCCTCTTAAAAGGATACTCAAAATTCATAATATATTTTAAAAATTTCAAATGCTTTCTAGAATGTATCTTTAGTTTTAATAAATTTAATTATCAAGCATAATAAAGGCTTGAAGAATTACCTGATCCCAAGGCCAGTCCTAAAAAATTTGTAGTCATGATCTATTTGGCAAAATGGTTAACATTAGGTATCACCTGAGCAAGTGATTCATATAGAGAACAGGTCTATGTAAGTCAGATTATTGTTTTCTAGAACTACTTCTAGCCTCAGAGTTAGATGATAAGGAAGCACTTTGGAGAAACATCTGCTGCAGTGTATGGACTCTGGAACCAACTTTGTGGATTCAAATCTCTGCCTTATTGTTTACTAATGGAGCACTCTTAGTTATGATTCTTTATCTCTCATGATATGGCTTCATTTCTTTTTTCACTGCTGGAGATCAAACTCATGGCCTCATTCCTATTAGGTGAGTGCTCTACCACTCAACCAAATCCCCAGCCCTGTGTAAGGGTTTCTTATCTGTGAACTGGTGGTAATAATTATGCTTAAATAGTAGGGCAATTGTGTATATTAATGTGATCTGGTACATGCAATTCTTACACATGTGTCTGGAACATCGTAAGTGTTATCATAATTTATCTGTTATGGATATGAATATAATTACAGAGCAGGAGAATATAATCACAGGATAAAAATGCAATTGGGTAAAAAGGTTCCAGACTTCAAGTAGTGTTACACCTGGGGCAGAAGACTGGGGCTTTCATCAGAAATAAGGGAGCATGCATCAGACATTAAATTCAGACTGAAGAAGTTGTCCATAGTAGACAGTGAAGGCCCCAAATGTATGCACATCCTTTGAGCTAAGACTACCACTAAACTTTGTAGTCTCTGCTCTCAAAATCCAGCCTGCTTTCTGAGGAACAGTGTTACTCTTCTTTCCCAGGGTTGGAATCTTTGTTGGACCCCTCACCCCATTGGCTACCTAGTTCTCCTTTTTGATTAAAACCATACACAGACAGGAGCTTCTTAGGACTCTAGAAGCGGAAAAGATGGGGATTGGGTTGGCACTGAAGTCCTCTCAATTCTACCAAAGAGAAGAGTGTTTTTATTGCCACTTAAATTTTCCCTATGTTTCTTGGATTGTGCCTCTTTGTATAATTATGAAATCAGAAATGAGGGTTATTGTGCAATGCTACAATCAGCCCACATCTACGTTTCTGAATTTTTTTCCATGACCATCATTCCAGGTTCTTGGATACTTTCAACACTGGTCTGGTTGCTGTCTTTCAAACTTACCTGGGAAAAACTATATTTCTTCTCTTCTGAAAACTTGCTGATGTAACCCACAGTGAGATCTTTCCTGTTTCCAAAGCTCTTTTGCATATTTCATGTCTCCATGAATGTGCCATTGGCTTTTGAAACACTGAGTAGTATCTGATTTTTCTGAACTCCTCTTAGATGTTTTTGTTTAGATGAGTGTTTCTCAACATCACCCAGGAAACCATGGTAAAATACACACTATCATTCTGGGAGTGTAATGAGCTGCCAGGTGATGTCAGTGCTGTAGGTCCTTGTGCTATGTCCATGACACTTAGCTAATTTTATCTTATATCCCAGTTAGATCCATGCTATTTCTCCCACTAGTCTTGAGCTAGTTGAGGGAAGCATCAGTATCTTTATACATCATTACATCCTCCCCAAATGCCTGGCACATTGTCTTACATATTGCTGATGACCAGAAAATATCTGTGGAATTCATGACAGATGCTTTTAAAGTTCAGCCTTTCATCAGACTGGGCTTAAATACAGAGCCTGACTTGTACTTTGCTTTCCCTCTAGTGGCTTTGTATCTCCCCACCACTAAACTATGCTAACTCCAACCTGGACTCCATCTGTCACATGAAGGAATCTCCTTCATACTAAAATGTGGGTGATTTTAAATGTCGCCCCTCTAGAGAATATTTGCATAGAAATATTTGAGAGATCAGGTCGGTCTTTGGCGTGTATGATGCACCCCAGTCTCTGAAATGCTTTGCATGCTGCCCTGGAAGCTCCTTTCATAGCACCTTGCTGAGTGGCATAGCTTTCGTGGGTATATCTGAATCAAGGCAGAGTTCCCACTGCTTAGAAGTTTTGTATCTAGACATCTTTATTATGTAGATATCAGAGTTGTATATGCATGTGTAATTCGCTAGCTGCCTTGGCTTCTGATTAACCATGCACCCTGTCTGATAAGCTGGAGGTAGGACTGCATTCTGATTTCAGGCTCTTGTTTCCTCTTTGTCTTGGGACTTCTGTGAATATTCTGACTCTAGCTCTCCCCCAAACCTGCTTGGTATTACATGATGGTCTCAGTTTTGGAAAAGGAAAACAATCCTTCTTACTCCTTCCCAGGAGGTTGCCATGCCTGTCCCTCCTGTGCTTTTCCTGGGGCCTGGCTGTGCTCTCCTGAGATAGCTGCTTTTGAGAATCGGTGAGTCCTATTGTCATTGCATCACCAGCTCTGGGCACTCAGCTCCACATCAGCTAGTTCTAACATTGTAGGGAGGAGAGGGAGAAAACTATTCATTTTATGCAAAAGGCCACTTACTCAAATTTTCCTTCTCATCTGAACATGGCTTTCTGGAGGAATCTCTTGGGCCCATTGGGACCCTTTTTTATCCAACTGCCTCTCTACCTGCTTAGTTCTGCAGCCTGTGATCTTCCCTGAGACAGGTCTCTGCCACAGTCCAGATGTATAAAGGAGCTGGACTCTCAGGAAGGGACTCCGGGACCTTTCGAACTTATGTGGTAAAGACTTACAGGACCAGAGGGCTCTTTGGTCCCCAGCTGCTGAACCCATCCTGCATACCCAGTCACTTCTGTTTGCCCAGCTGTACCCTGACCAGATAAGACCACCCACTTGAATGAATTGTAGCTTTCAGAGCTACTTTGTCCCCATAGCCCCCTATAGGCACAACAAATTTCTGAATGTAGTTTTTTCCCAGGCTACTTAGAACCCCTACCTTGAACTACAGGTCTTCTGAGCCCCGTGTGATGAAGTGTGGGATGCACTTTGCTAGTAGACCGTTGTGGGTTGGGACAAAGGGGCCTTAATGCTCTCTTCTTAAGGGTTCCTTGCATCTTCTCAATCCTCCAGAGTCAATCTCGGTTAGTACCCTGGCCACCCAAGTAACTATTTGCCTTCATGCATGCATTTTCTGTTTGTGAGGGGATGGGTCAACATCACACCTCACTCCCTTTTGTAGGGGGAGCATGAGGCTCTCCCTCAAAGCCGTGTAAAGGGACCTGTCTTTCAGAAAGACTTTGTTCAGGCTGGGGCCAAAAGTTCACCTGACACCCTAGAAATATTGCAGGTGAAGTACTTCACAACATATGGGAGGAGACCTACCTAAGGTAATTATTAAAAGTCTGGAGCAATAGCTATCACGTAAGTTGTTTCAGAAAGAAACTTACTGCAGAAATAGAGGTCACCTGGTTTGCTGAAGTGTATGGGCAGGCGGCATATAGCCCAAGTTTGCCTTCAGTCTCCTTTAGAAGTTAATGGGCGTTGCAGGTGTTTATCTGATCACTGCATTTGGGCCAGTATGTTTTGCACATTCAGGACTTTGTAATGAGACCCAATGTTTATGTTCCGTACTCTTCCACACACACTGCAAAAATACCCTTGCTCAGCTGTCTAATCATTGCTAGTGTCAACAGTCAAACCTAATGACAGGAAGTAGACTGATAGGGCACTAATGCTGCTACTTGGCACAAAAGTTCCCTTCCTAGAAAAAAAAAAAAAGGTTTAAGCAATCATGTGAACTTCAGTCCAACTAAGGAAGCTTAGCAGTAGCTTGGCAATCCCAAAATAACAACTTTTTGATCAGGTTGGTAGTAATTTTGAATGTGGAGTGGAGACACGGAGGTTGCAGCTGATGAGACCCTCATCGAGTTTAGCTTGCTGAGTTCTCCTGTGAGTATCGCTGTAGGCGTGAACACAGGGTGATTATACTGTAAATTAGATCCTATTCATTGACACTTAACAAATGTCCACTAAGGGTTGGGTTTGAAGAGTCAAAAACAAAGGAATGGGAGAACTGACTTTAACAGAATCTCTATCAGATTCTGAGTCCATGCATCATAGTTTGCCTAGAGCCTCATTGCTAAACCTAGCTACTCAGTGTAGCCCACTGCAGAATGGCCTGCAGAAGAACTGCCTTGGGAGTTTGCCACACAAACAGTCTTGGGAGCCCCAGCTCCAAAGATTCTCATTTGATATATTTATGGAGGGATATGGGAATTGGTATATTTTTTCAAAAGCTACTGTGGTAGCTTTTGAAAAATGTGTTTGTTTTTATGTTTAGTTTGTCATGTTAGACAATCTGCTTGAGCCAGTTAAGGCTGAGAGTGTTAGGCTAAAATAGTCTTCTAATGTTATGGTTTTGTCTGCCTGCCCTTATTGTGTTATGATGCGCTATGTACGTGTTTATCATTCTCCCCAGATTGCAGAAAGCTTGGACGCTCCTGGGAGTGTTTTCAATGGTGCAACCCCATGTGTCATGGCGAGGTGGTACCCAGTACCTGTTGGTGAGCTGAATGTACTGGAGACTGCCTTTGGAGACCACTGACATGTTTATTTCAAGACAACCTGGGGCTGTCTGGCTCACTGAGTTTCTTAAATATCTCTTGTTAATATCTAGCCAACTGGCAGTGGGATAAAACAAAAGTCAGAAGTCTAATTCTTTTTTAAAAGTTGGCTTTTGTGTTTTGCCAAAGACTTGTGGGAGATCAAGTTTGAGCCCAATTCTCTATACTGCGATTCTCTCTGCACTTTTTTCCTTGTCCAAGTGCACAGCATGGCACAGATGCAATCTGTTCCTCTCATTTGTCACATCCAGAAACCCAGCCCCTCCGCCTCACATGACTGTGCAGGCGCTCCAGTTTGACCTTGGGGAGGGTCTTGTTTACAGTTCAGTGAACCTGGGAGTCTCTTCTGGCTTCAAGCTCAGCAAAGGGACAAGAAAAACCTGCAGAACCCGTTCAGCCATTTCAGACTACAAACAAGCAATCCAGAGGGAATAGGGGTGGATATTACCTTATGACTGCAATTAAAGTCTTCTCTCCCAAGGTTGTCAACACATCAGGCTGAACAGTGGCCTGAGAACGTTGCTCATTTCCCAGGAGGGTTTGCTGGTTAACGCTATCGCTGTCCTGGGAGCTTACTTAAGGCAAGATGCAGCAGGGTTTTATTCAATGTACTTTGCTTTATCAGAACACGTTTTTCACACATACGTACATACATCTGCATGTACAGACACACACAGTTACTAATAGTTCAGTATAGAAATAGTGGAGAGAGAATGTTGCGTCCATACAAGGGGAAAAATCTTTTAGAAGGCAATTCATTCTAGGGGAGAATGGGACCAGTGCTTGGGAAATAAATGGAAAGGATAATTTGACCAGCAAATATGGGGAGGGGCTGTAATGTTGTATGATATCATTTTTATATCTGGAATCCAGAGCTACATTATTTCATTTCTAAATTTTGTACTAGGATAATTTGGGAGACACAAAAGAAATATGCAGCACATTTCTTGTCCTCTAATATTTGGGGAGAAAAGACAATGAGTGTGAATGTTACTTAATACATGTTATTGAATAAATGAATGAGGTACACATCTAAGAAAACAATGAAGAGCTTGGGTGAATGAGACCAAGACCACCTTTAAATGAATTCAGAGGAGAGGGTCCTCAGGGTGGGGTGGAATGGCCAGGGCAGGTGGCACTTCACTGAGGTCAGGAAGGGCTGATTGGATAGCAGAGTGAGATGGAGACCATGTCAAATTCATGGCTGAACCAACAAAGGCAGGGATGAGAGCTCTGTCTGTCTGGGTAATGGATTTCTTGGGGGTATGGTGGAGCTTATTGGCAGAAGGGGATGGAACAACTTGTGGGAATCATGTCATGGTAGAAGCCGTGGGTGTCGGTTCAAATCCCAGGTCTGCTGCTTTCTTTCTGTAACTTGGGGAAAGTAGTTTTGCCTGGAGAATTAATTTCCTTTTCTGTAAGATGGGGCAATAAAATTGTTTAACGCCTGAGTTATCCTGAGGGTTAAATAGAATAATTCATGTTAAACTCTCTATGCAATGATTAGTCACAATAAAGTACCCAATAAACAAGTTATTAAATTATGGTGGATCTTGAATGTTCAAAGGGAAGCATTATTTTCCAGACATGTTCATACTCGTCTTTTCTAGGCATTTGCTAGTGAGCTAAGCATCTCTCTCTCTCTCTTTTTTTTATTTGGTATTGGGGATCGAACTTGGGTCCTTGCGCTTGCACAGCAAGCGGCAAAACCACTGAGCTAAATCTCCCACCCTAAGCATCTCTTTTGAGGCTACTGCCTCATTCTTCTCCAGTCCCCAGCCCACACTTTGCCTTGCTCACCAAGTAAACACCTTGAGTCAGGACTTTGGGGTTCGGATCTGAGTGGTCTGATGTATTTGTTCTCTGTGCCTCTGGGCAGAGCTTTTACATCTATAACAGGAACTTTGATGCCAATACAAGAAAAATACATCACCACGCATCCATCTTCCTCTCCCTGAAAAGTCTAAAATTCTAAGTAAAAATACTACATTGCCTTGTGTACTTAATTGCATGCATGTTAAGCCTTGATTAAAAAATTTTGAGAAGTGAATAAAAAAATTCAAGGGAACCCACAAGGTATCATCTTAAAGGAAGGATTTGTAGATGAACAAATCAGAGCCCCGAGGATTGACATGACACACTTACGGTCACTTGGAGCAGGTCTCCCAAGGAAAATTGAAGGACTTCTTGTACATTACATGAATCTTGTTTGTTGATTTATAAAAGAAATATTAGCTGCTTCATCTTCCCCTTAATTAGGGCAAAGAGTAATACTCATTATTAGGTCCAGAAAGAACTATACCAAGTAAAGATTATGCCTGGAACATTTAATATGCAAAGTGCTGCTTCCGTAAATAGAAAGACCCTGGAGACCGTGTCCCCTCCCCGGGACACCAGTGTGTCTGAATTATGGCGGGCGGCCGTCTCCCAACAGCTGACATAGATGAGCTGCTCCTTTGATGGGACTGCGATGCCTGTTTGATGGTCGTGAAATACCATTTAGGAGCGGGATTAATGTCTTTGGTTGTCTGTCTTTAACCTGTGCGGAGCACGAGCCTCCGAGGGACCGCGCTCACGTCCATCCACAGAAAGCTTTTGCTCAGCCTGGGCCAAGCGGTTGCTGATGTCGGGGGCCGCGTGCGCTGCCCGCTGATGCGTTTCCCAGCACTGCCTGCGGGCCCTTTTTCTTCCTGACTATGCCTCCGAAGCCGTCTCTGGGAAGCTCTGGTTATGCTCCGCCCTGGGCTGACTATTGGTGGCTGAGGGATACACTGGGTGGCTCCAATGTGATTTCTAGGCCAGTTGTGGTGACACCCGGGACATCCTCCTGAGTTGCCTCTTGGCTGCGCTGTGTTTGTCAGGAGAGACTCAGAAAACCCTCTGGGAAGCTTGTCAGATGGCCCCACCCTAGTGGCAGGGTGCTGTGCCCCACAGTCCCTTTCTGCTGTTGGGATTCTACTTTGAAAAGTCTCAAGACATTGGGCTTTCACCATGAGGCTTCAGAAGGGCTCACTGTATAAATACTTCTTCCTTCTCTCCCACCCAACCCTGCTCTCTCACCTCGGGTCTCCTTTGCTCTCTCTGCTTCTCAGAGTAAGCGTAGTTTGGTGAGGTCCTGATGATATCCGGACGTCTAAAGATCCTAAGCAGTAGCAGTGAGCAGTATGTGGTTAAAAATGTCCAAAGAGAGCCGGGGATTTAGCTCAGTGGTTTCACCACCTGCTGCGCAAGCGCAACGCCCCGAGTTCTATCCCCGGTATTCAAAAAAAAAGCAACCAACCAACCAACCAACCAAAAAATGTCCAGAGAGACTGATGAGCCGCAAGCGCTGCGAAACAAGACACCACGGCAACTATTAGTGAGTCTTTGAGTATTTACTGTGTATCAGGCCTGACGATGAGCAGTTTACACAGATTGCATTATTTGATTTTCACTACCTTCCAAGAAATACTTTTTCCCCCCAGTGTTTCCATTTTACAGCTGAGAACATTGAGGGTTTAATGAGCTAAATGATTCACCCGAAACTACAGACTTAGTGGCAGAATCAGCATTTGGTCTCCAGGGCCGTTGAACCACAGAGCCCAAACCTTTAAATACTGTGATATGCTGGTTTACCTCTGGTGTGTGGGAACTATTTCCAGCCTTGAGAATAAATTGCCTCGATATAAATAAAGGACAAACATGGGTGGATCTGGTTCATGGACACATTCCTTTGAGCTGCAAAGGATAAGAGGTTAACCTTGTGACTCTGATAGGAAACAGAAGCCAGGTTATGAAGCTTCTGGGGAAATTTTAGGTATTTGGACACCTGCTTAGCTATTCTGGGATTCTATGGTGGGGTAAGGGAATATAGGGAGTGTGAGGTCATTATTGCAAAATCCATTTCCTGAGAGCTCAACTTCAGGAAGTGCTAGAGCATTAAAAATACCCATTGTGTGGGAGCCGTGGTCAAACGATGACTCACATTTAGCAATTATGTCCATAGGTCACAAAGGATTTGGGGAACACAGGGGATATTCATACAAGATTGTTTCGTGGGTGGTTCATTATGAAATTGTTAGTAGGTTGAGAAGTATGGTCACATTTCAAGAGCAGTGACATTTAAGGGTCTCCACGGAAATTGTGAGACCCGACTCTCCCTTTCATGCACTGATTTACAAACACCAATTGCCTACCTACTAAGTGCAAGCCTTATGCCAGCACTTTGGGATATTGCAGGAGGAATAGAGCCTAGTCCTAGCCCTTAAGAGCAGTGTTATGAATCCGTAGGAATGAAACAGGCTGCTTTTACATTTTTTCTTTCTTTGTCTCTGGGAGCTTTGATAAAAGGAGGACTAACCCTTAAAGAAAGATATTTTGCTTTACTTTTCTACACAAACAAATTCTAAAATCCAGGTCTGATAATTCCCAGGGCTTCTACTGAGTAAGAGATGATTATCAGGTTGGGCTTGCACAGGCTTTGGAAACTTTTTGGTCGTTGTAGAATGAGACAGGGTTGAGGGAAAAGAAATTGCTAAATGAATGCTCATGTTCTTTGAAATGTGCCAGAGGGTTATTTTGGTTTAATATTTTAAAATTAATTGATGTACACTAACAAAGACACTCATGTATACGTAC
This sequence comes from Heterocephalus glaber, assembly GCF_053883595.1. Classification (NCBI taxonomy): domain Eukaryota; kingdom Metazoa; phylum Chordata; class Mammalia; order Rodentia; family Bathyergidae; genus Heterocephalus; species Heterocephalus glaber. Next base: position 11,408,224 of record NW_028258357.1, on the reverse strand, counting down.
ACTAAAAATATAATAATACGATCACTTATGAAACTACTACCCGAGTACCAGAATAGAATTCATTACTCACTTCTCCCTATGTAACCTCCTCTTATCCTAACACCCTATTCCTCCTGCCCTTCTCTCAGGGGGAGTCATTCTCTTGAAATTTGCACTTACTGGGCAGAGTGTGGACATTTCAAATCTGTCAGCTGGAATGTGATGCTGTGATGGGAGAAAGCTATGGTATTTACAGAGAGATTGCTTAGTGTCTAGGATTTATTTCACCGTAGCTGACAGACCCAGATAGCTGTGGCTTTGTTTGCCATCATACAGGTACATAACCTATTGCACAAGTTATGTGCAAAAACAGTGCCACTTTATCCAAAGGAGGTGAGCTTCTGGATTTTGGTGTCTGAAGGGGAGGGATCCTGGTTCCAATTCTCCATGGAAACAGTGGGTTGACTGTAGAAGGATATGATAGATAACAAGAGATGCTTGTTCAAAACAATCAACAATTAATAGATATTACTTAGTATTCTTAGCTAGATTCTTTGAAACAATCACTTTAACACTGTATTTAATACCTCAATCAAAATAAAGTTTGAATAACAAAAAGTTTTAGATAATGGAAAGCACAACAGAAAATATGTTATTGGCCATCAGATCTTTGCAGAAACCACCATTTAAAAAATTATTATTATGCTTGTTTTTCACTCTCAAGTGACAAAAGAAATGACAAAGGAAAAGATTGGTATATTTGGCTACATGAGGAAATGTAAATACATGTGCAACAGCAGTAACAAAATAACTTATGTCAGCAGATGGAAAAGAATTATATCCCACATGAGAAATGACTGTCATCTTTGGGGAACTCCCAGGAGGGCTGATTACATGGGTCTGTATAAACAATGGGAGGGACGGAGGAAGGAGAGCTTTAGGTGAAAGCAGGACTGCAGTCTTGAGGATCTTCCTATGCCCAGGGGAAAGGGGCTGACATGATGCTCACCAGCTCTGCTGACACTCTGAGGACTGGAGAATTGAAATGGTCATAGGGCATGGCAGGTGAGGTGACCCAGGAAGGTGCCTCTCCTCCAGAAGGTAGAGACTGAAGAGATACGGAGGGAGGACTCTGTCCTGGGTGTGGAAAGAATGGGAGAGTTGTCCTAGAAAACCAACCTCTGTGACAGGACCTGCTTTCATTGACCAAGAAGAGAAAGACAGATTCTCCCAGAGGCCCCTGGAAAATGGAAAGTGTCCCAGCAGGGAAACAGGATCCAGTGGCCAGTTGGATTCTTCTCAGCTGTGAGTTCTTTGCATGATGGCAACTGATTGTCCTAAAGACGACCAGTCCAAAACTTAGGAGGCAATGTGGGAACTCAGAGGGAAACCACTGCGAAGCATTCATGAACCTTCACATTAAGCATTCATTTACTGCATGGAAAAAAGATATGAACAAGCAATTCACACCACCAGAATGACAAACAGCAAAGGAACAGAAGCTGGGGATCACCTTCCCAAGGAACCAAGAACATGCAGTTGAAGCAACACTTAGAGAAAATGACTTTATACCTAGCAGACCACCCTCCTCCTCTGCTTGTAAGCTCCATGCTGGCGGGGAATTTTGTCAGTTTTGTTCACTACTTACCTACACTCAGAAGAGTGGCTTGTGATAGTATACTCGATAAATATTTGTTCGGTGTAAAAGATAACAACCAGCAGTTAACTTTGTGATAAAAGTTTGAGAACTCAAACACGGCTAATGCTGAATTTCTTTATTGCTTCTGCAAAATAATATGCTGGTGTGTCATTATGCATATGCAAATGCTCAGATCTTTTGAATCTTCCAGTATATACTCTTGGAAATTTATCCTCAGACAATAACTGAATGTTAAAACAAAACTGTCTGTATGAAGTTATGTAATGGTAGATACTATGGTCTTAAAGTTTTAGTCGGACTTCCACATTCTCATAGCGAAACATGACTCCCAAGGTGACAGGATTAGGAGATGGAGTCTGTGGGTGGTCATCAGATGATGAGTACAGCTCTCATGGGTGGGACTGGTGCTCCAGAAAGACCTTCACCTCTCTATCACGTAAGAAAACAAGAAGGCGTTGTCTACGAACTAGAAAGAGATTCCAGACTCTAAATCTGCTGAAGTCTTGATCTTGTACTTCCCAGTCTCTAGAACTATGAGAGGTAAATTTCTAATGTTTATAAGCCACACAACCTATGGCATTCTATTAATTCTATTATAAGAGCCTGAATGGACTAAGACAGCAGTAAAAACAAAACAACAAAAAAAGTGAGAAGAGCTTAAGAAACCACATTCCATATACTATTTTAATGATATGATATATAATAATGAACTACTGTTTATTATTTTAAACAGTTGCTGAAAAGACCACAGAAATGTGGGGAAACATTTTCTATAATGTCACATGAATAAAGCAGAACACAGCGGCTTCTCTGCTGCCTCCAATGCCCTTTATTGAAGCAATTCCTCCTGCTATTTTGCAACTTGCTTCTGTAAGACCTATAGACACTTGGCACAGCTTCCAGTGCTACCATGATGCCAGCCAGTGCCAAGCGTGTGACTGCTGCTGTTGTTGACACAGGGGGAGCTTATTCAGGCCCTGAAATCCCATCACACCAGCACCACTTCATTGCCATACTTCCATCCTTGGTTCTTGATTTCTCAGCATCTCAGAGAGGTTCTGTGTGAACCCTATTAATTCAATTAATTAACTCTCCATGGTCCTAGAGTCCAGGTATTGGCTAAGGAGACTGGATGGGAAAGCATTAAATACTAAGGCAGCTCACCTTTTGTCTCTATATTGTGCTCAGACCAAAAGCATGTATTCAACTCTTCCTGGTTTCAGAGGAGAGTGTTTAGAAGACTCCTTAGTCTCTCTCTCTCTCTCTCTCTCTCTCTCTCTCTCTCTCTCTCTCTTTCATGCAAATTATCCTTTACTCTCGCCCAGGCCTGGGCATGTCTGAATCCTATGGTGACAAAAACTACAACGACAACTATATAGGTGCAAATTGGAACCTCTGACATGAAAGTGATTTTTGTTCAGTGGTGACATGGGATATGTGCTTTTATTTTAACATTTCTGTATTTTATACTTACATAGAAAAATAAAATATCAGCCATCACTGATATCTGCTAATTTCTTGAAAGTTCTTGAGTTACTTGTAGTTTTTAATTTAATTTTTAAAAAATACTAATATGAGATATACTTTAAGAACATCATAAACTTTATAAAGCAAAAAGTGTACCTCATATTAATATTCTTTAAAAATTAAATTAAAAACTACTAGTAACTCTTATCTTGTCCAATCCATTTTTATCCCCTTGAAAACACATGTCAATAGTTTGATGTATAAGCCTCTTTATGTTTTCAATTTTCTACATGCTCATACAAATAAATGTAAGATATATATATATATATACACAATGTAAGATATATATATGTATGTGTGTGTGTGTGTATATATGTATATATATATATATATATATATATATATATATATATATATATACGTGTTAATAAGAATTGCCCTATAAATATAACTTTGAAACTTATCTTTTAACATATTTTATCTGGCCATCTCTCCAGGTCAACTAAGGCAGAGCCTAAAAATTATATTTATAACTACGTAATATTCTTTAATACAAATGTTGTAGTTACTTCAACTATTTTCTTAGTTTTGTACCATCAACCAACCAACTCATTTCCATGGTTATTTAAAAATGCTACAATAACTATTCTGCTGAATATGTGTACTTAATGTAGGAAAATGTATATTGCATTTATTTACACATATATACATAAATTTTGTTGCTCTTTTTCTCCAAATGTGATATTATATTGCTTTTTCATGTGTGTTTTATACTTTAATATATGTTTTAGGCAAGAGAACAAAATAAAAGGACAGGAAAAGAAGGAATAAAATTATCTCTATTTGCAGACAATATGATTCTATACTTAAAAGACCAAAAGACTTTTAGGTCTAATAAATAAATTCAGCAAAGTAACAGGATACAAAATCAACATTAACAAATCAATACGTTTTCTATACATCAATAATGTTCTAGCTGAGAAAGAAATCAGGGAAATAATTCCAGTCACAATAGCTTCAAAAAAATACCTATGGGAGCCGGGGATTTAGCTCAGTGGTTTCACCGCCTGCTGCGCAAGCGCAAGGACCTGAGTTTGATCCCCGGTACCAAAAAAAAAAAAAAAAAGCAAAACCTATGGATCAGTCTAACCAAGAAGGTGAAAGACCTCTACATGGAAAATTAAAGGACACGGAAGAAAGAGATTGAAGAACACATTAGAAGATGGAAAGACTTCATATGTTCATGGATCAGCAGAATTGATATTATTAAAATGGCCACGTTACTGAAGGCTACGTACAGATTCAGTACCATCACATCAACATTCCAACGGCGTTCTGCACAAACTGGAAAAAACAATCCTCAAATTCATATGAAGCACAAAAGACCCACATTAGCCAAAGCAGTCTTGAGCAAAAAGAGTAATACCAGATGCATCACAATTGCATATGTCAAAGCAATACAAACAAAACAGTATAGTACTGGCACAAAATAGACATGCAAACCAATGGAAGAGAATAGAGGACATAGAAGCAAGTCCACACAACCACAGCTACTGCTTCTTACCTTTAAAGCACTTACAGCTGCAGGTTAAAGTCTTTGAGCATGAAACATCATGATATTTGCAAGTAACTTTCAAGTGGTGCAGTAAAAAATGTTTTATATACATATAAACACTAGCACATATGGAGAAAAAGAGAGAGAAAGGGTCAGTCCAACTGCAAACAATATTTGCTATTAGGGAATAGTGTATAGATGTATTATAGATACATTGGGTTCTTTAAAGAAGTAGAACCAATAGATTCTACTCTTCCTATATATACATTTGTGTATATATATATGACACACACACATTTAGGAAAAGGTTTGTTATCAGGAACTGACTCATGCAGTTACAAAGGCTGAGAAGTCCCATGATCTGCCAGCGGGAGACCCAGGAAAGTCCATGGTCCAATTCCAATCCACGTTTGAAGACTTCAGAACCAGAAGGACCAATGATGCAAATTCTACTCCAGGGGCAGAATATCAATGTCCAACACAAGCAGGTAGGCAGGAGGCAAAATAGGTGCAATTCTTCCTTCACTTTTTGTTTTGTTCGTGCCCTTGATGGATTAAAGGAAGCCCACCCACCATGCATGTGGGCAGTATTCTTTACTGTGTCCACTGACTCAGATTCTAATCTCATCTGGAAGCAAGTTCACAAATACACTTGGAAATAAATGTAATCTGGCAACATGTGGCCCACACAAGTTAATATATAAAGTTAATGATCACAATAGATGAGGAATATATGGGTTTCAGACATGAATTATATCATTGAATTGTAATTTTATATTTTCAGAATGGGTTAAAACTTATCAAAAGAAAATATGAAGGAAAAGAACACACATGGCAATGTCTGAAGCTATTGAGCATCCCATGGGTTGAGCCTTTTAAACCAATCTTAGTGTCCCAAATGTTATGATAATTATGAAAAATCTCTGCTGATTTAATAGAAAAAGTTGCATACTATTTTATTTTTTATTTCCATATTTATAAAGTTTAAATCTTTTCAATTTGTAGGAAATTTTCTTCTTTTATCAACTGTCTTTACCTATGTTTGATTGGAGGGTTCATTTCTTAAGAACCTTTGATCTGTTATATACATTAATATTTTGATATGTAGATAACCCTCAAGCACATTCCATCACATATGAATTTTATATTACAGTATATGGTAAGGAAAGTACCATAAACCACTGGAAAAGGCATGAATTAGAAGTTGGTAGATTTTTTTCTCTTACTTGGACATATGTGAGATTTTTACCATTTTTCATATTGGGATAAATACCAAAATTAATGCTATGTGATTAAGTCAATCCCCAAAAGTGTAAAATCCTAAAACAGTATATGTGTATGTGTAAAATACACATAAGTAATTATTAGTTGATCTTGAGGTTGAAAAATCTCTTTCTATCAAAACAATAGAAGAAAGAAAAGAAAACATTGGCAATATATTTGATTACATATGAGCTTAGAAATAACACATAAACAGCTAAAAGATGAAATAGTTAATGTAAAGGAAACTCTTAAAATTAATTAAGTTGATAGTGTTGTGATAGAGAAATATTAACATAAAAACCCCAAAATGATGAACAAGAAAATTCAAGCCTTGAAAGATGAAACACAAGTATCCTAAAAGCATATGAAGAAATATTTTTAAACAGAGCATGATTATGTTGGCACTTTGTGAGATTTGACTTTAGCTAATGACAATCCAGAACACTGACTGTAATGCTTTTGGAAATGCCAACATGATACTCAGCTCTCAGTCAGAAAGGACACAACAGGCAAGAGTCTCAGATTCGCCAGGCACACTTGGCATCAGTTAGGCCCTTATTAGAGTAATGTGATCAGTGAGGGTCCCTACCCTCAGAAATGTATGCAGAGAAACCAGAGAGGGTCTCCCAGGAAGGCCTCCTTAAATGATTATAGAGAAAGTCAATCCAATAGAAGAAGATTAGGGGGATTGTATTTATTTAGTCTAGAGGGGAAAAGGCTCAATTGTGAATAAAGTTTTCTTAAAGTATACAAGTGTATGAAAAAAAATGATTATCCCGAAGCAAGCTAGATTATTCTACCTTTATGATAGGCAATAAAATAAAAGAAATATGTTTAAGTTGTCCAAAAGGCTAATAAACTGTAGGTCTCATAAAAAGATAAGGGGACCCCTGTCTTTGTATATGTTTCTGAGCAATTTAGACAACTTGTGGCTTAGTTATGGAACAGCAGGTGACTGGGCCCTTGATTAAAATTATAGGTTTGCAAATTTGTACAGCTGAAAAATTGTCTCAGTGGAGTTTTTCATTTATGTGTTTTGAGATGCCAGTGGTCACCCACCCACCAACAACATATACAAAAGAAAGTATAGGAGACAAAGCCTTGAAGGTCAGAGTGTTATCATGGTCAAGTGACTGGAGTTTTTGTAAGTGTCTGCTCATACCCTGGGACTACATCACAGTTAGGGTATGGAAAACAAGGCAGCCAATCACAGCAGAGCAGTGCAGTACTGTGATTCTTTAGAGTATTTCAGGTTAATGATGAAAATAAATTGCCATGTGTGTGTTTTACTGGGGCTAGAACCCAGTGCTTTTATAGTAAGCTATAGCTCCAGACATTTAAAAATTTTTTTCGGTAATGGGAATCGAACTCAAGGACCTTGTGCTTGCAAGGCAGGCAGCAGAGCCAATAAACTAAATCCCCAGCCCCATTTTTAAAATTTTTAAGTTAAGATAGGATCTCATTCAATTACAAAGTTTCCCAGGATAGGTTTGAACTCTGAATCCTCCTGTCTCAGCCTCCCAGCATGCTGAGGTTATAGGCACATGCCACTATGCCTGGGTGAAAACAAGTCTTCTATTCCAAGAAAAATGTGTGTAGATGCATGTACTCATCCATGATATCCAGGTCCTCAAATTTATGCTATGTCTTAAATTACAATAGTTATCCTTTTTTGTAACTGCAAGGATATTCTCCCTTTTTTCATTTACTAGCCATATGATATTGAAAATGTAGTTAATTTTTCCAAGTCTGATTTTCTCACTTCTAAAGTAATGATAAATAACATCTGCATGAAATATTTTGGTGAAAATCAGTGAAGTAACAAACAAATTTTAAAAAGAAAAAGAAAGGAAGAAAGAAAGGAAGACAAGAAGGAAGGAAGGGAGGAAGGAAGGAAGGAAGGAAAAGAAAGTCTGACATTTTAGAAAAATATTTTTTCAATTACAAGTTTTTATTCACTGTAGGAGTTTGGTAATAATTCATAATTGAATGTTCATTGTACATGGTAATTATAAGTATTGTTTTATTTTTAATTAATTAATTACTTATTTTTTGTGGTTCTGGGATTCAAACAAAGGACTCATGAGTGTTAAACAATACTTTATTGCTGAGCTATATCTGCACCCCAGTGTCATGTACTTTTTCTTTTGGTATTGGGGGGATCAAACTCTGGTCCTTGCACTTGTGAAGCAGGCAACAGAACCACTGAGCTAAGTCTCCGGCCCTGTGTCATGTACTTTTAACAAAAAAGCCAAGAAGGCACCCGGGAAGAGGCTCCCCTGCTGGCATTTCACACTCCTAGGGCAGAGAAGGTGAGCTGTGTGAGTGCCAGAAGCACTACCCCTCCACCCCGCCCCATGGAAATGAGAAGACATGTAAACAAGCCTCAAAATCGGACATCCAGATCACCTACAGCAACCCCAAAGAGAAACAAGATGAAACAATCTGATACTCAACCACCTGGACTCCCTGAACTGGCAACCAAAGAGGATCTGGAAAAAATGAAATCAGAAATAATTTCTCCGATAACAGCAAAGATTTTGCTCATGGTGCAAGACATGATTAATAAATCTAGAGAGGACACAGATAAAAAAATAGAGGATCTGAGGAACATGATGGAATCCCAACATAGGAAACAAATGGAATCCATAAAACAGATACAACAAATTTCCAAGAGATTAAAAACTCCATTGAAAGTCTGCGCAGCAGAATGAACCAATGTGAGGAGAGAATTTCCCATATAGAAGATAAGATCGCAATTAGTGAGGAGGAAAAGAGAAAAATTGCTTTAAAATTGTAAGGGAACACAAGAAATCAATCCAGCAACCACTAGACGATGCAAAGAAGAATAACATAAGACTGATTGGAGTCAATGAAGAAAGAGGAGAGAGTGCAGATGACATAAAACAACTGTTAACAGAAGTGATGGCAGAAAACTTCGCAAGGAAGGGAAAAGAACTTGACATACAGATAAGTGAGGCACATAGGACTCCAAATAGCCTTGATCAAAAAAAATCTACACATAGGCATATAATAGTTAGGATTCCAGAAATCCAACAGAAGAATAAAATTCTACAAGCAGTGAGAGAAAAGAAACAAATCACATACAAAGGAAAGCCCATCAGAATCACAGCAGACTTCTCAATGCAAACCCTCAAGGCAAGAAGAGCTTGGAGTGATGTATTTCAAGCCCTAAAGGAAAACAGCCTCCAACCCAGATTGATGTACCCTGCAAAACTATCTTTCAAAATTGATGGAGAAATAAGATGCTTTCATGATAAAGAGCACCTCAGGAACTTCATGAATACCAAACCAGCACTCCAAAAAGTTTTAGACAATACCCTAGGAAAAGACAATGAGGATCACAACCCCAGGAAGCCCAGCAGAATGAATCCATTGGGCGTGACAAATTAAACACAAAGGGGGAGAATCCAACAAAAAGAAAAAGTCATGACTAGGCTTTTAAAACTTTTAACTTCATCTCCCTGATGAGTGTATAATTCAGTCTTGTTATTGTTCATGATTAGTATTTTTCTGATTCTAGAGTTGCACACCATTCCTTGTGCTGTACTGGCTATTTATCATCTTCTTGTGTCTACTTTTTAATTGGCTTGTCTATTAATGAGCTGTAAGAGTTCTTTATATATTCTGGTCATAGGTTATGTGCATTGTAAATATGGTCTGTTTAAGGACTACTTTTCATTTTAACGATGTCATTTAAAGTTCTAAACTTTGATGGAATCTCATTTATCAGTTTTTTTCTTTTATACATCATGTTTTTTGTATCCTAGGAAGTTCTTGCCTATCCTAAATTCATAAACATTTTCCCTTATCATATCTTCTTAAAGTTTTATGGTTTTAGTCTTTCATATTTGGGTTCATAGATCCTTTCAAATTATTTTTATGTATGGAAGTAAAGGGTTGAGGTTAATTTTTTATATAAGGATAGCAGGTGTTCTAGTGCCATTTGCTGAAAACACTATCTTTTCCTCTGCTCTTGAATTGAGTTTATGTTCTATAAAATGCTAATGTTAAATAATCTTTCAAAACTCAGTGGGCCATATATGTATGATTCTATTTCTAGATTTTCTGTTTTATTCAAAAGATCTATATGTCTTTCCTTATACCAACACTGCCTTGATTACTGTAGCTTTAGAGGAAGTCTTAATATTAGGTACTAAATGTCTTCCAACACTGTTTTTGTTTTTTTGTTTTTTTTTTAACTTTTCTAGGTCCTTTGTACTCCTACATAACTTTTAAATTCCAATATCCAATTCTTCATTTATAGCAAGTATACATAGACCTGCATTTTTATATATACCTTGTGTTTTCTAATCCTGCTAAATTCAAATACAAGTTCTCGGGGCTCCTAGAGATTTCTTAGTATTTTCTCTGTAGATGATCATTTCATCTACATATAAAGATGTTGCTTCTACCTTGCCAATCCTATCCTAATTGTGTCACTTTATTGCCAAACTATTTTGGTTTGGGCCTATGCTTTCAAAGTTTAATGGACAGATAAAGAGTAAGCATATCTGCCCTTGTTCCCCACCTTAAGGAGAAAGCATTGTAACTTCTCCATTCATATAAGGTGTTCTCACTGGAAGTATGGAGTACATGTCTTTAATCTGTTGAGAAGGTTCTCTTCTACTTCTAGTCTCCTGATAGCTTTTACCATGAACAGCTGTAGAATTTAGTCCAATACTTTTTCTCCAACTAGTGACAGGATCATATGGTCTTTTCCTTTCCTCTGTTAAAATGATGACTTTTGGGGTTGGATCTTCCAATGCTGAACCAACACTGCCATCCCTATAATAAAACCACTTTTCTACATACTCCCAGATCTGACTTCTAATAGTTTGTTTTGTTAAACAAATTTCTATCTATGTTCATACTTTTTCCTTCTATTGTCTTTATCCAGTTTTGGGATTAGCACAATGTTGATTTCCTAAAATGAGGGGAGAAGTGTTCTTTTTTTTTTTCTGCTTTAAATGTTTGATATAATTTATCAGTTAAAATGTATATGAGCCTGTTGTTGTCATATAGGTAGATTTTCAAGCCAGGAATATACTTTCTTTAATAGGTGCTATTCAAATTTTATATTTCTTCCAGAGTTACTTTCATTAATTTGTCTTCCAAGGAAGTTCTTAGAAGTTGTCAAATTTATTTCAAAACAGATTTTTGAAATATGCTTTCTCTATCCTTTTAAATTCTGTAAAATCTGTGGTAATGTCTCCTAGACCTTGATATTATAATTTTAAAAATATATAATTGATATTGTGTAATAGGATGTAAAGGTCTAAAGGAGCAGGGGAATTGGGACGGGTAGGGGAAAGGAAAGAAGGGAAAATAATATGAGAAAAGGAAAAAAATGGAAACAAAGTCTTTGCACATAGGGAAGGGTGGAGGGGCTGAAAGGAGAACAGGGGAAGGGGAAAAAAATAAGAACCAAGAGACTCATGTAATGGTGCAAGATCCCAATGATGTATGTAAATGTATTTTATACCTAAAATGTACCAGTAAACTTAATGGGGGTGGGGGAAACGCCAAGAAGAGGTGTTGTGTCTTTCTCAATCTTATAAGCAGGCACACGATCTATTATTAGTGATGTTAACGTTGATCCATTTACTCTGTTAAGTTTCTAGTTTCCCTCTATAATTATTACACGGTTTGTTGGAGATGTTTCTTTTCTGTAAACACCGTTTTTCTAGCTTTACCATTCATTTGTGATTTTCTTTCTCTGTCATGTTTATTAGTTGGCTTCCTACTAAAAAGAAGTTTCCTTTCCCCAAGTTTATATACTTCTTTATCTGTGCCAGTATGAGCTCAGGAATTGCCATTTTATTTAATAGTTATACTCTATTACTATCATTATGTATTATGATACTGAAATTATCCTAATTTGGCCAGTGAGATCTTCATGGTAACTCCTGGGAGCCTTTACATATTTCCATCCTTTTTGTTACCCTTGTCCTCACAGTCTAGTGCAGCACAACTAGGATAGGATTGGCACGGCAGAAGCAAAATCTTTATATGTAGATGAAATGATCATCTACAGAGAAAATACTAAGAAATCTCTAGGAGGCCCTAGAACTTGTACTTGAATTTAGCAGGATTAGAAAACACAAGGTATATATAAAAATGCAGGTCTATGTATACTTGCTATAAATGAAGAATTGGATATTGGAATTTAAAAGTTATGTAGGAGTACAAAGGACCTAGACAAGTTAAAAACAAAAACAAAAACAAAAGCAGTGTTGGAAGACGTTTAGTACCTAATTTAAGACTTCTTCTAAAGCTACGGTAATCAAGGCAGTGTTGGTGTAAGGAAAGACATATAGATCATTTGAATAAAACAGAAAATCTAGAAATAGAACCACACATATATGGTCCACTGAGTTTTGAAAGATTATTTAACATTAGCATTTTATAGAATATAAACTCAATTAGCTGAGGAAGAGACAGTGTTTTCAGCAATGGCACTAGAACAGCTGGTATCCGTATATAAAAAATAAACCTCAATTCCTTTTTTCATACATGAAAATAACTTGAAAGGATCTATGAACCTAAATAAGAGAGCCTAAAAGTATAAAACTTTAAGAAGAAATTATAAGGGAAAATATTTATGAATTCAGGGTAGGCAAGAACTACCTAGGATACAAAAGACATGATGTATAAAAGAAAAAAATTGATAAATGAGATTCCATCAAAATTTAGAACTTTAAATGACATCGTTAAAATGAAAAGTAGTCCTTAAACAGACCATATTTACAATGCACATAACCTATGACCAGAATATATAAAGAACTCTTACAGCTCATTAATAGACAAGCCAATTAAAAAGTAGACACAAGAAGATGATAAATAGCCAGTACAGCACAAGGAATGGTGTGCAACTCTAGAATCAGAAAAATACTAATCATGAACAATAACAAGACTGAATTATACACTCATCAGGGAGATGAAGTTAAAAGTTTTAAAAGCCTAGTCATGACTTTTTCTTTTTGTTGGATTCTCCCCCTTTGTGTTTAATTTGTCACGCCCAATGGATTCATTCTGCTGGGCTTCCTGGGGTTGTGATCCTCATTGTCTTTTCCTAGGGTATTGTCTAAAACTTTTTGGAGTGCTGGTTTGGTATTCATGAAGTTCCTGAGGTGCTCTTTATCATGAAAGCATCTTATTTCTCCATCAATTTTGAAAGATAGTTTTGCAGGGTACATCAATCTGGGTTGGAGGCTGTTTTCCTTTAGGGCTTGAAATACATCACTCCAAGCTCTTCTTGCCTTGAGGGTTTGCATTGAGAAGTCTGCTGTGATTCTGATGGGCTTTCCTTTGTATGTGATTTGTTTCTTTTCTCTCACTGCTTGTAGAATTTTATTCTTCTGTTGGATTTCTGGAATCCTAACTATTATATGCCTATGTGTAGATTTTTTTTGATCAAGGCTATTTGGAGTCCTATGTGCCTCACTTATCTGTATGTCAAGTTCTTTTCCCTTCCTTGCGAAGTTTTCTGCCATCACTTCTGTTAACAGTTGTTTTATGTCATCTGCACTCTCTCCTCTTTCTTCATTGACTCCAATCAGTCTTATGTTATTCTTCTTTGCATCGTCTAGTGGTTGCTGGATTGATTTCTTGTGTTCCCTTACAATTTTAAAGCAATTTTTCTCTTTTCCTCCTCACTAATTGCGATCTTATCTTCTATATGGGAAATTCTCTCCTCACATTGGTTCATTCTGCTGCGCAGACTTTCAATGGAGTTTTTAATCTCTTGGAAATTTGTTGTATCTGTTTTATGGATTCCATTTGTTTCCTATGTTGGGATTCCATCATGTTCCTCAGATCCTCTATTTTTTTATCTGTGTCCTCTCTAGATTTATTAATCATGTCTTGCACCATGAGCAAAATCTTTGCTGTTATCGGAGTAATTATTTCTGATTTCATTTTTTCCAGATCCTCTTTTGTTGCCAGTTCAGAGAGTCCAGGTTGTTGAGTATCAGATTATTCCATCTCATTTCCCTTTGTGGTTGCTGTAGGTGATCCAGAAGTCTGTTTTTGAGACTTGTTTACATGTCTTCTCATTTCCATGGGAGGGGGTGCTTCTGGCACTCACACAGCTCATCTTCTCTGCCCTATGAGCTTGGGATGGCAGCGGGGGAGCTTCCTTCTGGGTTCTGGGACCAGCTCAGCTTCTCTGTTCTAGGAGCTTGGGATGGCAGCCGGGGAGCTTCCTTCCAGGGACTGGGACCGGCCGAGCTTCTCTGCCCTAGGAGCCTGGGATGGAGGTGGGGAGCTTCCTTCTGGGTGCTGGGACTGGCTGAGCTTCTCTGCCCTAGGAGCCTGGGATGGAGGCGGGGAGCTTCCTACTGGGTGCTGGGACTGGCTGAGCTTCTCTGCCAGGAATGTTAATTTTTAAAAGAAGACTTTCTTTTTTCAAAAACCAACCTTCTTCTTTTATTTCTTCTAAATTATAGAAAAACAAAAGCACACAGCTTTTGAGCACTCAAAGGACAGACTAATACAGTTCAACTGCATTTCAGGGGACAGTCAGATATACCAATTCTTCTAGATTACCTGTGTTAAGAGGGATATTTGTAACCTTTGGGCAGAAGGGAAAGAGAGACTGAGGACCCAGGAGGAAGCAGGCAGTGTTGCCTTCTGGACGTGAATAAATCTAGTCTCACTATAGGCTCTTTGTACTTCTGCTGAGCTCACTCCAGTCTATGCTCAGACAGTGTTCTCCTTCACAATCCTTAGGGGTTGGCTCGTCTTCAGTCCTGGGCAGAGCCCTGGTGAAATGGAGTTTAGAATTGGTCAGTTTCTGACTAGAAGAGGCGTTCCTACCTCTTTTGCTCTTTCGTACCCTGTTATAAATTATTTCTTATTGTAGCTCATGGCCAGAAAGCTTGTAGTAATTATAGTTTATTATTTTTATTGTTTTTTCTTTTATTGTCTTGTCTTGTTTTTATAGCAGTTGCTGCAGAATCACAATATTCATTCCACCCCACCACCATCTACTCTGAAATAATATATCACTACCTCACATAAAGGGCAGCAATCTCACAATATATCCACATCCATTCCTTCCATATTCGAGTACCACGATCCTCAGGAATTTTACTTCCATACATGTTGACACTCAACATATTGCTATAATTTTGCTTTAAACATCTAACTTGCCATCAAATAGCAGAAGCAAATTTTCATACGTACCATCTCTGGTGCTCTTCAGTGATTCCTGTAGATATGAGCCTTCTTCCCTTATTGCTTCTCTATCCAGAGAATCTCCTTGTGAGAAGGGAAAGGAAAAATGATGAGAAATGGAAAAAATGGAAATAAAGTCTTTGTAAATAGGAAAGGTGGAGGGTGTGAAGGGAGGGCTAGGAATGGGGAAAAAATAAGAACCAAGATGCAGTATGTAAAGGTACAATTCCCAATGAGAAATGCAATTGTGTCATATACCTACAATGTACCAATAAAAGAATTTAATACTTTTTTTTTTAAAAAAAGAAAGTTAATTATGGTGTCAACTTGAATAAGAGACACCTAGAAAATGAATTTAGCACAGTTCTGGGTGTGTTTGGATGACTGACTTACTGAAGGGGAAAGAGCCACCATGAATGTGGATGGTGCCAACCACTAAGCTTGTAGAATGGATGGAATAAAAAGGGAAAGGTGGAAGTGTTGCTTTTGCTTCTTTGCAAGAGCTCCAACCTTCATCTTCATCTTTGGACACCAGTCTCCAGGCTTCCAGCACAGACTCATCAGCTTTCCCAACTGGCCCTAGAGTGAGCTTCAGTTCTACAACTCTTTGAGTGGATCCTCATGCTCTCTAGTGTGCAGACAACCTTTTGCATTCATCCACCCTGACTCTGCAGGTGTGATGGTAAGCCTACCTTGCAAAACATATATATGCATATATACACATATATATACATATATATACACACATATACACATATATATACATATATATACATATATATAAAATTTAATGTTATACATATTATATATGATATATACTTAATGATATGTCTATGTATAATATTAAATCTGTTCCTCTGGTGAACCCAAACTGATATACTCGATCTGGCAATAAAATCCCTCAGCCTTGACACTCTGAAAGCATCTTCCACTCATCCTCATAATTAAAGGTTACCTTTTTGCTGGTTATAAAAACCCAGATGAACAATTCTCTTTCTTTAGTGCCTCAAAGATGTTGTTCTCTTGCTGTCTGGCCTACTTTGCTTTGGATGAAAAGTCAGCAAACCTCCACAGCACTGTTCCCCTGTGTGCAATGCCTCCTCTTTACTTGTTGCTCATTAAATTTTCTTTTTATATTGGGTTTTCAGAAATTTGACTATGATGTACCTCAGTATTGTTTTGCTTATGTTCATTTTGCTTGATATTTATTGAGTTTCTTGAATCTGGGGTGAATATTTCTAATTAAATTTGAAAGTTGCTTTACCATTAGCTCTTAAAATATTTTTTACTCCCTTCCATCTGAGACATCAATTGAATTACATTACTTAATTTGATTCCTTTGGACATTTACACACTATTATTTTTTCCTTCCAGTTGCTTTCTTTTCTCAGATTCAGACTAGAGAATCTCTAGTGATCTATTTTCAACTCTATGATGCTTTCTTCTGAAGTGTGTGATCTTCTGGTACACTTAAATCCATTAAGAAGCAGATGTAAAGATAGGACTAGACTTCTAATAGATAATTTGAGGAGAATGTCAGTGAAAGGTAAAAGTTTAAGGAGCAGAAGGTGGGGATAACTCTCAGGCCTAAAGTTTGATGTCTGTAACAAAAAGGAGAAAGGACTTGTACGAAAAGTCTAGGACTGTTGAACAGGTCTCAAAAACATTTGCCAGATCTGTGGGAATTTCTCAATCCAGAGTCATTCACCAGAGAAGCCTCCCAGTTTGTAGGAATGTGTTTGCCTTGATACTCCATCGTGTGTAGCCATTGGTGAGGAGCAGCCTTGCTTGATCTTGGTAAGAATGCTGTGGCGGATCTAGAGAAATAGCTTCGCTTTTAGCCAATTCTTCTCCCTACTACAGAAGACCTGAATAATAGGTATTTACAGCTAACCTACTCTTGTTAACCTATTTAACATTATTTAATTAGATATTGTATTTTTTAACTCTATAATTTTCCATTTGGGTTTTTATAGCATTTCTACTTCCTAAAAATTACTCTTCATTCATCATATCAGTATTTTCCTACATATTTAAAAATATATTTCTAATAGTTGTAAAGTTTTTCCTAATTTTTAGCAGCTGATCATTGGTTGGTCTGATCCTATAGAGTGTATTTTATCTTAAATAAGATCACATTTTCTTGTTTCATCACATGTCTTATAATTTTAAAATTGTATTGTAGACATTGTGATAAAACAGTGGAGACTAATGTATATTACTTTTTCTTTAGTTTATTATCTGTCTTTTGGTTATGGGAGGGACAGATCATTAGTTCTCTCTTAGAAGGGTTGAGCTGGTACTAACTCATACCTTTATATTGAAAGAATGTGTGTTTAACCACATCCCAAACTGCTTCACGGCTTTTTTTGATCATGTCACTATAGAACTGGGAGGCAGTTAGGCTGTAGTTTTACCTTAGAATCCAAATCTGAGCTGTCTCTGGAATCCAACCCTCACAGGAATTCAAGAGACTATGTCATTATATTCTTTGTTTCCAGCTTCTCTCCTGTTGTCTAATTTTCAGTGTAATTTGGGGGTTGGGGCAGAAGGGAGTTTTGTCAGGCTGAGCAACTACGTTTTCATGTTGGGCTCTGTCAGGCTCAGGCTTTCCTGCCAGCAGTCATGGTTGAATAAGGAAGGGTTGGTTGACTTCTTCATGCAAAGTGTCCCAGACTGTACCAAGCTGACTACTATATATGTGCAGATCTGGTATGAGAACTTACTCTCGCCTCATCTCAAAAGGGACAGATTTCTTGTCTCTAAAATTCAATTCATTAAGACTTTCTTGCATCTACCATTTAATAATAGTTTAATGGAAAAGTATCTTTTAAAAAATTTGTGCAAGGTTTTTCTATTGTTACTGTAGGTGTAAAGAGCTTTTATGCCTTTGTACATTTTAAGAAGCAGAGTTCTATTATGGTATATTGATACCATACCTTGTTGTCAAATCTTAATTGATAGCATTAGGAAATGGTGTTGTGTAAACCACTTCAAGGTGCTACAGCACAATCAGATACACTGAGTGGTCTGCACCTAAGAGAAATTCATTTCTCACAATTCTGAAGGCTTAGAAGTCAGAGATCAGTGAGCCAGCAGCATCAGTGACTAGTAAGGGCCACCTTCCTGATTCCTAGATGGCCGCTTTCTCTTGTGTCCTTGTGTGGTGGAAGTGGTGATGCTCTCTCCAGAGCATGGATCCCATTCATGAAGGCTCTTCCCTCATGACTCAATTGCCTTCCTTATCCCATCACTTTGGGTGTTAGGATTTCAGCTTATGAATTTTTGGACATGAACACTGAGTTTGTAGCAGTGCTAAATCTTTAACTTTTGTCATAGTTTTCTTCGTCTATATAGGACTATTTTCAGCAGATTGCCAGGCTTCTAAATGGTGATGAGAGTCTACTCTTTAGGAAATTTATTTTTAAAAAATTATGAAATCTAGGTGTGAGGAGTGCAGGTAGAATTACAAGAAACATCACTGAATGATCACTTATAATGTCCTTAGAATGATTTCTTAGAACAGGAATTGCTGGGTTAAAGCTGTACACATTCTGAAGTCTTGATAAATATGTGATCAACATACCCTCTAGAAGAATTGTACCAATGTGCATATCAACCAGCACTGAAGAGATACCTGTTCTTCAAACTATACCCAGTTAACTCAACCACTTAAAGGCAAGTGTGATGGACTGAATTATTCCTTGAACACTTCTTTCTCCTGACTAGTGAGCATCAGATTCATATTCACATGTCCCTCTGTGTGTGGATTTCTCCCTCATTACCTCTCTAACCTCTTCGCGCTCCACTTTTCTCCAGCCTCTCAGTGCTGCAGATACATGGACTTTATTTTATTTCTCAGTTGTACAAAACTATTCAACTTTGAAAAACTGACCTGTGTTCTTTCCTTTGGCTACGATGTTCTATCCCCCAAATCTGGTCATTGTTGGCTCCTTATTATGGTTGCAGTGTGAGTTTATAGGCCGCCCACTCACAAGGCCTTCCTTGAGTTTCTGTCCTAAGGAAACCCTGTCTCTTTATGTCACTTGTGAAACTTTGCAGTTATCCTGCTTTTACTTGTCTGTCTCCTATGACTAAAAACTAAACTCTGTGAGTGAAGAAGCCTTTCTTGTCTATTTTGTTCTCTGTTGCATCTCCAAAGTTAGAAGAGTGCCTGACACATGATAGGTAGTCAAAGAATACATTCAATGAATAAATGATTATGCTTATTGAAAATTTTATTTATGTTTGAGGAACGCTTTGGACTAAATCATCTGCCCTCTGAATCCATATGTTGAGACCCTAGTCCCAATGTAGTGGGATTTGTTGGTGGGGCTTTGGAGAAGTAACTAGGTTTGGATGAAGCCCCATGATGGGATTAATATCCTTATAAGAAGATAGAGAGAAGCTGGTGTTCTTTCCTGCCCATGTAAGTACACTGGGAAAAACTATGAGGAGCATGATCTCCAGAAACTGACCATGCTGGCATTCCGATCTCACACTTCTGTCTCCAAAATGGAAAGAAAATAAATGTCTGATGTTTAAGTTACCTGGTCCGTAGGATTTTGCTCTGGCAGCTCAAGCAAACTGAGACAAGGAACATATAAACATATTTTCCATTTATTTTGGCATTAGAACTTTCATCTTTTCTCTTTTTTGTAAGACATGGGTTACCCTCTTCATTTGTCACAGAGATTTTTTACAGAATTGATGAGTGAAGTCCATCCCAGGGTCACAGTCATCTATGCATCAATTTCCAGGGAATCTTATTAGTTTATGCATGAAATGATGGATGAGGGTGTGTCCTCATTTATCTACAGATGAACTTGATGCTATTTAGCATGGATGTAATATTATCCATTAAAATTTGACACCCAAACAGAATTAAGGACCTGAGCATCTCCCTCTTCATGGTTTTTCCAGTTGCTCCTTCTCAGCTGCAGTTAGTGATCTGAGAGGGAGAATCATTGCCTCCTCGGTTTTCTCAGTACTGCCTGACTAAGTTTGTCACTTGGTCTTTACTTGTCTATTATTCTCCCTCCCCAGAATGTGTCCTCTCTGTCTCTTTTTTTAACCAACGTGAACTCCAGCAAACCCTACCTCATGTGTCATCTCTTTTGAGAATCCTTTAAAAATGTCTTTTAGAGGCCCAGTCAACCAACTTTTTTTGTAAAGGGCTGGACATGGGGTCTACAGGGCAGTGTGTGTGGAGGCTTCCATCAGTAAGATGGAAATGGGTTTGCGCACCTATGACCCAGAACACTTCACTTACAACATAGGACAGAGTTTGTTTGATGGCCCCTCTTCTGAAAATATATATACTAAATTATTGTGTTTTTCCAAGTGTAATGTGGTCGGTTGTTAATTTATGTTACTTTGGAGATTTTTTTTTTCTCTTTCTTGGTACTGGGGGTCGAATTCGGGTCCTTGTGCTTGCAAGGCAGGTGGCAGAACCACTGAGCTAAATCTCCAACAACTTTGAAGATATAAAAGAGCACTGTGTTCCTAGAAGATATGCCGTGTGCACAATAATTCTTTGTGAAGTAAATGAAATGAAGGAAGAAAAGGGAAATAATGAGAAATGGTTGTAAAAATAGAGAGGTATAAGCAAGTGGGAAAAGAACTGTTCTCAATAAAGTGAATGATGCCAGTGACTATAACATAAATTTCCCAAGCTCAATGTATTAAAATAACAGAGATTTACGCCTTGCTCAGGCCATAGTTCAAAGTGGAATGGCAAAGTAGAGAAGTAGAATCTGCTCCACACAGCCATTCAGGGATCCACTTTCCTCCATCTATTGGCTGTACCCATTCCTTGGTGTCTTCAGTCCTCTCCACTCAGCTAGTGAAGGAGAACAGGTGTGCCAGTTGGGTCTTATGGCTCAGGACTGAACAAGGCAGTCATCACTTTCCCCGATTTCTGTTGGTGAGGTCTCAGTCACAGGTACCGTCCAACCACCAAAGAAGATGAAAAATGTCTTCCAGCTCTGTGCCTGGGAAGGGGAGGAGACTATGTGTATGGATGAGCACTAGCAGTCTAGTTGGGATTGCATTACAAGAGGGGAGGGAAGGATAAAACATTTTAGACAAGAATGTATTCAAGAAGACATTTTGTGGAGAAGGCAGCAATTTTTACAATGGATACAGATGCATTTTCTCAATAAAAGTTTGTTGTCATGTGCAAATACGTAAACTGTCATGAAAGAGTACAGTTGCATACCAGTGTGGGAGGGAAAGATGTGACTGGCAACACTCCAAGACACACTAAGATACTGTGGCAAGTGTGTGTGAATGTACCCGCCCTTGGTCTGGGTGAGGTTACCGGCATGAGTTTGCGTATTTTAAAGCCCAAGGTACAATTATCAGTCTCCTGAAAACAATTTTATCCTAAGTTAGCGTCAATTACTCCCAGTCTCTTTTCAGTAGCTGCAGTTGTGTCCTTCACAATAAGCCCAGGGGACATTTCTCAGCCTTATTGAGAGTGATTTCATATCAGAGTAGGTGAGAAGTAGAAGCGAGGGTGGGAAGGTAGAGTCTTATGTATAAGAAAGCACAATCAAAGTAGTGTATGAAAGAAAGGGATTGATAATGCAAGAGTATGTGGTTACACTGTCATTACCATTATTATTTTAGTTTATGTTTTGCAGTTAAATTGCTTATGAAGCCGAAATACCAGTAATGGCACTTGCCTAAGAGAGGTTAATTCATGAGCCCTTTTCTTTATTAAGGGATTTACAGACAAGTTGTTTTCCTGGTGATGCAAAAAAGGACTGTGGGTCCCTTCCAAAATTCTACTCACTTTATGAGTCTGGTTTCAAGTGAGCTTTCCAGTAAAGTAGATAATTTGGTTATTGTTGTAACTTTGCATTTGTTCCTGGGCCTGAATTCTTGTGCTGTGTTGGTTTGCGGTACACTTAAAAAATATCTGGAATTAGATCAAGGCCTCCAAGTTGAGACAGCTTAGAGAAACCACCAAATAGGTTGGAAAGAAATCACTACCCATTCATTTGAAGAAGGATGAGGCATCTCAGCTCAAGCCATAGTCCTGAAATAGGCCCTAAGTTCTTCCATGACAGCTCTGGAAGTATCTAGCACTTGGTGTCACTCTCCATCTATTGCAAGGTCACCAGTATTTCCCAGCTGCCTTCATGGTGTTGGCTCCCGGGCAAGGTGCAGGATCCTTCTCACTGTCTTGGGGCATGGATATACTTAGCTCTGTAACTATGCTTGTGTTGAGCAGAGCAGATTGTCATGACTCGGTTTCTATTCTGTCTTTTCTCTTAGGATAGGAGTTATTTTGGCTGACACTGAAGAATGGATACAAGGAAGGTATAGTGAGAATAAAAGAGGACTATAAATATGGTTTATGGTTCTTAAATTTTCATTATGTGTTCAAGGAACTTGCATGTGTATCTAAGAATGTAAAAAAAAATACACATGTATTTGTGTGTACTGTCAACTAATGACTATGCTAACCAAAGACAGAAAACACAAAACTGAAACTAGAAATTCCATTCAACCCCAGCTATTCCTCATCTAGGTATCTTCCCAAAAGAGTTAAAAACATCATAGTAGAGTGATCCTTACATAATCAGTTTATAGCAGCACAACTCATAATTATTAAATCTTGGAAGCAGCCTATGTGTCCATCGACGGAAGAATGGATAAAGAAAACATGATATTACACATAATGAAGTACCCCCCCACCATAAAGATAAACTAGAGTCATTTGTAGGAAAATAGATGCACCTTGAGACCATAATGTTAAGTGAAATAAATCAGATACACAAGCTTAAATATAGCATGGTTTGTCTTATATGAGAAACCCAAAGTATAGATAAAGAGCAAAATAAAAGATAGAGAATAGGAAGTAGGAAGATAAATCTTTCTCAAATGGGACGTGGATCAAGAAAGGAGGGGAAATGGGAGAAAGGGGAGGGAAAGGGGATGAAAAAAAGGAATGAAGATGTGTTGTGGACGTGTGCCAGCTTCACATAAGGATTGAAAACATTTACTGCAAACATGGACTAATAAAAATAAAAAACAAAAAAATTTTTGAATGGGTCAGAAAATAAAAAAGATTATTAGTAGTTATTCGTGTTGATTTCACTTTGGAAAGCAGAAACTCACAGGAAGACTTCAAAGGGAAGTGGCTGCTATGTTCACTGGGCACCTGGAAACACAGTAACCTTTCAATAAATGATAGCCATTTTTAATGATTGGACATTCCCTGTGTTCCAGACGTTGTTATTACAGCTTTACGGCATAAAATAGCATGACATGATGTAGGCATTTTAGTTCTCATTTCATAGGTCTGGTCTCAATTTGTAGAGTAACCCCAGAGTCAGAATTCAAACCCAGTCAAATGGAATCAGAATACTACTGGATAAGCTGTCTCAAGCTGTTGACTACAAACCAACTTGGCATAGGAGTCTTTTTCTGTGTCCCACCACCCAGCCTTTTCACCTGTCCCCACGCGCTGAGTGAGTTTCTAAAAACAGAAGGCAATCATCCTTTTTCATGTAATTTTTCACAGCTTTTCATTTGCAGTTCAGACAGCCATTGTAGCTCTGGGTCAAAACGCAACTTTAGGTCCTGCTCTCCATAGCATAGGGTGAGGCCCAGTATTTGAAAGAGGTAAGGAGGCCCCACCCAGTGGCAAAAGGGGAAATGAAGGGCTGTCTCTCTTTCCCAAATGCCCCGAGGGCTAAATATTTAGCTCAGTGGTTTTGCCACCTGAGCCTGCTGTGCAAGCACAAGGACCTGAGTTCCATCCCCGGTACCAAAGGAAAAAAAAAAAAATAAATTGAGAATTGCTAGCATGTGGTTGCACTGAAGAGATTAAACCCATTGCAGCTTAGGTGTTTCTGCCCCTTGGGCACAGGGAGGAGGAGAAGTCACATTCTAGGGCATGTAGCTGGAATTCTTCCAGCTTTAACTTCAGTCGGCCCTACAGGAAAAATTTTGAAACTACACCTGTGGAAGCAGAAGGCACTTGATGTGAGTTTGTTCAAATCCCAAAGACCTGTGTTGAAGATGTGTATCGGAACGTGTTCATGCTGCTGAGAGCCGTCTCATTAAAAATCGGAAGCCCATGGCCTTATTTGAGTATTCTTGCCATGGCTAATAAAATTTTCTTTAAAATGTTTTCTAGAGCCTGAATAATATTCTTTCCAAGTGATCTTCATTGGTAACATTGGTCCTCTTTTTGTTAGGAAGAAATAACCAGGAGCTAAATGTGAAGAAAAATATAAATGGTAGAAAAATGGAGTAAGCCTTTTGGTACAACATAGGCTGTAGCTATAACAGTAAGATTAAATTTAATCCTGTAGACTTGGTGCTCCAAAAACCAAATGCTGCGAGAACAACAAACATTGTATGCAAGTGTGGCAGCATTGATTGTGGTTTATAGAAGTGGTCACGTGACCTAACAGCAATTTTTTTGTATGTCTGAACTCTCTAAAGTATGCTTGGAAGATTCAGTGTAATTTATAGTCACATGATGTATATATGTATATATTATATAATAATTCCAGCAATATAGATTTAATGATAGAAAAGTGAATGTCTTAAAATTGATTCAAAGAAAGAAAAGCCAAAAGAGGTCAGCATTTCTGGTTTAGAGATAATTTTATTATCAAGCCATGTCATTTTCTTTTGTATGTCAAATGCAGCCCTTCACCTTTAAGGAGTGTGAGAATAGTACCAGGTTAATATTATTTTTTTAAATGCAAGGCCATTTTGATCAGGAAATAATTTACAAAGTTCTCTTGATGATTTGACCCTATGAGTAACAACTCTTTCCTCTCACAACCTAGAGGAGAGAAAAGGAATATACTTTAAGCTTTTGTAGTGCAACTTCATTTTTATTATTGTTACTAGGTGTAAAACTCCAACTGCACGATTCACATTTCATGCTTATTACTTCTGGACTGGTTCCTGACTGACATGCCAGAGAGGAAAGCCCTGGTTTTGGACTTGACATCTTAGGGTGAAGTCCTTCCTAATGCTTGCTATTACAAGATATGAGAGGTTGAGCAAGTTCCTTGTCTTTCTGGGACTCAGGATTCATATTATTAAAATGAAATAAATGAACTACAAAGTGTCTAAAAGTTTAGTGCTAACTTTCAGTGTCATGATATTTTCTAATGTCACAAATTGAGTATTTTGTGGTTTTCGTAGCACAAATATCCTAAGATGTTGACCTACTTGGCATCTTATTTTCAAGAAAAGAGCCAGGTCATTCATTCTGTTTCCCTTGCTGCTTAAATGGAGAGAAAGAATAACTTAGAGCACCCACACAATCATTATTTGTATTATGAAGAACATAACAACCAGCTTGCTTATTTCTTTTTTGATATACCTGGGAATTATTATCATTATATGCTTCATGTATTACTAAATTTATGGACTACAGTATTTTTGGAATGGTGTCTTTTGGTAATTTTAATCCAGAAAACCGTTATAGAAAAATCAGCTTTCTTTTGTATATATACATAATTGCCTTCAAATTCTCATGCAAATAAATCTGGTTATAAGCATTCTGCACTGGAACAGAGCAGTTCAGAAGAAAAAGTCATTTAGTTCATCATATTTCTGGTCATGAAATTGTAAACTGTTTACAATTTATGGTGGGTTATAATAACATGATATCTAAAACCCTTTTTAATAATCCCTCAGTTGCTAACTTCTGATTCAATACTCTTTCACTGTATCAAAAAGCTATAAAAATAAAGCAAAATATTTGCTAAGAGTAACTCAATCTAGCACTTCAGATTACTTGAAAACTTTTGCACATTCAGGCACCACGGCACATAAATCTAACTGCTCCTACTTCAGGTTTAAATGTGTTTCAGTTTTGAACACTTAGGTGTCTGCATTGTATATTAATGCACAGCTTTCCCAAATGACTTTAGTGATTAAATGGTAGACTAGTTTTGTACATACACCTTTTACTGGAAATTTCAAAGGCTCAGTGCATTTAGGGGAAGGGCAATGTTGCCTGAAAGCAGGATGTAAAACTTGATACTGTGTTCTGTGATTCAAATTCAAGAATATTGTGGCAAGACTGGGTGTTTAATTGGAATTGACCTTGGACTAGAAAGCTCATGAGAAAAACACTCTCCAGTAAGATAATCCATACTTTTAAACTGGATATACGTGAAGATGGAATTTATGGTGCTAGCAGGTGTCAAGGAAAGCTTATGAAGTTGAATTGAAGATGTTCATGGCCAGCCAGGCCTAGGGAAACTGGGAATACACTTTGGCATACTTAAAAGACAGTGTCAAAACCCCTAGGTTCCAAGGAGTTTTTAGAGGATTTTTCAAGCTTTGGAGGTTTTGGTTTAAACAAGTTTTTTTTCTTCTTCAATATTTTAGAGTTCTGGACTAAACGCCCAGAAATATGTGTATGTTTAATTTATATTTAGCTTTCAAAATATAAAAATGTACTTATAAATATGCTATATATAAAAAGATATACCTATTACATCTATCTTTATATCTATTATTTGTGGCTCTTTTATTTTTTTCTTTATTTTTATTTATTTATTTATTTATTTTTGTATTAAATTCTTTTATTGGTACATTGTAGGTATACAACACAATTACATTTCTCATTGGGAATTGTACCTTTACATGATGCATCTTGGTTCTTATTTTTTCCCCATTTCTAGTGCTCCCTTCCCTATTTACAAAGACTTTATTTCCATTTTTTCCAGTTCTCATCATTTTTCCTTCCCCTTCTTTCCTTTCCCCTGCCCCTCCCACTACCCCTACCCCTTTGGACCTTTTCTGCCTATTTGGCATTATCAATTATTCATTCTAATCATTGGTACATTTTAGGTCTACAATATAATGACATACATCATTGGAAATTTGCACCTTTACATAGTCTCTCTTGGTTCTTATTTTTCACCCTTGCCCAGCCCTCCCTTCAACCCCTCCATTCCTCCCTATTTACAAAGATTTTGTTCCTATTTTTCCATTTTCTCATATTAATCCCATTCCCTTCTATCCTTTCCCCTAGCCCTCCCACTTCCTTCTCCTTTGCCCCTTTTCTCCCTATTCCACATTACCTATTATACATTTAGTCCTTATTTACACTTTCAGTTTCTCACACCAGAGAAACTATTCAGTATTTATACATGTGTGTCCTATTTATTTCACTTAAGAGTATCACCTCAATGTGCATCCACTTAGCTATAAATGTCTCTAATTTCTCATTTTTTATGGCTGAGTAGTATTCCATTTTATTAAAAAACCACATATTCTTTATCCAGTCTCCAGTTGATGAGCAATTGGGCTGTTTCCAAGTTTTAGCTATTACAAACTGTGCTGCTATGAACTATGAACATGGGCACACATATATCACTGTGGTATGATTCTTTTAATTCTTTGGGGAAGATCCCCAGCAGTGGAATAGCGGGGCCAAATGGGATTTCCAGTCCTAGTTCTTTGAGGTATCTCCATACTGATTTCCACAGTGGTTGCACCAGTCTACACTCCCACCGGCAGTGGAGCAGGGTTCCTCTTTCCCCACAGCCCCGCCAGCATTTGTTATTGGTGGATTTCATGACAGCAGCCATTCTTTCTGGAGTGAAGTGGAATCTCAGCATTGTTTTCATTTGCATCTTTCAAATGACCAGTGATGTTGAACATTTTTTCATGTATGTATTTGCTATTTCTACTTCCTTGTCTAAGAAATGTCTGTTCATTTCAGATGCCCATTTTCGGATTGGGTCTTTAAATTTGGGAGGTCTGATCTTTTTAAGTTCTTTATAGATTCGAGATAGTAGACCTTTGTCTGAGGAAGAGCAGGTGAAGATTTTTTCCCACATTGTGGGTTGTCTCTTCACACTGCTGGTGGTTTCTCTTGCTGTGCAGAAGCCTTTTAATAAGAAGAGATCCCACTTGTTGATTGTTTGTGCTAGTTCATGGGCAACTGAGGTTTTGTTCATAAAATCTTTTCCTACACCAATGTCTTCAAGTGTTCTACCTAACCTCTGTTCCAACTGGTTCAGAGTTTCTATTTTAATATTTAAATCTTTAATCCATTTTGATTTTAGTTTAGTGCATGGTGAGAGATATAGGTCTAGTTTTAATCTTTGGCAAGTTGAAGCCCAAGTTTTCCAGCACCATTTATTAAAGAGGCTATCTTTCCCCCAGTGAAGGTGTTTGGCTCCTTTATCGAAGATGAGATGGCTGAGTATGTCTGACGTTGTTTCTGCATCTTCTAATCTGTTCCACTGGTCCTCAGGTCTGTTTCTTTGCCAGTACCATGCTGTTTTGATCACAGTAGCTTTGTAGTAGACTTGCAGGTTGGGAATTGTGATACCCCCTGCCATGTCTCTGTTACCTAGAATTGCTTTTGCTATTCTGGGTCTCTTCTTCTTCCAAATGAATTTTTGGATTGTTTTCTCAAGGTCCATGAAGTATGCTGCTAGGATCTCAATTGGAATTGCATTAAATCTATATAGCAGTTTTGAAAGTATGGCCATTTTCACTATATGAATCCTTCCTACCCAGGACCAGGGGATATCTGTCCATTTTCTGATATCATCTTCAAGCTCTCTTTTCAGAGTGCCATAGTTTTCAGAGAAGAGGTCTTTCATTTCTTTCGTTATGTTGATTCCTAGGTATTTCAGTTTTTTGGATGCTATTGTGAAAGGAATTATTTGCCCTATTTCTCTCTCATTCAGTCTGTCATTGGTGTAGAGGAAAGCTATTGATTTTTGTGTGTTGACCTTGTAACCAACTACTTACTGAATTTCGTTATTAAGACTAGAAGACTTTTGGTGGAGTTCTTGGGGTCTTCTATATAGAGTATCATGTCATCTGCAAATAATGACAATTTGACTTCTTCATTTCCTATCTCTATTCCTTTTATTTCTTTCTCTTGACTAATTGCCATGGCTAATGTTTCCAGAACTATATTGAACAAGAGTGGTGATAGTAGACATCCTTGTCTTGTTCCTGATTTTAGTGTGAAGAATTTCAGTTTTTGACCATTTAGTATGATATTGGCTGTTGGTTTTTCATAGATGGCTTCTATCAGTTTGAGGTAGAGACCATCTATTCCAATTTTTTGTAGGGTTTTTATCATAAATGCATGTTGGATTTTGGCAAATGCTTTTTCTGCATCTATGGCAATAATCATATGGTTTTTGTCCTTGGCTCTATTGATATAGTGTATTACATTGATTGATTTTTGTATATTGAACCATCCCTGCATCCTTGGGATGAATCCCACCTGATCAG
The DNA here is from genome assembly GCF_053883595.1 of Heterocephalus glaber. Lineage (NCBI taxonomy): Eukaryota > Metazoa > Chordata > Mammalia > Rodentia > Bathyergidae > Heterocephalus > Heterocephalus glaber. The sequence goes on along the minus strand of NW_028258357.1, from coordinate 11,378,840 downwards.
GGTGTATGATCTTCTTGATGATCTTCTGCATTCTGTTTGCCATTATCTTATTAAGAATTTTTGCATCTATGTTCATTAGTGAGATTGGCCTATAGTTCTACTTTTCGGTTGGGCCTTTCTCTGCTTTGGGGATCAAGGTGATGCTTGCTTCCAGGAATGAATTTGGGACTATTGCTTCCCTTTCAATTTCATTGAAGAGTTTAAACAGTAGTGGCAGCAGTTCCTCTCTACATGTTTTGTAGAATTCAGCAGTGAAGCCATCAGGCCCCAGGGTTTTCTTAGTTGATAAGTTTTTAATTACATTTTCAATTTCATTGGTTGATATTGGGTTGTTCAGAATTTTTAGGTCTTTTTCGTTCAACTTTGGTAATTCCTATGTATCTAGGAATCTGTCCATTTCTTCTGTGTTGTCCATCTTATTGGCATATAGGTTCTGGAAGTAGGTATTGATGATTCTCTGGATTTCTGCTGGGTCTGTTGTAGTTTCACCCTTTTCATTCCTAATTGCATGGATTTGGGCCTTTTCTTTCCTTTTTCTGATAAGGTTGGCTAAAGGTTTATCATTTTTGTTGATTCTTTCAAAGAACCAACTCTTGGCTTCATTGATTTTTTGTATCATTCTCTTAGTCTCCATTGCATTGATTTCTCCTCTGATCTTTATAATTTCCTCCCTTGTATGAGCTTTGGGGTTTTCCTACTCTTCTTTTTCTAGAAGCTTGAGGTTCAGCATCAGGTTGTTTAATTGGGCTCGTTCTGTTTTCCCAATATGCGTATTCGCTGCTATGAATTTCCCTGGTAAGACTGCTTTCATTGTGTCCCATAGATTCCAATATGTTGCATTGTCATTGTCATTTAATTGAAGGAACTGTCTGATTTCTTCTTTCATTTCCTCTGTGACCCGTTGGTTATTCAGAAGTGTGTTGTTCAATTTCCACGTGTTTATGAAATTTTTTGAGTTTCTTTTGCTATGGATCTCCAATTTCATCGCACTATGGTCTGATAATATACAAGGGATAACTTCAATTCCTTTGCACTTACTTAAACATGTTCTATGTGTGAGTATGTGGTCTAGTTTTGAGAATGACCCATGTACAGCTGAGAAGAATGTGTATTCTGATTTTGTGGGTTGGAAGACTCTGTAAACATCTGTTAAGTTCATTTGTTCAAGAGTTCGATTGAGTTCTAGTATTTCATTACTTATTTTTTGTCTAGTTGATCTATCTATTTGTGACAGTGGGGTGTTGAGGTCCCCCACTACAATTGTATTAGTGCATATATGACTTCTCATGTCTGTTAGTATTTCTTTTATATAGTTGGGTACACTAGGGTTTGGTGCATAGATATTTATGATTGTCATCTCTTCCTCTTGGATTCTTCCCTTTACAAGGATGTAGTGTCCTTCTTCATCTCTCTTAATCAGTGTTGGTTTGAAATCTACTTGATCCGCAAAGAGGATAGCTACTCCTGCTTTTTTTTGGGTTCCTGTCACATGGAGTATTGTTTTCCACCCTTTAACTTTCAGTCTATGAGTTTCCTTTTGAATTAAGTGTGTTGCCTGTATGCAGAATATTGTTGGATTTTGCTTCTTGACCCATTCTGCCAGTCTATTTCTTTTGATTGGTGAATTGAGACCATTAACATTGATGGTTATAACTGAAATGTATTGACTTGTCATTGCCATGACTTTTTCTTTTTGTTGGGTTCTCCCCCTTTACATTTAATTTCTTGTCATGCCAGATGGGTTCATTCTGCTTTGCTTCCTGGGGTTGTGATCCTCAATGTCTGTTCCTCAGATATTGTGTAAAATTCTTTGGAGTGCTGGTTTGGTATTCACGAAGTTCCAAATGTGCTCTTTGTCATGAAAATTTCTTATTTCTCCATCAATTTTGAAAGATAGTTTTGCAGGGTACATCAATCTGGGTTGGAGGCTGTTTTCTTTTAGGGCTTGGAATATGCCACTCCAAGCTCTTCTTGCCTTGATGGTTTGTGTTGAGAAGTCTGCTGTGATTCTGATGGGCTTTCCTTTGTATATGATTTGTTTCTTTTCTTTAACTGCTTGTAGAACTTTCTTCTTGTGTTGAGTTTCTGGAATCTTAACAATTATATGCCTATGTGTAGATTTTTTTTGATCAAGGCTATTTGGAGTCCTATATGCCTCTCTTATCTGTATGTCAAGCTCTTTTCCCCTGCTTGGGAAGTTTTCTGCCATTATTTCTGTGAAGAGATTTTTTATGTCATCTCCACTCTCTCCTGTTTCTTCATTGACTCTGATGAGTCTTATGTTATTCTTCTTTGCATCATCTAGCAGCTGCTGGATTGATTTCTCATGTTCCCTTATAATTTTGAAGCAATTTTTCTTTTCCTGGTCACTAATTGCAATCTTATCTTCTATATCTGAAATTCTGTCCTCACATTGACTCATTCTGCTGTGTAGACTTTCAATGGAGTTTTTCATATCCTGGAAATCTGTTTGCATCTGTTTTATGGATTCCATTTGTTTCCTATGTTGAGACTCCATCATGTTCCTGAGCTCCTCTCTAGATTTATTAATCATGTCTTGCACTAGGGGCACAATTTCTCCTGTTATCTGAGAAATTATTTCTGATTTCAATTTTTCCAAATCCCCTTCTGTTGCCAGTTCAGTGGGTCCAGGTGGTTGAGTATCAGAGTGTTCCATCTAATTTCCCCTTGGGGTTGTTGTAGGTGATCTGGAAGTCTGGTTTTGAGACTTATTTATGTTTTTTCTGATTTCACCTGGGGTGGGGGCTGTTGGCGCCTGCACGGATTACCTCCTCTGAGCTGGGAGAGGTGGGACAGGGGCTGGGAGCAGCGGTAGTGATAGTGGCCCAAAAGCCCTTTCCTCTGTGCTGGGAACAGCGGGAAGGAGGCTCAGCAGCCCCTACCTCTGGGCCGGGAGCAGCGGGATTCAGTACCGTGGTCTGGTGGTCCGGTGTCCTCTGTGTCTTTGTAGTGTGGAACCAGGTGGCTGTATAGGGGAGTGGGGGTGGTGGTCTAGTGGATTGGTGCTGGGGCCTGGACTGATTCGGCATGTTCTGTGTGACTCGGGACCTCGGTAGGGCATGCACAGACCTGCCTGTCTGCAGCGGGCTGATTCTGTGTGTTCCACGTGACTGGGGACCTCGGCAGGGTGTGTGCAGACCTCTATTTGTGGCTCTTTTAAAGATTACTATGAATAGATTTTGGGCAAGGACAAGAACAAAAGACAAAGAAAAGACACAGAACAGGAACATAAGAAAGGAAAAGAGGGCTGGGGATTTAGCCCAGTGGTTCCGCTGCCTGCCTCGCAAGTGCAAGGACCTGAGTTCGATCCCTGGTACCAAAAAAAAAAAAAAAAAAAAGGAAAAGAAAGGAAAAGAAATGCTAAGAACCTAGCTTGTCCATTCAATTTTATGGGTGTAGCAAGTAATTTGTGGAAAATATTTTTATCTTTAATTTTTGTCTTTTTTATTTTCTCTATGAGAAGTTACTATTAAATTGGTATTATGATGAGCTCTGACTGTTTTTATTTTAGTACAAATAATCAGATAAAATTATTTTTTTAAAATTAGTTTTGTTGGTGCATTTTAGTTATACAATATAACCACATTCATCATTGGAGATTTGTACCTTTACATAATATAATCTTGCTTCTTATGTTTTACTCATTCCCTTGCCCTCCTTTCAACCCCTCCACCCCTCTCTATTTACAAAGACTTTGCTTCCATTTTTTTCATTTTCTCATATTAATTCCATTTACTTCTTTCCTATCCCTTACCCCTCACTTCCCCTACCCCTTTGTCCCTTTAATAAGGATCAGATAAAATACTTTTTGAAAATTTATTTTTCATTCCAGAAAACGAAATCTCCTTCCATCTGATGGGCACATCTAGCAAAGATAAAAGGCAAGTGACTTTGAGCATCTTTTAAATCAATAAATGCAGAAGTTAGCTTTCTGGTTTCAGTGCTTGACTTTCCCACACGACTACATGTATATCTTCCTAACAATATATACTTGGATAAAAATAAGGGATGGAACATCCAAATGGGAATGAATCATTTTTTCATTAAGTACATAGTTCAAAGTTTGAATTCAACTAGAAATAGTATGAAGGGTTATGCTGCATAAGAAGTCACCTTTGAATCTCAGCACCTTGGATGAGTAAAAGCTGACTTTTGCCCATCTTACCAGTTGACCGTAGGTCAGTTGGGACTGTGTCCCTTGTCCTCTTCATTTTGAGATCCAGTGGATAGAAAAGACTCATCTGGGGACTTAATGAGCCTTGTATCAGAGAGAAATGATAAAGGTGTTGGAGCTTTGTAATAGCTCTCAAAGCTTCTGGGTGTGTCTCTTCCTCTCCATGTCATTTATCAAAGGAAAAAGCTTGATATAAATTCGAAATCCTCCTTTATGGAGAGACATTAGATGTTTTGAAAAAATATAATCTATCAGAGAACGTATGAGACACAATTATCTAATGTCTTGGTCTCTGCTGGAGAACTAAGTATCAGGCTGACCAATACCTTGCTTGTCCATCTCTTAGTTCATAACTGTCTTGGTTACTTTTTTCATCACTAAGACAAAATAACTGACACCCAGAAATTATTGGAGGAAAGGGTTATTTCAGATCACTGTCTGGAGAGTTTTCAGTCCATAGTTGGCTGGCTCTAAGGCAGGGTGGCATGACAGAGGGGCCTCTCAGAGGGGAAACAGTCCATGGCATAACTGGTAGAAGGCAGTGAAGCAGCAAGCAGCAGTAGCAGTAGTCTGCCTTCCCTCTTTCCCTTTATATTCCCTTCAGGCTATAAATCTATTGATTGGTGCTGCCCACACCCAGGGTGAGGTTTCCATTGTCCACACCAAAGCTTTGCTACTTCCAATCAGTGAACTAATTTAGTACCACACATCCTTGATCCCAGTATCATATACAATAGATACATCCACCTCCCAAAACCCTCACCTATTAGCACATGAGGACTGGTGAGGGGAATGCATCTAGATACAAGCCATGATAATTACTCTATCTTTTTTAAAACAAAAAAGGAAAGCTAAGGAGCAAGATTTATGGGAAGATATCTTGTTGGCATTCATGGTACCAAATATATTTCAAAGGAGTATTATGAAAAGACTTTCAAACTATAAACCAAAGACCATCTCTTCCAGAAAGACTTCTTGGGTTAGCCCTATATTATCCTGCTTACCAGTACTTCCCTTTCATTTCCTGTCCTCTGTGCATGAGCCTTTTTCCTTGAGGTAATATAAAACAAGGAGGAACATGTTTCATGTTTGTTTTGTCTATTGGAGTGGAAATGGTCTGAGAGCCAAAGATGGTATGCAGCAAAGTAAAAGACATTGCCTAACTGTGAAGTTCCTTAAAGCCTTAACAAACCCTGACTTGGTTATTCTACTCACTACCCCAAAGTAGGAATTAATTTGGTTTCAAGATCTTTTTATTACTTATCTTCCCGCCACTCCTATGGCAGCACAAAGCATAAGTAATATTCATACATCCATATTACAAATATCATGAGTCCATTGTGTGTCACACTCTGAGGAAGGTGCTGAGCTATGGCAACCTGGTGCCTGTGGACCCTACCTTTTAGTAGGAATGATCCAAGCAAATCAAATCATCACACAAGCATATTATCAGATAACAAGAACCACAAGAAAAACAAAAGAGGGTTCTAAGAACATAGATCTGATTTATTTTGTTTTGCTCTACAGCTTTGCTGAGGAAATATGACAATTGAGGTGAGATCTGAACACAAAGTAAAGAATGAAAGGAAAGTAAGACCACCACCCCCAGCACTAAGGAGGTGAGCCATGTGGGCACCAGCAGCTCACATCCCCCCTGCCCCGTTGCAATAAGAAGACACATAAACAAGTCTAAAAACTAGACTTCCAGATCACCTAAAGCAGCCCCAAAGGGAAACGAGATGGAACACTCTGGTACTCAACCACCTGGACTCCCTAAACTGGCAACAAAAGAGGATCTGGAAAAAATGAAATCACAAATAATTTCTCAGATAACAACAGAGATTGGGGCCATAGTGCAAGACATGATTAATAAATCTAGAGAAGACACAGATTAAAAATATAGAGGATCTGAGGAACATGATGGAATCCCAACATTGGAAACAAATGGAATTCATAAAACAGATGCAAACAGATTTCCAGGAGATTGAAAACTTCACTGAACGTTTACACAGCAGAATGAGCCAATGTGAGGACAGAATTTCAGATATAGAAGATAAGATTGCAATTAGTGATCAGGAAAAGAAAAATTTCTTTAAAATAGTAAGCAACCATGAGAAATCAATCCAGCAGCTGCTAGATGATGCAAAGAAGAACAACATAAGACTGATTGGAGTCAATGAAGAAATAAGAGAGAGTGCAGATGACATAAAAAACTGTTCACAGAAGTGATGGCAGAAAACTTCCCAAGCAGGGGGAATGAACTTGATATGCAGATAAAGGAGGCATATAGGACTCCAACTAGCCTTGATCAAAGAATATCTACACATAGGCATATAATAGTTAAGATTCCAAAAACCCAATAGAAGAACAAAGTTCTACAAGCAGTTAGAGAAAAGAAACAAATCACATACAAAGGAAAGGCCATCAGAATCACAGCAGACTTCTGAACACAAACCATCAAGGCAAGAAGAGCTTGGAGTGACATATTCCAAGCCCTAAAGGAAAACAGCTTCTAACTCAAAATTGATGGAGAAATAAGATATTTTCATGACAAAGAGCACCTTAGGAACTTCATGAATACCAAACCAGCACTCCAAAAAATGTTAGACAATATCCTAGGAAAAGGCAACAAAAATCATAACCCCAGGAAGCCCAGCAGAATGAATCCATTGGGCACAAAAAGAAATTAAACACAAAGGGGGAGAATCCAACAAAAAGAAAAGGTCATGACAATGATAAGTCAATATGTATCAGTTATAATCATCAATGTTAATGGTCTCAATTAACCAATCAAAAGGAATAGACTGGCAGAGTGGGTCAAGAAGCAAGATCCAACAATATACTGCATACAAGAAACACACTTAATTCAAAAAGAAACTCATAGACTGAACGTTAAAGGATGGAAAACAATACTCCATGCAACAGGAACCTGAAAAAGAGCAGGAGTAGCTATCCTCTTTGCAAATCAAGTGAATTTCAAACCAAAATCTGAAACTCTTCTGGTCCCAAGAATTTCAGATAAGGGATAGTCAACTTGTATGTAGAATTCTATTGTGAATATGTGTTTTCATTTCTCTTAAGTAAAAACTTAAGAACAGAACTGTTGGTTCTTAACAGTAATACAAGAAATTTCTATATTGTTTTCCAAAATGATTTTATCATTTTACATTCACGTTAGCAGTAATAGAAAGTTCTAACTGGTTGAAACCTAAGCTGACATTTGTTCTTTTAAAACTTTTAACTTAATTTCCCTAATGAGTGTATAATTCGATCTTGTTATTGTACTGATTAGTATTTTTCAGATTATAGTGTTCTACACATTTCCTTGTGCTGTACTTGCTATTTATCATCTTCTTGTGTCTACTTTTTAATTTGGTTGTCTATTAATGAGCTTAAGTGTTCTTTATATACTCTGGTCATAGGTTATATGTATTATAAATATGTTCTGTTTGAGGACTACTTTTCATTTTCTTAATGATGTCTTTTAAATTTCTAAATTTTGATGGAATCTCATTTATCATTTTTTTCTTTTATACATCATGTTTTTTGTATCCTAGGATATTCTTGCCTACCCTAAATTCATGAACATTTTCCTGTATAATTTCTTCTTAAAGTTTTATTGTTTTAGTCTTTCATATTTAGGTTCATAGAGCCTTTCAAATTATTTTTATATATGGAAAAAAAGGGTTGAGGTTAATTTTTTACATACAGATACCAGGTGTTCTAATACCATTTGCTGAAAACATTATCTTTTCCTCTGCTCTTGAGTTGAGTTTATGTGCTATAAAATGTTAATATTAAATAATCTTTCAAAAGTCAGTGGACCATATATGTGTGGTTCTATTTCTAGATTCTCTGTTTTATTCCATTGATCTATATGTCTTTCCTTACACCAACACTGCCTTGGTTACTGTAGCTTTAGAGGAAGTCTTAAAATTAGATAATAAATGTCTTCCAACACTGTTTTTTTTTTTTCTTTTTACTTTTCTGGGTCCTTTTACTCCTGCATAAGTTTTAAATTTCAATATCTAATTCTTCATTTATAGACCTGAATACATAGACCTGAATTTTTATATATACCTTGTGTTTTCTAATCCTGCTAAATTCAAATACAAGTTCCAGGGGCTCTAGAGATTTCTTAGTATTTTCTCTGTAGATGATCATTTTATCTACATATAAAGATTTTGCTTTTACCTTGCCAATCCTGTGCTGTTTGTTTCCTTTTATTGCTAGACTGTTTTGGTTTGGGACTATGTTTCAAAGTTTAATGAATAGATGAAGAGTAGGCATATCTGCCCTTGTTCCCCACCTTAGGGAGAAAGCATTGTATCTTTTTCCATTCATATAAGGCGTTTTTGCTGGAAGTATGGAGTACATGTCTTTTATCTGTTGAGAAGCTTCTGTTCTACTTCTAGACTCCTGATAGCTTTTATCATGAACAGCTGTAGAATTTAGTCCAATAATTTTTCTGCAACTAGTGACAGGATCATATGGCTTTTTCCTTTCCTTTGTTAAAATGATGACTTATGGGGGTGAATCTTCCAATGCTGAACCCACACTGCCATCTCTCTAATAAAACCACTTTCTACATGCACCCAGATTGGACTTCTAATAGTTTGTTTTGTTAAACAAATTTTTATCTATGTTCATACTTCTATTATCTTTATCCAGATTTTAGTATTACTACAATGTTGATTTCCTAAAATGAGGGGAGAAGTGTTGCTTCTTTTTTCTGCTTTAAATGTTTGATACAATTCATCAGTTAAAATGTGTATGAGCCTGTTTTTGTCATATAGGTAGGTTTTCAAGCTAGGAATATACTTTCTTTAATAGGTGCTATTCAAATTTTATATTCCTTCCAGAGTCCGTTTCATTAATTTGTCTTCGAAGGCACTTCATAGAAGTTGTCAAATTTATTTCAAAAAAGATTTTTGTAATATGCTTTCTATATCCTTTTAAATTCTGTCACATCTGTGGTAATGTCCCCTAAATCTTGATATTGTAATTAAAATCATGTATAATTTATATTGTGTAATAGGAAGTAAAGGTCTAAAGGAGTAGGGGAAGTGGGAGGGGTAGGGCAAATGAAAGAAGGGAAAAGAAAAAATATGAGAAAAGAAAAAAAATGGAAACAAAGTCTTTGTACATAGGGAAGGGTGGAGGGGGTGAAGGGAGGGCAGGGGAATGGGGAAAAAAACAAGAACTAAGATATGTCATGTAAAGATACAAGATTCCAATGTTGAATGCAACTGTATTATATACCTAAAATGTACCAATAAAATTAATGGAAAAAAATAGGAAAGCAATTCAAAAGGGGCACAAAGACATGTACAAAAGACCTGAGGTTGGAAGAGAGAGGAAAGAAAAGCCAACTGCATGGAAACACAAAGAGTAAAGAGGCACAGTGTGAGAAGCAGGGAGGGCCAGTTTGCTCAGGGTCTTGTATGTCATGTGAAGGATTTGGGTCTTTAGCGACTGAAAGCTTTTTAGAAGTGACATGACAAAAATCTGAATCTTTTATATGTCACTCTAGATGTGAAGTGAAATGATTTGGAGAGAGGTAAATGGAAGATGGGACACCAACAAAAGGTGTTTAGTAGTAGCATAGGTAAGAATTTTTGTAGTAGGAGAGGATTTATTTATATTACTAGATTTAGGACCCTTCACACTGGCGCATGACATACTTCCTCCATCACCAGATACCAATTCTGGTAATACAACCTGATTTGGTCAGAAAGGGTAACTGACTGCCTCTTTGCTGGTGAAGAATTTGCTAGAAGTGGAAGTCCAGCAAAGAGTGTATTTCCCAGTATGTCTGTGTGTGTGTGTGTCTGTGTGTGTGTGTGTGTGTGTGTGTGTGTGTGTGACAGAGAGAGAGAGAGAGAGAGAGAGAGAGAGAGAAAACTATTTCCAAGCAATAGAATATATATAGACATTTTTATCAGCACCTGTGTATAAGTTGAGTATATATCAGATGTGTCTATTTCTATAATCTTCCCATCTTCTGTAGTGACCGTGGATGTCAGGTTTAAAAAATGGTAACATCAAAAGATAGAAGAATCCATGATTTCTGAGTCATGGAGGCAGCCAGGAGAGCCATCCAACTATGAAGACCTGCATTGCATTTTAGTGAGTAAGAAATAAATTTTTGTTATCTCATGTAATTGAAATTTATGTTTTTTGGTTAGAGTGATGAATCTACTCTGGCATACAAAAATAACATTTTACATGGGAAGAGACAGTAAAATGGGTGCATTTACAGAGAAGAAGTTCCCTTCGGATTTCTTTCTGGAAATGAGGAACAGCACTATTTTTCAGGCCATAATTTCTTGGTGTTTGCAATGAGTAAGTCACTGAGCTCTCCCATTTCTTACAAGTCCCATCCTTGGCCGCTTGTCACATACAGCTAAGAAAAGTGACTTTTAATCATGTAAGACCAATTTTAGCAAGTTAAAGAGAGACTTGTTCTGAGTGGAGATATCCATTCCTTTATTTATGTAACAAATATTTTGTTTATTGAGTTTCATCAGTGTGCTTTAAAATGTACCTGGGATTTTGCTTTAATCAGATTGTGGTAAGGTGACAGACATGGAGTCATTTGCCTTGGAAAGATGAGTTTTTGCTCATAGTTTATTGCCCCCGAGAGTTTGAGGCACACCATGCGGTGTGGGCCTGCATTGGAAGCACCAGGCTTACTCAGGAGGCAGGAGGAGTAAAGGGCACGCCAGGACCTGTGTTTCCATTTTCACAGGAAAGGATGGCAAAGGTAAGGAACTGAGGAGGCCTGGGATTGAATAGCCTTTTGGGCAGGCCCTGAGCCACAGGAGTTCTTTCTATCAATACAAGACCTTGTCCTGGGGTGACTTATGGCAGGAGGGCAATATTCTAGACAGTGGGAGCCTAATAGAGGCAGATGGGTGTGGACTCTGGAGTGGTTTGTTTGCCTATGAAAGGTGCTCCAAGCCAGGTTGTTTAGTATTTTAGAAATTAGCTCATTCATCTCTAGTCTATAAGGCCCTAGAATGCCAAATGTCATAAAATATAAAAATTAAAACCCTAAATTAATGGATCATGTGTCAGACATATGCAAAATTAAGATAGTAGGGCCTATGTAAATCAAAATGGCTAAATAATTAGAAAGACACAGACTTAACTGACATTTGATAGACTCAGTTTATTATCCCATTACCTCCCTCCTTGGAAATCATTTTGACCACCGCCCATTTCTGCTAAAATTATCCACATAAATAAATACATCAAATTACTCAAGGTTAAGATAAAGTGATGAATATTTCAAATGTTACAAAGTAGTTCTTGAAGAATTGTGTGAGTACTTCCCTATTTAAGTTACAGTTTATATTGGAATATGACTCTGAAAACTATGCGAAGTCCATTGTGGTTGTAAAAGTTAAATGCAATCTCCCTTACCAAATCTCTTTAGCCTCCCTGGTTCCCAAAAGAACAACGTTCTAAAATACAGCCCGATGCGTAGAGCTCCTTAGAGGCTCCGCCTTTCCACTGCTAACATTGTCACATTTCAGTCGTCTAAGATAGTCGCCTTCTTTCTCAGTTTTTGCTATTGTTTTGGTTTTTTTTTTTTTTTTTTTGGTACCGGAGATCGAACTCAGGTCCTTGCTCTCGGCAACCTATGAAACCACTGAGCTAAATCGCTGGCCCAGTTTTTGCTATCTGTAGTACCTCTTTCTGTGTATTCCTAATTTTTCCTGCAGTTAATTTAAAACAGTGCTATCAACGTTACCTTCATCTTAAGCAATTTTTATACCTTGGTACTTACAGATTTAATGTGCTAGTTATGTGCTTTTTTTCTAGTTTGTATAAAAATCAATACAGAACTACTAAGTCTTTTCACATCCTTTTTCCACCAGTGGTATCCATGCCACCCTTTGGGAAATCCCGGCTGGGAAGGTGATGTTTCAAGAACACTGTCTAGAATCCTCATGAAGAAGGCCCCCATTCCCTCTCCACCATCTTCCTCAATGTTCCAGACCGCCATCATGAGGACTGCCTTAATTTCCAGACTGCAGTATGCTTTGCCTGGCCCCCACGCCTGCCTGAGCAGGTTCTATGCTTTCCATAGTACAGCTGCTCTAAAAGTCCCCCGTGGCTGTGTGTAAGGGCTTTGCTTTAAGTTCTCTCTCCTCCTTGCCCCAAGCCCGTGCTGCCTCCAACCTGCTTCCTACTGCTGGCTTTTGTCTTTATACTCGGTGCCTTTAGGATGATCCCTAGGTATCATTTTCTGCTAGGATTCAGTTCACTGCCACCCTTGGATGATGCTCATGGAACAATCCAACTCAATTGCTCCAGGTTTCCAGAACCCTTGTCAGGGTACAAGGTTGCAGACTGGCCCTCTCTCAGTGCATGCCTGCTTCCTTCTCTTGCACATCCTCCCTCTGTCTGACCCTCTGCTGTGTTCCTACTTAGCACACAAGGCTTGGTTTCATCATCACCACCTCCTGGAAGCTGTCCTTGCCCTCCCCAGGCAGGCTTAGGTGTGTGCTGTTCTGTCATCTCCGAGTACTTTCTGTCATAACTGTAATTCTTAGTCTGGACATCTGTTTCTCTTGTTTGTTTGAGGACATGCAAGGCAGGGAGTTTATTTAAGTTATCTTTGTTCTCCAGCATATAACACAATGTCTGGGTTCGTTGACAGTATTTATGTTTATGAAATGCATGAATAAATGCATAAACTAGAAATTTATCAATGTGTTGATGTATTTTGCAATGGGACTTTGAAATTTAGTTTCTGGGTGTGACATAAAAATGGTAGGAGAATGTTGCTATAATAAAATAATGCGAAAAATAAATATCCATTGGGCTTTCCCTGCCCGAACTCTACTATCCTATCTCCTACCCCTACCTCTACTTCTGGGCTGAGGAGACCCCAGGAATAGTGAGAGCTTTGACTCACGTGCTGGAGCAGGGAGCAACCTGTGACCAGAGGGGAAATGTCCTGTTCACACCCAATCCCAGGAGATCCACTAAGTCCTGTAAAGAATCCTATTAGGGCTAAGCTTTAAGAAAAACACTGGATGTTTACACAGTCCATTTTCCCCTGGTTTAAGATGAAGAAAAAAAAAAAACCTGAAAAGGGAGAAAAAGCCAAAATTGAATAAGCCAGCTGGTTTAACTTCTCTTTTTACATATTTTCCATTGGAATTCTCTCTTAGTCATAAAACCTTTCTCAACCACTTTACTGCTTTTCATTTGGCCGAAATTTTTCAGCTTTTTCTACATTAAAAAATGCTGAATTCAAGGTTGCATAGATTGTGCCTTGAGACTCTTCTTTTCTTCATCCCTTTCCGCCCATTAGACACACACACACACACACACACACACACACACACACACACAGAAACCCTCTTATTTGCTATCCAACTATGTTTGGTTAAAACCAGGTTTTGATAACAGCTACCGAGAAACAAGATCCCTGCATTTTCCTGAGAAAGCCCATCTTTCTTGAGGTGTAAAAACTGGTAGATGTCGCTCTCCGCGCTCACTGCCAGCCCATGTGCCTCCCTCCTGTCCCCAGCCCACTTCTATCAGGGCTTGCTGAGAAGCCAGGGGAGCAGCTGCTGAGCAACAATAGTTCCTGACAGAGCCAGGAAACAGACAAGGCCTAATTTTCTTGAACTTTTCCACCCCTGCTCAGTCCTGAGAATGAGTGTTTTGATTCCAGGCTGTGAGGGGGAAGGGGATAAGGGAGGCTCCTTATTCAATTTGTCTCTTTCTGCTGGGGGGGGTGTTTATTGGGGAACTATCAATCAAAAAATATATACCACATGGTGTGGCCACATGTACGCGCACGTGTGCATACCTATACCTTTAGCCGTTCTATTTTAAGAGGGGTTGCTCAATGAAAGCGGCCACGCTTTCTTTTGGAAGCTGGGTGATTTGTTCAGCAGAGGCAAATCTGGCTGGCATTGTTCTAACAGCTCTCTGTGCTGGATGAACAGGCTAATGAAGGAGACTAGGGACACTTGTGGCAGATCAGAATTTCCAAGTGGGTAAAAGTAATGTTAACTCCTTCGGAGAGTAAAGGAGGAAGCCATACGTTCCTTCAGCCCTCAGACAGGTACCGCCTCCTGATTGTTGTCCACCATGTGCTACTGAAGCCTTCCATTCTATGAACCTCTTGACAGGCTTTATTTGCATAGACCTCAAAGGTAAGGATGGGTTGGTGCTTTGCAGATTGCATTCTGGAAACCTCAATCCCGTGAATCCACTGCCTTATGAGTTTCCGACGGAGCAGCCTCATGTAGCAGATCCTTTCTTTGTGCAGAAGTTGGCGAGTGAGAAGTAAATCAGGGCTTTGAGCTTTGGCTGCTAGGCTGCCCGTGCTCACAGGGCTCAAAGGAGACATTGCTCTCCCTCTCCCCCTCACTAACAAAAGGCCCTCTAATCCCGATTTCCTTACACAGAAACAAAGTGTAAAGCCAGCCTAGGGGCTGCAAATAAAAGGCATGCTGGAGGAGCAGCTGGCACATTAATGCCCCCAAAAGCACTTGCTGGCACCTCAACATGAAACCCAATCGCCCTGTCTCCATGGGGGCTGGGGATGGATTTAGTTTTGCAATAACACGATGAAGTATATTTTACCAAATAAACACAATTTTGGCAGAAGTGTAAACATCTTCAGCCAGTAAATACTTTGTGTACTGCTCTCAACTCTTCAGCCCCCTCCCCAGCCACTGCCCCCACCAAGAATAAAATGAGAGCTGGGAAGAGCAGCAAACTCCCACCAATGCATGGATTCGGAAAAGATGCCAGGCCCGCCATTTTATGATCAACTATTACTTCTCCTGATTAGCCACTACCTAAACAACCCTCAGTGATTTTGTTTGCATTTTCTGCAGTCTTAAATCTTGCCTACTAGCTGGCCATGTTGGTATTTAATCACATGTTTTTGAATTTTGTCTCTGGTGTGTTTCACCTTTTCTTAAAGCAAACCCAGCCCAACTTTTGGGAAATCAGAGGCGGTTAAACAAAGAGTTGCGCTTTGAAGAGCACATCCCTTCTTGGAATGACTTGAGGCCAGTGTCGGGTGATTCTTTGGGACCCATGAGGAACAAGATTCAGGAATATGGCCAGCTTTTCTTAGAAACTCTGCCAGGCCCATGCTGGGAATTTGCAGCTGCTGTGTGTCAGCTCGGGGGAGATTTATTGGGAAGTGTAAGTTTTAGTTAATTCCAACAGCTCATGGAGTCACATGTAACTGTCACCCAAGGGTCCAGATACTTCCTCCAAGGGAGAGATAATTTAGGAGAGAGAAGTGAGAATAGGATTCTGAGAGCAAGAAAACAGAATCACAGAACAGAAAGGACATCACACGGGCTTCAGGCAGCCAAGAGGGAAAATCCCAGAGAAAGAATCTCTTCTCTTTTTCTGAATGCTACTCCCGATTCCCCATGGCTCAAAGCTGCTCATAATTGAGCTTTGAATTGGAGTGCCTCCCTAGCTGCTGAGTGTGATCACACTTAATTTCAAGTAGCAAAGTCCATTTCGACCCATATTTTCACACTGACAGGGTGAATCTGAATAATAGCTTGTATTGCAGCTGGTTTTGGAATGATTTGCTCAGCTGACATGAATGTTACTTTTGAAAAAGAGGATGTGTTTAATAGTTCAGAAACAACCTTTGCCTGACCCTAGAATCACTTCATGAATCCTTTTAAGGGCATCTCTTTGACTATGAGGGTGAGAAAGGATTATTATCTCCTATTGCTCCCTCCTGGGTCCAAATCACTCTGTCTTTGCAGAGGTATTTCACCCCAGCCTACTCTAGGCCCTGTCAAAATGTCCAGCTTCTTTTTAGTTCCCTGACACCTTGGCTTAAGAGCCCATCTTGATTTTCTTCGTCTTCCCATTTTCTGACCAAGCCTTCTCTGGGTTTCCCTAGCTTTGTTTCAGATCTCTGAATTGGAGTAATTTTCCAAGGTTTGGTTCCTGGTGCTCCAACCCAAAGAAGCCTGACTCTTCCGAGGCCCAGGATGGCAGAGCAATTCCGGGTCTTTTGTGAAGACAGAGGAAGAGCAACTTCCAGAGGAAAACTTGAGCCCATCTCTTCTCCTGCCTCCTTAGCCTGTTTGGGAGACTCCTATCTGACTCCCCCAATCTCATGGCCTTGTGCTCTTAACACAGATTGGAAGGACAGCAGCTGGCTGAGCCCAACCAGGATCCACCCTGGATCTGAACAGCTTCCATGGAAGCACATACTGAAGGCAAGGTTTAGTTGAACCAAATGGGAATTCCTTTAGGAAGCTTGAGGTGGGAATGAATGTTGGAAACCGGAACACTTCCCTTCTTTGTCTTTCCTTAGAATGTCATAGACTCTCTGGATTTTAATTCCCTGTCTGGATATGAATCCCAAGTCACTGGTTTTGGCCAAGATCCCTTCTTATCTTTAGCAACACATTCACTTCCATGTTATTATCTCTAATCCTACACATATGATTGCTATTCATCTTCTCTTTGCTCTCACCCACTTCCCTCAAACTGGGCCTACCTCTTGACTGCTCTACTGTTTATGGTAACACCATCCTCCTTGCCATATAGGGTCTTCCTCATAATCTCCCTTCCCCCAGTCTATATCAAATTAGTCACTGAATCCTATTGATTCTTTCTTGGAGGGATGGCTCTCGTACTCTTTTCCCTTCCATTTTTTAGTCAGCATTTAGCTAAGACCACATGCCTAAACCATTGGTTTGATAGACCTTTTTTCCTTTAGTCTCTTTCCCTGTGATACACATCATGAACAGTTACCAAATAAATCTTTCAAACAACCCTTCAAACGTGTCACTTTAACTCAAAAATCTTTACCCTATTATCTCAAGATTTAGTACAAACTTCTCAGGATCATATTCAAAATGGGATTCTTTTTTCAGTCTGAATCCAATCTACATTTGGAATCAACCTACTTTCAACAAGTTTTCCAACTACTACTACTATAGGAACCTTTCACCAGCCCTAAAGTTTCACTCATAATCTCTCCAAACATACTTCCTATTTAAAGAGAGATAGGATAGGTTTGATTCCATAGTTTGCCACGTTTGTTAGTCTTCAGGCATATCATTTTGCTTTTTGGAGACTTAGATTTTTAATCTCTAAGTGGTTTATAGATGAGGTATAATTAAGATCATGCAATAAAACATGTAAAGCGCACAGCAGGTTCTCAGTAAAAGTTTATTATTGAACCATGGGTGGGAGTTCTTGACATTAAGTATTAAAGTACCCTTTTAAAGTCAGGATCTGAAACTCTTGACCTGTCTTGGAAGTTTTGTCCCTTTCTTTTTACCTTTGTTCTTACGATTTCAGTAACAGAGACTAGCTTCCCACTCCCTGGACAACACAAGCTCTGCCCAATATTCATGCTTTTATACATATATCTACTGCTGACAAGGTTCTTCCTCCTTTGCCCACTGAGCTAACTCCACTCATCCTTTGGGAAAGAGATTCAAAGTACTCTTCTATAGACCTTCCTTACGTTCATAGGATAAATAAATAGATCCATTTCTCCTATGGGATCCGACATATATGTAGTTTTAGGCCCCTATTTATTCTCTTTGTCCATATGCTTACACAATGCCAAGGGTAATTTTATTCCCTTCAATCCCCCTGCACTTAGCTTGGGCCATGTTTAATAATTTCTATGTCTTTGCTTTCATCTCATTGTATTTTAATCCAGAGGAAAATGAGTGATCAGAGATTACTCTGAATTTAAATTTTTTTTAATAGATTCCACATGATCTCCAAGCTGCTAACCATGGACTGTAAGGATCTGTAGTTATGCTATGAATGTTTCTTCAGCTTCCTCCTGTATTCCAGACATATTGGTCACCTTCAGTTTTTCAGACAACCTGAATTATTGCTTCTTCAGGGCTTTGTCACGTGCTCCTCCCAGGAGCAGCTCTTTCCTTAGCTCTTCATACTTCTTGCTTTTCATCCACCACAATTGGCTTCTTTTAGAAGCTTCCCCTAAGCAAACTGTCCAGAAAGGCTACCCTAGCACTGTAGTTGCTCTACCATATACTCTCTCATGTACCTATGTATTGATTTCACAACATTCATGTGTATTGCAAATTGTCTTGTCTCAATGTTAATGTCCACTATTTGAATGTAAGTTTCCCTACATTTAAATCCAACTTCTTACTCAGCCTTACAAGGACTACCTTCCCCACCACGTCTTCAACCACTCTTCTCTTTGCTTCCCACATAGTGGTCTCACTGGGTTTTTTTTTTTTCACACTTTTCAGACAAGTAGCTTCATTCTCACCCTAGAGTCTTCACACTCAACATTTCCTCTGCTGGAAAACTCTGTCCTCGGCTCTTTTGATGGAGGTACTTTCCTCCACTCACTTCTCAGTGTGGACAACTCATCTCATCTCACGAAGTCCTCTTCTCTGACTTCCCTAAACAGGGGCCTAGTTCTATCTCACACCATCCTTTCAATTTTCCCAATAGGATTTATCCTCTCTTAAATTGTCTCCTTATTCATACCTAATGTGTCAGTGACCTTGATATCTCCAGTGTCTAAAATAATGTTAGATTAGAGGAAATGTCTATAAATATTGGTTGAATGGACAGAACTAATAGGTAAATACTCTCAGGCTGCTTATGACTTAAGTATATTTAATGGAAATGTTTATCTCTGTACTTATCAGTTATACTGGTTAGTGTGTTAGCTGCTTCCTTATAACAAATCATTCACAAAATTTAAGGGTTAAAAATAAAATCTGTCTTACTGTCTCTATAACTCAAGAACTGAATGTGGCCTAGGTGGGTATTTTGGCTCAAGATATCTTTTGAAATTTCACTTAGGTTGTGGGCTGGGGCTGAGGTCTCATGTAAAGGATCAACTGGATGGGAGATTCACTTTAAGCTCACCCATGAGACGCTGGCAGGTTTGGGCAGCTTGCCACATCTACATGAGCCTGCCTCATACCATAGCAATTGCTTTTCCCAAGATAAATGATCCAAGAAAGAGTAGGGCAGTTACATCCAGCATGGAAACCATAGTGTTTTTATAAGATAATTTCAGAAGCAACAGCTCATCACTTGTACTGTGATCTATTTATTAGAAGTTCTTCAAAAAGTTGAGCCTATAGTCAGGGAGAGATTACCAAGGGCATGAACACTCCTGGGCAGAGGTCACAAGAGTTCATGTTAGAAGGTGCCTATCACGGTCAAGACTCTCGGTTGGCAAGAGTCTAACACAAATTATTTTAAGAAAGCAAGAAGTGTTTGGCAGAATATTGAAGCACCTCATAGAATTGAGAAAAAGAGGTGAGAAATAAAGGCTGTCTAGGACTGCATGGGGCGCATCAGTTATCCTTGCTCACACACCTGGCTTCACACTCACCTGGGACACCATTGATTTCTCCTGTCCCTACATAGATGCTTCCTCTGGACATGTTTGCTAACTTTCCTTCTCATTCTTGATGTTTCATTATTAAAGTACTTCAGGGCTCACTCTTCAAACCACTTCCACTTTCCATCTAACTCCACTTCCTACGAGTTATCATGTAACCTCATGTTTCAAATATCCATGAAAGGGTTCCTTTATTAATGAAGATAAGACTGGCTGCTGTCAGGAAAACTTAAAAACATTTAATGATCAAATATGATAGACACTTATTTCTGGCTGACATGAAGTTTGGTCTGAGGGTTGTGAGTCAGTTGATGGCTTTCTTTGAAGTGGAGATGTAAATCCCTCCATTTTTTTTCCTTTTTTTAATTCTGGAGGATTCAACTCATACTTTTCAAGCTTGTCATATCTGGCAAAAAAAAGCGTGAGAGAATATGGAGGATCAGGCACAAGGAGTTTTTATGTGTCAGACCTGGAATGCCACCTACTTTTGCCAATTTGATATTGGCTGGAATTGAGTCATAAGAACAGATTAAATTACAAGGGTGACAAGAAACTTTGGACATAAACTGAGAAGGAGAAGAAAATAAATTTAAGGATGAGTTTCTAATTACACTTATCATTTTTGTCTTTTTACTTCTTATCTTAATCTTTTTGTTTCCTTTTAATCCTAACTCACATATCTATTTGCCTAGTTGGCATTGGCCCAGGTAAGAACCTACAAACAATATGACAAAGCAAATAAAAGCAGTATTTCTTTTGGGATTTAAGTTAAAAATATCCCAAGGATGACTCTTCCTGGATCTGCCTGGGTCACCTGAAGACCTCCGTGGCAAGACCACCTAACCATCACTGTGGGTAGGGACGTTCTGATTGGTCTCATCCATTCTGTGACTAAGAAGACTGAAATTCACCACATAAGTTGGAGGCAGCGAGGGGAGGAATGGGCTGAGCAGACACCACAAATTGTTTCTTCCTCACAAAGTGCTGATGCTGATGTATGGCATGGAAATCGAGGTACATAGTGCTAAGGTACAAACTTCAACTCAGCTAGTTGAAGGGGCCCAGGGAGACTTCATAGCAGACATGTGGCACTAATTCCTTTTGTTCATATATTTTATGCATAGATTCAGTGTTTATTAAGAATGTGATATATACAAGGACCTGTGTGAGATGCAATTGTGTTGCTAAGGGCATAGTAAGTAGATACTGAGGAATCACAACTGATTCGCTGTCATATTCCTGTACCTCAGAAACTGTCCTGGTTGGCTTCATCTTAGCATTATGATTCAGTCTATTTAGTATGACCACCTGAATACTTGAGGGGTTTCTGCTGGCGGTTCTGAAATGTCATTATTGGATGAAGAATGAAACTTAGATTTCTATCAGTGTAAGACTTAGCATAAAATAATGTAGGGTTTCCCTGATCTTTTTCAATGAAGATTGGTGAGGAGAATCTGATTTCAAGCTCATTTCCTCCAAAAGGGAGGTGAATAAGTTGCACTTATTTATAATTGTTTGAAACATTATCTCCCATATCTCAACTTTGTCAGTTCCCCCAAAGCAGGAGAGCTAGGAGATGGATAGGTTAGGGTTCTGATCTAGAGTTTGATTACAAATTGATCCTCTCACCCCTAAAAGCATTTTAGCTGCAGACATTGAACGGGTTGAGTAAAGCACTCACATTTCTTTTTTTCCAATGATATCTTAAGGGAATAGTTCTCAAAGTGAGGTTCTTCTGACCAATAGTATCAGCTTCACCTATGAACTTGTTAGAAATGCAAAGTTTTGAGTCTTTCTCCGGACTCGCTGAATCAGAGTCTCTGGGGTTAAGTCTCCCCAGGAGACTGATGTCAGCTAAAATTTTAGAACAAGTGACTTTATCTTCTCCACAATACTGATTTCTCAGATGATGAATAAAATGGAAACATAACCTTTTCTTGGCTCTGCATTTCTTATGGTCTTTTGTGCAAAAATTAAAGTGGTTTTAGTTTACTTGATATCTTACCTTTAATAATAACTTCGTTTATGAGGAATGAAAAAATATCTGAGCAGTGGGTGTCACCTATATTTTATCTCTTATTCAGTCAATAAAATGTAGGCATGGTCTTCAAATAAACCTATTTCACTCCCAGTTGTTTGAGTGGGACATAAATAGAAGGAATAGCTTTGCTTTTTCTTCCACTCCCTCCAAAAATCACATACCAGGAAACATATACCCAAAATGACTTGGTAACTTTTGCACGACAGAAACACAATTAGTTTGAGATGTGGAATTTGACTGGAGATAATATTATGGTTGTTGTTTGTCCCTATGATTAAAACAACAATAATAATGGCCTTTTGAACACCCCTTTGAAGAAAGGAATATGAGAGCATTATTATGGAAGGTCCTCAGGTGATGATTTAAATATTCAGAATTACACTTGACTATGCATAGATGTTCATGTAGGGAGAAAAAAGAAAGCAGAGGCTATCAGCTCAAATAGCAGAAGCTGCTAATATCATGGAAGGTGATAGGACTGGGACTCTTTTTAGGAATGTCACTCTAGAGTTGATCAATAATCTCAGTGGAGAATTTGTCTCCCGGTATCATTTCAGTGCCTTTCTGCTTCCCCCAAGCAGAGTCTCTGAGTGATAAAATTCTAGCCCTCATTCTGGGTGAGCTCTTTTGACCAAGAATAGAAAGCTGGTGTGTTCTTGTGGACATTAAGACTTCAAAGATGGGAACCAAGTGTAAGCAGTTCCTCAGGATTTTAGACTCACTTGGGAAACTGCCAAAGGGGATTTTTCACACAGACCTGACGTATTTCAATAACATAGTTCTAAGACAGGGCTGATGGGAATGTTTGTAATCATCTACTTAAACCCTTCATTTTATAAGAAACTGAACTAAGAGAGCTTTCACAACTTATACAAAGTTACTTAGAAGATCCTCTAGTTCCCACACTCATTACATATTTTAAATAAAATTTTTGAAACTTTTCATCTAAAAAAATAAGCATTTCCCCAAATAACTTCTCTTAAAACTTTAGCTCATTTTGACATATTACTGGTGCTCCTTGCCGCAGTATTTAGTCTCCACCAGGACACAATTACTAAAACCTATTTGGGTAAAGCAAACTTATTTTGGGGGCTTTTCTTTTCTTTTTTGCCACTTAGAGGTTATCTAGTGGAACAAGTGACAATTGTAAGACCTACATGAACTGCCTAGCACTTAGCCAGGCATGGTGACAGATGCTTGTAATCCAGGCACTCTGGGAGGCTGAAACAGAAGGATCACAAATTGAGGGTAACCGGGGCAACTTAGCATCAAAACAAAAGTTTTAAAGAACTAGGAATGCAGCTCAGTGTAAAGGCCCTGGGTTCAATCCCCAGCATCGCAGTAAGTACATGAATAAATAATGCTGGAAGAGTTTTGAGAAAGTGAGAGAAACACTGGCCTCTCCTAACTGTAAGAAAGAGTTTTACAAAAAGCCAGTGGCAAAACTTTAAATTCTCTATCTATGATACAGTCAATAACCGGGGCATTTCAATAATTGCTATCAATAAGTCTCTTATTTCTAGAAACCACATATCAAATGGAGACAGGTCCAGTAGGTTGCTGAATTACAATGAATTCACTGCTTCATCAAAATTTTCAAGTACGAATAATCAATAACCAGTAATTCAGATATTTTATATTGTTTTGTCTTAAGTCTTTAAGGTCTCTTGTACATTCCACATCTCCTTCACATCTCAATTCAGACAAGTGAGGTTCAGGTGCTCAGGAGTCACATGTCGGTTAGTGACTGCCACATGGGACACCATAGCCCTGGGCCACAATGTCAGGAAGCCCACTCACCTCCTCATCAGCCACAGAACTCAAAAACTGGTCCGAGGGGATCCTCGGGCCCCGTGTGTAAGTGAGCACTTGGGTAATTCACTTTCAGTACTTACTCCTCCTTTTCCCCCTAGCTCTCCCTCAGTCCACTCCTAAAAATTCACTGGGTACTTCTATGACAAGTTGGATGGTAGAGAAGAAGAAAATTCCCAGACTTTTCCATGCAATGAGCTGGTGACAGCTGGAAGGGACTTGTTGAACCTGGAAGTGTAGATCTGCGGGGAAATGGGAAAAGAAAACTCACCAAGGCAACTCACATTTATTTTCTTGGAAAACAGGCATGTTGCTTCAGGACTGATAACTGGCAACATTTACTATGTGTGGCTTGGTCTATAAATGAGAGATGACTTCGGACTAGAGTTAGCCAGTCTGCAGAAGAGATAAGAAAAGAAAGGCTGCTCTGCTCATATAGATGTACTCTATCTGAAGCCTGTAGTCTATGTCTTTAAATTCCAATAATATTGTATTATGGTAGGGTAGAAGCTGATACTTCTGCACTGCAGTCTACAGCAGTTTGGATTGTGACATACATAAAAGGACATGGCCACACCCACATGGTGGAGCCCTGGCACAGTGGTGTTTAAATTTTTGTCCTCTCATTTGAGGTCACTGGTTGGATTCTGGGTAATTGCCTTTTTATCCAGGACTTACAAATAGACAGAATACAGAGGCTAGCAGATGAAATAAGGCCTTGAGATTTAAAATTAAATGAAGAATTTGACTGTGGTCACCTGCACAGAATCTCAACCATAGCCCATGAACTGGAAGCCTACTAAGTTTTTGGAGAACTTGACAACCAAAGATATCCCAAGCCTGTCCTGAAAGAGCTTGTGACTGTCAAAATGGCTGCAATATTTCCTCTCCCTTTACACTCCCAACCCTCAAAACAGAGGTTGTGGTTTTGCTTTGTTTTATAGTTTCCCTATTCCTTTCCTTGGCACTTTGTATTTGGAGTAATGGGGAACTTCTCTTTTGGTCTTACAGCATCTAAGGCTGACCCAGACAGTCTGAATTTTGAGCTCTATGTAGTAAATGGATGAGGCTTCTTTTATGCACAAGAATGAGTACATGTGTATGTTTGACATCTGAAAGGTGGAATCTACTACTTGCAATATTCCAATAACTATCCTATCCTCCCCTTCTTGCTTACCGTAACCCTAGGCAATGGCCAATCTGAAAAATCTATACTTCTTACATTCCTTTCTAGGTAGGTGGGGCCATATATCTATGTCTGGCTAGCGAGATGTAAGCAGAAGCAATCCAAATAGAAAGTAAGGACACATTTTTCTTGTACTTGCTTTCCTTTTTGCTCTTTGGAATACAGATGTAGAAGTATCATCTATTCTAGACCATGAGGTGGTCTTGGTGACAGAAGTCACTTGGGATGTAAGAAAAAGATAGAAGTCTAGCCCCATATGACTTTGCAGACCCTATTCCAGCCCTAGACTGCTACCCTTAGACTTGTTTAATACGAGAGAGAAATATCTTGTGTGTTGAAGCCGTTGAACTGGATCTCTGTTACCAACAGTGGAATACTATTCTGTTAAGAGTTATTCATAGCATATTATGATATAAATGAGGTGCTTTTGTGAATTCTATTCATTGGAAATAACAGACATCCAAATTAGCACGCTTAAGGGAAAAAAAAAGACTTTATTTGATGCATACAGGATATCAGGTGAAGTGTAGTGAGAGAAAGTACAGCTAAACAGCAGCAGGAACTGGAAGAAGGAACTGGAAATCCATCAGGAACTACACACAGTTTTATCAACTTATCTCTGCTCTCTTCCCCAGCTACCTCTTTGTTTCTGCTTTTGTGTTTGTCCCTGCTTCATTGTCTCTTTATCTCAACTTCTCCACTCATGTGCTTTGTGCTGTCTGTATAGAGCACCTGTCTCAGCTCACCATTTACACCACCAGAGCCTTGAGCAGCAATCATCATTTAGATCCAATAACACCATCAACTTTCTACAAGCCTGTGATGTCAAGTTACACTCCTAAGAAATTAACAATGAGTTCCTAATGAATAGTTGTGTCCCTTGATTCAACTAGCTGAATGTCAGAATGTGCGCTGAGCTATAAAATACAGTATGTGGAGCCCTTTCCCAGTGGTTGGTTGGATATCGGGATGGAAGAGAGATCCTTAGGGGAGTGCTGGACACAGGGCAGATATTCCTCTATGTCTATTATATTTTATCAGAAAGGAGTGTTAACTTACAAATGTGGATGCCTTAGTGTAAATCTCTTACTGCTACATTCACAGCTTGCTGATATAGATGTATTTATAATATTACTATGTATTTTGGCAGTTTTAAAGTGATTTTTACATATTTATCTCATTTTAGAAAGCTTCTACCATAACAAAATGAATAGGAAGTAGGAATTATACCCATTCTGTAGAACAGGAAACTGAAGAACCAGAAGGCTAATTAGAAAGAAGCCACAGCTAGTATAGTGGCAGATTCAGGACTCTGGTCTAGGCTGGTCTTGAAGTCACAAGGCCATGTCTAAGTTTGTGCTACACCTCACTGCATTCAGAAAAGTCCATCTGCAGTTCTTAAATACTGATCTGGAGGCTGTTTTATCCTAAAGCAGTTTTCAGTGTCTTCCGGTGTCTTCAGTTTTCAGTGTCTTCAATCAATGGTAGTTTGATCTTGTTTTGGGTTTTGCCTTACTTGTCAAACGAGCATTCAGTTATCCTAAAGCTATAAGCCACTTCATTATATAGACTGGTTTGTGTGGAATGCAGCATTAAAGCCATAACACTCACACTCAGAAACTGGCCAGTTTAAAACACTACGATTCATAACATAAGTATGAAAAGAACTATATTCAGACCATTTCCATTCACCTGGAGGACAAATGGTTGCATCTGATTTGGGTAATTCTCAAATGACAGATCGAGCTCTTTAATTTATTTATTCATGTAACATTTCCTCAACACATTAATGCTTTACTTAGTTTACTTAATCTAGTCTTTAAAGTAGCTATGTGAGATCAGTATCTCTATTTTAAAGATGAGGAAACTTTCTCAAAGATTTTCTATAATTGGTCCAAGGATATATGTATTAGAAATTTCTCACTAAGGAAACAGAGAAAACAATTTAATGGCTTAGATAGTTGAAGATCAACTAGATCAAGTAGATCAGGCTTCAGTTGATCTACTAAAGTTGCTCATCAATGTCAGTACAACTCAACTTTTGCCCTCATCTGCACTGACTTTCAAGGGGACATCCTCATTCTAAGGCTAGCTCACTTCGTGCTTGCAATATAGTAGCCAACAATTCCCAACACGATGACTTTTCTGATTCAGTATTCGTAATTGTATCTTGCCTGAGAATTCTCTCCTAAGAGCAAAGATGCTGTAAGGTAGAAATGCTCGCAAATGAACATTCACAAAGGAACCTCATTGATCCAAATAAAGTCACATAGCTACTCTTAAACTAATCAAGGGCCAGGAAATTGGCATTGATGATTCATTTAAACCAATGAAGACCCACAGTGCTAGCTAAGAATAATGCCAATTCCATTCAGACTACATGATTAAACAAGGGAAATGTCAGTTTTAAGAAGGAAATCAGGCTACTAATCCCATGAAGAAGAGGCATATGAGGCAGAATTTGGGTCCAGATGTTTCTGGCTCCTAAACTCATGATTTGTAAATAAACAATACAGCTTCTGTTCTCCAAGTCTTGTGAGAGACAGGTAAACTTATTGCAGTAATATGTCATTGCTCTGAGCAATGCCTATGGCAAATGTTATGGTCCACATCATGGTGACACATGGCAAAGCAGTCTTTAAAGAGTCCAGCCAATCTTTCTGCTACCATTGATTGTGTGAGCTTAGCTCAACTATTTTACCTTTTTTTACCTCAATGTCTTATTTGAAAAATAGAGCTAATAACAGTAGCCACCTATAAGGTAGTCACGAAGACTAAACTTGTAAAGTGCATAAAAATGCATGGTATGTAATAAATACCTGTTAAATAAAAGGAATAGGGAGCAACTTTTGCAAGAGTGGTGATGACAATGACAAAATCATCTACCTCTATTCGGTCCCAGACACTGTGAAGCTCTGAGGATGCAAATGTGTGTAAATCACAGTTTCTGTCACCAAATAACTCATAGTCTATTGGCAGAGGGAAGCAAAAATGAAAATATGATGCTATAAAATATGCAGTGCTATAAAGTCAATGTGACATTTGAGGTAATCTGGGGCCTTCCTGGTGACTAGGGCCAGAGAAAGGAAACTGAGAAGTGGAAATCCAGTATTTCCATATCCAGTTATGCCTATCTCATTTGCTAATTTGAAATGGTAAATAGGGCTAAATCTTAGGAGGGCTTAGGGAATTGAGAGACTAACATAATTATCAGTTTTATGTGTATTTCTTTCTTTTCTTCTCTTTTTTGTACTGGGGGTCGAACTCAGGACCTTGTGCTTGCAAGGTAGGCAGTGGCATCACTGAGCTAAATCCCCAGCCCTTATGTGTATTTCTTTATCCTCAACTGTCTAGTTTGATTCCATCTTTTGATCATATTAGATGGTAGTTACACATCTGAAGTATCCCAACTGCCATGTAAAAGTGATGTAATGACTTGTCTCAGTTTCTCTGATGTGTTTAAAAGTAAAGCAAAATACTTTCCTTAGAAGCTTCAACAGGAAGACCTAACATTCAAATAACTTGAAAATCGAAGAAATTTTCACTTCCTAAAACAACTTTCCTAACAGAGCTAAGGTAGAAAACTCATTTTCTTCAAGAAGATGTTCCTGTATTTCTTCTTCCTGGCTCCAATGCTGTGACTTGATTTCTAGAAATATAAGAATATCATGCTTTTTACCTCATTCTTCCAAATTATTGTAAAACTTAAAACATCAGTGATATAGGATAGGACTAAATCTTATAGAAAGTATTGTGTTTATAATAGTTTTCTTATATACTACTGAGATAATACTTATTCATACATCTTTCCATTAGAATGGTGGCTATAAAATTGTCCAAAGGAAATGAATGTCAGTAGTTGTTATGGCTTATATCTAGATGTCCTCCCACCCCAAAGCCTCATGCTGTCATAGGTAGGGCTTTTTCAGAGGTGGCTGGATCTAGAATTTTTGATGCTGGAATTAAGGGTGTGTGATTGCCAAATTAAGTCCATTGATTAGTTTGACACCTGCCCTAAGCCGAGTAGCCTACATAGAATATAAAAGGAACAGAAAGAAGCTGCTATTGTCGCTTGTAGCTTGGTGCCTTATGCCCTCCATGAACTGCTTCTCCTCTATGAGGCCTGTCTGCCATGCCACCCTGCCTTAGAGCCAGCCCATTATGGACTGAAACCTCTACAAACTGTGAGCCAAAATAAACTTTTTCTCCTTTAACTTTGGGTGTTGAGTGTTTTGTCTCAGCAATGAGAAAAGTAAGACAGTAATAGAATGGGCTTTGCAGTTAATCAGCTGTCAACAATTAGCGGGAAACATGGTGAGGCTTCTGAATGTCCAGTAGGATCTGATCACATCTGCTTGTCACATCTATAATGATCTGACCCTTGTATTTGTTGGCAGATACAGTTTACAATGAATATTCTTCACTTGTACAATGTTTGGCTCCCTTTGTATGCTCCAGATGGAATCTGGGTATGGTCCAGTTAGCAGGATTTCTGAATGAGCCTGTTTTAGTACTGAGATTAGAACTCAATAGAGATTAAGTTTTGATTTTGGATTTGGGCCTTCAACTCATATTGATGTAGTTAGAGAAATGGGTGAATAGCCTCATCCCCACAGTGTACATGGAATAGGGAGTCATTCAGTAGAAGATAAATCTCTTTGTCACCCTTTAACCTTTAAAAACAAAGAGATATTTGAGGCATATTATTTTAAAGATGGAACTCTTTCCCTCGTATGGCAAGAATCTGCTAATAATCTCATTTAATCTGACTGCTGTCACAAAAATGATGTATGAGAAATCTACCTAGATGGTCTGCTTTGAATTTTCTTAATTTTGAACACTGGATTTGAAACACATTCAACAACAACAACAACAACAACAACAAACTAATTTCATTGTAGTAGTAGAATTTCTCTTTTTTTCTATACCTAGCTACCCCCAAAAGAAGGAGGTTTTCCCAAGAAATTCCAGTACTGAGTCCAGGGCTCAAGCAGATGCCCCCGCTCCTTTCCTACATATAAGCCTAAAATGGTTGAGGAATGATACCGTGATAAGATGGACAAAGCAACACCAGCAGGGTGCTTTTCTTTCCTTCTTTTAAGCAATAATAGGTTTATTGTGCAGGCCTCTAAATGACAAAATTGCTTTCTAAAACTGCAGGTTGGAAGGAGTTGATATTTCATTGCAGTTTAAAAGCCCTTTCCAAGCTTAGATTAATGCATTGATAATGGAAAACTATCTGGACATGTTATATGTTCTCGATGTTAATCTGAGGTTTTCATGAGTATCTACACCTTCAGACCTTCACAGTAGCTAAATCCTTAAATCCTTTCTGAAAGATAGTAGGGTAGAAATAAATCCATTGCCTAAATTAAATTAAATAAATACAGTTGCTCCACACATTTGTTGAGATGGCTTTCAATCTAGAATGTATGTGTTCCTCTTATCTAATCAGACTCATTAAAGATTCAACTGCCCAAAGCAGCTTTATAAGAGTATTATAGTGTGATATAATCCAAATCAAATTATTTCTTAGGGTAATGTTAAAGAGCTTCCAGATAATTTTACAGCATAATGAGCCAAAGGCACTAACTTCATTGCTACTTTTCTCTTTAAAAAGTTGGAATTTGTCTTTTCTGGAGAGATGTGTACCATAGGATGGTTTGCTTACAGTTATTTTCATATGAACATAAACATCTCCCAGCCACGGAATTTCTTATAAATATCAAACAAAAGAAGGCTCTGCTGAAGATTTTTTATTCATAAACTGCCCGAGGCATTAGCTAATATCAATGGCAATGGGATTTCTACAGTTTAGGCCATTTCAGTGACCACTGAGGGTAAAGTTTGGATACTTCCAGTACATGGTAACTGGGTCTATACAACTGCCCTGAAAACTTAACTGAGTATGAGGTTTTTCTATGTAGTTTAAAATGAATCTCCAAGCCTTAAAAACCACTTGGCCCAGAATTCACATGCTTACAAGTCCTGATGTGTTTTATGAGAAAATGTAATAAAGCTCTGGCTTGTCTTTTTCAATAATGTCACTCTAAATAACAAACACAGAAAGACAGACTCTCCAGAGAACAATTATGTTCACTTGGAAATAAGCAGGATACATTGTAGTGAGTAACATGCATGCCATGGAAACCATGGGCATAGTCAAGAAGGGGAAGTTTTTAAAGGCAAAATGAAAAGGATTACATAAGCTAGTTTGAAGCAATAATTCTTGCTACAAGTATCAATAACAAAGGTGGCATTGGTCCAAGGCTGGACAGGCAGTTGTGAGACAGATGTCCTTGCAGTATTTTCTGTGTACGGTTGTGGTGGCTGTTGTGCAGGTTGTGGTTCTGGCAAAGTCCATTGTGACAGCTCCTATTACCAGTCAGATGTACACAAGAGCCCCTTGCTCCATCACAGCAGCCTGGCTTGATTATTTGCTGTTGTTCTTGTGAAGTTTTGACAAAAGTGACTCCATATTGACCCTGACAACTTTCACACTACTCTGCTCCTTCTTAAATCATCCTTTGTTGCATCTTTTAGTTTGTTGCCTTGCCTTAAGAATTACATGAACCACCATTGTCACACAGTATAATTCTAATTTTCAAAGAAAGACTTGGATTTGAAAGCAGTTTTGTAATTTTCCCCACACTTCGGCTGGGGCATGATTGTATTCAGTCTGGCTTTTATAGAAACACTGTCATTAAAACTTCTCATGGCCTTTAGGGACAGGATTTGGAAATGCGACACAGGTCTTTCTGATTAGGGTTATGAGAACTCTCACTCATTTGCAATGGTTTTATTTTGGTTTTGATTTATAATAACTCCCAGTTAATGATCTTCTCTTAGTGTTATTTAAAGAAATATTGAATTGAAATTGTGAATGAACTAGATGAGTCCCAGAAAACATTCACATAAGAAATAAATTTGTGCCTTCACCCCAGGCAGAGCACAGTCCATAGACCTTTCTCCTTATTTTTTTTTTTTGTTGTTGTTGTTCTTTTATTGGTACATTTTAGGTAAACAATTCATTTACATTTATCATTGGGTGCTTGTACCTGTACATGATGTATCTTGGTTCTTATTTTTTTCCCCATTACTTGTGCTCCCTTCACCCACTCTGCCCTTCCCTATTTACATAGATTTCATTTCCATTTTTTTTTTTTCTCATAGTTTTTCCTTTCCCTATTTTCCTTTCCCCTTCCCCTCCCTTCACTCCTTCATCTTTGGACCTTTTTTCCTATTTCAAATGATCAATTATTCATTTTAATCATTTTAACTCTTGTTTACACTATCAGTATCTCACACTAGAGAAACTATTTGGTATTTACACACGTGTGTCCTATTTATTTCACTTAAGAGTATGGCCTCGATTTGCATCCATTTAATTATAAATGACTTTAGTTTTTCGTTCTTTATGGCTGAGTAGTACTCCATTTTATAAAAAAAACCCCACATTTTCTTTATCCAGTTTCCAGTTGATGGGCACTTGGGCTGCTTCCAAGCTTTAGTTATTACAAACTGTGCTGCTATGAACATGGGTGAGCATATATCACTGTGGTATGATTCTTTTAATTCTCTTGGGAAGATCCCCAGCAGGGGAATAGCTGGGTCAAATGGGACCTCCAGCCCTAGTTCTTTGCGGCATCTCCACACTGATTTCCATAGTGGTCTCACCAGTCTGCACTCCCACCAACAATGGAGAAGGGTTCCTTTCTCCCCACACCCCCGCCAGCACTTGTTATTGGTTGATTTCTTGATAGCAGCCATTCTTTCTGGGGTGAGGTGGACTCTCAGTGTGTTTGATCCTTTTCTTTCATTTGACTTGCTGCCTCTTTTCTCCCTTCCTATCACCCTCAGGGGTCTGGTCATGCAGCTGAGAATTAGGTATTGACTTCCTGTCGTTCTTTATTCCATGATGGTCCTCAAGTCCTCCGTTCTGTTCTCCTGTGTCCCCATTAAGTTTTCTTGACTTCTGCTTGCTAATCCTGTTCTATGTTGCTGTGCCATCTTTCTCTTTTTGTTCTTTGACCTGAATCTCAGAGTCCCTTTTCTCTGCTTTCTGCCTAATTCTGCTGTTACTTAAAAGTCACCTCTTAACCTTGGAAGGTTTTGTTAATGTTACTGTTTCCCGAAAATCAGTTTAAATTGAGACAACTCTTTTCTGGAACTCTTCAGAACAAAAATTTCTGGCCCAGCAAAGTAAACATCAAATTACCTCAACCTTATCTTATTTTTCAAGAAATTATTGGTTTGGTTTAGGGATAATAGCTAAATATGCTGTGGACAATAGATAACTAGGTGCAGGAGGCAGATGGGAGATCAAACTATTAGCTGTTGATGAATATTGATAGTCATAAATAAAACTAGACTAAAAACCCTGGTTTGGTCTATGGCCAGAACCAAGCTTCCATCTTAAACTCTGGCTTCTGGTTATGGACAGAACAGCTACATGATCAAATATGGAGCTCCTTCCCCAGGTGCCTTACAGCATGGAGGAGAAGAGGGTGGGTTTGCTTGAACTCTTGTTTTTCACCCTGACCAGTGCTCCTCAAACACTGTACCCCATGGGGGACATCATGGTGAATACAAGCACACAGTTAATTCTTATGCTCAGTCCCTTATTTTATTGATTACAGTGACTCATTTGTGGGAATTATCGTAATCCATTCCTGTATCGAATCATTAATACATTTTAAATAAAATTCTAACTGAGCACCTGGTGACTTTATGAACATCGTGGACACAAAAATGAGTTGGGCATGGACATTGACTTTTTCCAATGTGGTACAGGGGCATGAAAATTAATCATACATAATTATATGCAAAAATATTATTTTCTAGGAGTCTGGCATGAAAAGATCTCATGAGATAGAGCTATCTTTGTTTGGTAAATGATAAATCCAATTAGGCAGAATTGGTCAGTTTTGTAAAGTCTAAAGTTTATGAAATTTGGAGGGTCATTTTTGAGAAAACACATTAGGAATTTAAAATCTAGCTCAAAAGAAAATATGTAGAATGAGATTAAAAACCACAAGAAATTAACTAAAGCCTTCTGTCCCTTATTTCTGAGAACCCTTGAGGCATTTTCTCTGAAATGTTTTGTATTAGCCACCTAGCTTTTCCCTCTAGAATAATCTAACAGTTCCTGGCAGATTAAACATCTCTAAAAAAATCATATTTATTTTTATCCCATACTCCTCATCTATATCAGATTTCTATTAATGGCAGTTGCATCTATGTTGTTTGTCCAAAGCAGAATCAGAAGTCACCAAGTTCTGTCCATTGCACTAATGACTCTTCAGGTTTAAGTGATTGTTGTCCTTTGACCTACTCTGACCTGTGCTCTTTTCAAAAGCTCTGCTGTCTCCTAAGGTGATGACAGATGCCAATAATTTACCATGGTTAAGATGATGACGCAGGCCTGGGGTACAATATGCCCTCCTCTCACGGTGTCTGAACTCTAATCCCTGGAATCTGTGAGTGTACTACTTACATACGAAAATTGACTTTGCAGATGGAATTAAGGGTGCAGATCTTGAGATGGGAAACTATGGGCAGACGTTATTTAAAGGGCCTTACAGTGGTGAGGCAGGAGGATCAGATTACAAAGGAGACTTGACTCTCACAGCAGAGAAAGAGGGAGAATAAGGAGAAGAGGGAGAGAGATTTTGAAAATGCTGAGTGGTTAGAAGAAGCCAGCGGACAAGGACTGTAGACAGCTTCCAGAAGGTGAGAAGGCAGGGAAGCCGTTCTCCCCAGACACCTTCCACAGGAGCTCAGCTCCAGCCACACCTTAATTTGAGCCCAGTAAGACAACAGTTGTGGACTTGTAACCCCTAGAACTCTAGAATCATATATTTGTATTGTTTTAAGCCCTATTTTTGTGGTCACCTTATAGCAGAGACAGGCAACTATTACTATGCTGATGATTCATGGTTCATTCATTAACCTAAAGTATTAAAAGTTAAGATTGTTCTGAAAATATTTAAGCTGATCACAGAAACTTTCACTTTTTTTTCCCTATTGGTTTCTCTCTTCTCTTTGTTTTGGCCTAGACTTGCAGGAACCACTCTGACCAAAGGTCACTGCAGTCAGTGGTCAGTGATGGATTGTGGCTTGCATGCTACCTCAGTGCAGTCCTTCTAGGTTGGTGTGCATGTGTGTGCTGCTCTGGTGGCAGCTCTCTCCCTGAGAGAGATCTTGTTCTCACAAAACATCAAGCCACTTCCCTCATTTGTATCAGAAGATATTTACAGTCTTAGCTCCTCTGAGTTAGACCCTCCTGATGTTCAGACTTCATCACTGGTCTACATTCTTTCCCTAAGAAGGATCTTTGCTGAAATACCTCAGCTGGTATAATCTCCATCCACTAAAGATGTTAAAAATCCATTTAATTTTAAAGAAAAATAATGAGATATGTATTTCTTCCATTCTTTGGTCTAATGCAAAATTTGTCCTCCTTTCCCTGGGACCAGCTCTGTATAGTAGGGATAATGGGGAAGAAACAAGAGACACATTTCCACTTGCCCCAGAGAAATAGGTGCCTCTTCCCTTTATCTTTCCTTAGAAGCAGGGACAGCTCATTACCACAAAGCCCATTTTTAATATTATGAGAAGAAACAACTTGACTGCTGAAGGTTGTCACTGAAAGAGCGAAACAATGGGGAGTTGGACAATATTCTCAGGAGAAGGAGTGGTTAGAGTCCCTAAGGTCCCCATCCCTTGTGTAACCGGAAGTAATGTCTTCGCAACCAGTCCCAGCTGGGCTGCAGCTGGGCTGGATTCTGCCTTTAGAAATCAAAAATTGATGGAACTGCCATTTGCTAAATGCTCCAGTTTCTCAATGCGAAAGTATGCCAAAAGCTGTATTTGAAATGATCTTTTGACAATTTGAAAACTATCTTTTAAGCTGTTACCTTGCTCATTATCATTTTCTGTTTTTTCAAAAATATTTCAGCTGTACGGGAGTGCCTCAATTCTATTAAATATTCCCTGTTGTTTGGGTTTATTTTTATTTTTAAGATATTTAAAGATTGAGCTCTAATGGCAAGAAAGAAAAAAACTTTTATATCACTACCAACATCTACCCTTGTTTTAAATTTCTCTCCCACACTTTTGTCTAGGCAAAACTAAACAAACACAAAAATAAACAAGGGCCTGAAGAGTTTAAAGGAAATTTATGAGATACATTCTGTCTTCCAGGCACTGTGCCATGTGGCAAAAATAGAAAAATGAATTAAACCTAGTCCCTGATCCACGGAAGCTCCTAGTTTAATGGTGGAGCAAAGCATTTTGCCATAGTAAAATGTATAATCCGTCACTCAGTGTTTGATTTCCTACTGTATGCGTATTTCTGATGTTTCAAAACTGAACACAATGGATATGAAGGGTACTCACATGTACCTTAGAATCTGACAGAGTGAGCAAGTATTGAACTAATTATTACAAATATGATTGTTTTTCAATGGAAAAACAAGCATTTTATGCAGAATGTTGAATGGGAACATTCCAACAGCATTGAAGGACAGGACAAATGTCCATTTGGAAACAGTGGTAGCAACTGGAGGTTGAATGGGGGAAGTTCTAAAGTAGTATGTACAGAAATGTCCTTCAGGCTGGAATATGTATGATGTGTCCTGAAACCAAAAGGAAGACATCAGGGGGCTGGAGTAGAAGAGGGGGAAAGACAGTTGCATGGCTCATGTTTCATAATCTTAAATGAAGGTGAACTTTCTCAAGAATAAAGGGATATCAATATACAGAACACTTTTTTTTACAATAGCACAAGTGTACTTTTGCATATTAATGTAGATATTTACTCATTCAATAAATGGTTATTGACTATATTAATTATGTGCTGGGTCTCTGGTAGACATTGAAAACAAAAGGATGAATGAGAATAAGGCTGGTTTCTGTACGCACATCAAGTAGTTTGTGCCACAACATGGGCAGATAGAGAATGTGATAAAAGCAGAGATGAAGCCAGGCATAGTAGTATATGCTTATAATCCAACACTCTGGGAGGCTGAGGCAGGAGGACCACAAGTATGAGTCCAGCCTGAGCAACTTAGTGAGACCCTGTCTCAAAATAAGGTAAATAGATAAATAGGCTGCAGAGTTAGCTTAGTGTGAAAACCTTGGGTTCTACTCTCAATACCACAAAAATATATACATACATACATACATACATACATGAGCAACAGAAATGAGAAAGCAGTCTTACGTTTATATTATTTAAAGATGAAGAACACTTCTTAGGAAGCTCTTCTGAAATTTCTGGCCAAAATCAAGTCTAAAAAGTAAGAAAGCAGAATTATCTGGCTGTTAAACTTCACCCTGGTCACACATCAGAACACTCTGGGCAGAGATTTAGGACTCTCAGCAAGTTCCTGAGTTGCTCCTTAGATGTGACTCACTGGAGGTCCTGGGGACCTTCGAATCTAGAATTAAAAAGAAAATGTTCCAGTGATGTCACATATATTCTGCAAATAGCATTTGGGAGCCATTGAAACAGAGTACAGTACCTGTAAAGCTTCAGTCACATTTCTCCAAGTGTATTCTGCAGGCTGTTAATTGATGACAGGTGAAAAAGGGCTTAGTGGTATTGAATTGTCCCCACCTCTGTCCCCTATGAATCCATATGTAAATTCTAAGCTCCAGTACCTTACAATATGACCTTATTTGGAGATAGTGCCTTTATAGAGATAATCAAGTTACAGTGCAGTCAGTAGGGTGGCCTCTACTCTAATCCAAATGATGGTGTCTGTATATAAAGGTAGACAGTGGAGACAGCTCTACAGCAAGAGCTCCATGTCAGCTCTCTACAAGCCAAGGAGGGAAGCCTGGGAAAGATCTTTCCCTCATGGTCCTCGTGTTGCTGGGGTCAAGTTTCATGGTGACCAAAAAGGAAACCACAGACAGAGGAGGTAGGGTGCAACCAAATTTATTTTTAAAATATAAAGGCAAGAAAGTAGATGATATAAAGGCATGGAAGTAAAGCTCTTGCTAGCCAGGAGGGAATTCTAAATAGGATACCCATGAGAGGTTCTTAAGGGTTTAATGGGTGGTTATGGAAGCAATGTAATCTCTATCCTATAGGAGCCTATATTTTCTAGTGTCCAATCTATATAGTGTTTATACAGTGTCCATTCAGGGCCTATGCAATGAGCCAATGGCCTCTCTGATCACATTTTGTCAGATAGCCAAAGGACAATTGGCAGATGTTTTTGTAAGATCCATGGAGGGTTGTGACTCAGCAGATTCCATTTTGTGCTTCTTGACTCCATTTTCGATGTGCTGTCCTTACTGTCTAATAGAATCTTCACTCTTGTCTCTCTAATTTCTGTTACATTCAGAAGAGCCAACTCCACCAATACTTCAATTTTGGACTTCTAACTTATAAAACTTGAGGCAATTCATTTCTGTGGTTTAAATCAGCCAGTGGGTGGTACTTTGCTAAGTCAGCTTAGGAAACTAATGCAATACTTACATATATTCAGGAAAGTTAGAAGAATTTGTCTTAAAAGGAAAGGCTCCCAGAAGCTCAGATGTGCTAATGTGTCCCTAGCCATTCCAGGTGCTGTGGAACATGTGCATCACATTCATAATTGATGGCAGTGTGCTTCCCATTTGTCACAGATGATTTCATAGAACTGATTCTCTGTGGTCCAGATACACAGAAATATTGAATTTATTTCTTTTGAGGAATTAGCAGTGTTGTGGATCTCATGACTGATAGGTCTCTCACTACCTCAGCAGCTATTAGGTATAGTAGCTGCCCTCTTCCTTTTGTGCCTTGCCCCCTCCCCTGTGTGACATCATGCCAAGATGGTTGCTCCCACCAAAGAACAAACCCTTCTTCCCAGCATGCACCTGTTCCTGCCTAGAGAGTAACCCAATACTCGCTCACCTCCTAACATTTAGTGATGTCACCGGCTCCTCTATTCCCTAGTCACTACCTCACTCAACCCCGCCTCAGCCCCTACAAACCCCACCCCAGTCTCTATAAAAGACTCTCCCTATCCCGGCCATATTGCTTTTTGTCTCTCCTTTGTTCAGAGACAGACTGGCAGATCTGTTTCCCTAATAAAGGCTTGTTGTGGCCTGGTCTGGTCTTGGTTTTTGGCCTTTTACCTGACAATGACAAAGGTCAGCCTCATAGAGTTGAGCTACCTTGAGTAAATAAGGGTGAAAGTTTTTGAATGCATTTAGTTCAAATCCATTGCATCTTTTGGAAAAACAAATAATTCCAAATAAATAACCTATTGAAATTTATTAGAAATCATCTTTCTTGATCCATGAAATCTTTGATCCTATTATTTTATATCAGTGACTCAGAAGAAGCCATTTGAAGGGAAAAAAGCTAAGAAGTATTATGCTCTCTCCCTTCATGGAGTACTTCAGGGAACGTGGAGAAAAAATATGCCACAGTGATCGTATCAGCTGAGCACACCAGTGTATATTTGTCTTCCAAGTATCCATTTATTTCCACTGTTGTTCACTCATACCTTGCCAAAACTGATCTGACTTCCTGAAAATGGAACATTGTGAGAGAAATAGACCACAGTTATTATCAGTGGTTAAAAAAATAAGACTGCAAAAATTTAACTTGGGTATTTCAGTTAGCAAACACGTGCATACAGAATAAAAGAAATGTGCACCAGCTGGACAGACTTTTAAAACTCCCACAAATTGCAATAACTCAACTTCTTATTTACTGATGTGCTTTATATTATTTAAGGTTAGACTTATACATATGAAAATTTTAGACGATATTCAATCTACAATTGTGACAAATGTTTGTGACTATATCTGGTAAAAGGCTGGGATCGGGGAGACAAAACATTCATCAATCTTTGCTTCAAATGTTTAGGTCATCTACCTATCCCCCAACCCATTTCATCTGCCACCTCTCAAGAGGCTGAAGCCTTTCCAACCATCCTTACAGACATGATGATCTCACACCTTCATCATCATTCAATATATGCTGCCAACCCGAACAATTCCCTGTAATCAG
Organism: Heterocephalus glaber; assembly: GCF_053883595.1. NCBI lineage: Eukaryota > Metazoa > Chordata > Mammalia > Rodentia > Bathyergidae > Heterocephalus > Heterocephalus glaber. Next base: position 11,339,202 of record NW_028258357.1, on the reverse strand, counting down.
TTCCCATCAAGCAAAACCACCAGTCACTTCAAATAAAAATGTAGTTTCATTGACTCTGTTTTCAGAGTTTCTGATTTTTTAGGGCTGGGTGAGTTGAAAAAGCTGTATTTTAATAGACATCCCATATGAGTCTGATGGTCAGCAGCTGTGCTAATGATCAGCTCAGTTTGAGAATCAATAGTTACACTGTCTCATACTATTAGTGAGCCTTTCTCATTTGGGGCTATCCTTTCCTTGATTGCATTTTTAAACAATTTAAAGACTATGATTTTGGACTCTGGTGTCTTAGTTACTTTTCTCATTGCTGAGACAAAGTACTCAACAAAGTTAAAGAGGTAAAGGTTTATTTCAGCTCATAGTTTGTAGAGGTTTCAGTCTGTAGTTGACTGGCTCCCAGGCAGGGTGGCAAGACAGAGAAGAAATAGTCCATGGCAAGCAGGCAAGTGACCACAAAGCAGCAAGCAGCAGCAGCAGCAGCAGCAAATAGCAAACAGCCTACCATCCCTTTTATCCCTCCTGGACTACTGCCCTTTTGAGTGGTGCCACTCACACCCAGGGTGGGCCTTTCCATTATCCACATCCAGAACTATGCTAAACCAATCAGTGGACTAATTTAGTAGTCACATACTCTTGATTCCAGCACCACACACCCTAGACCCAGCCACCTATGACAGCATGAAGCTTTGGGGGGATATCTAGATATAAGCCATAACATATGGAAACTTATTGGAGTACTATTTTTCAACCTTTAAATGCATTTTTATATTTTGTTAAACTTGTTGTCCATCTCCTAAGCAGGTCAGGTCATGATCTAAGGGGACAACTCTGCTTTATGATAAAATATTCATTGTAGTGTGTAGATTGTTTTTCCTCCTTCTGTCTGGAGAGTCCTCTTGAGATAGTTGTGATTTTCATGACATCCTTGGTCCTAGTTGCCTGGGATATTTCCTGGAACCATGGAGCTGCAGGAATGGAAGGAGATTCAGCAATCTCAGTCCATGCTACCAAACTGTCAGTTTCCAGCTAAGGTATCTAGAGGAAGTCTCTTTCCACAAAGCTACAACATGCTTCATCAGTCAGTCTCAAGGTGGAATGGACCTGAACTTACATTTTCCACCCCTTCTAAACTTCTCCAAAGCCAAGAAAGCTGGCAGGTCCACCAAAGATGACCATGTAAGCTAGCTGAATTTAGAGGTTTGCAGTTCTATCACTCAGGGCCTCAGTCTCTCCAGGATGCATGGCATTCTGATTCTTGATCCCAGGGTCATGGGAATCACCTTATCACTGGCTTTCTCCAGCTGGATCCCAGAAGATGGGAAGCCTTGAATGCAAACTCCACTCCCTCCCTACCACCTTGCTCCCAAAAGTGCTCTGCTTAATACATGTGGTTTGAGATTGATTAGAATTAGAATGGGGCCTCATGGGGGACAGCAAGATAGGGGCTTTGACCACCATTTTTCCCAAGAACTTATTGCTGTAAAACTTTCTCTGTGCCTGTCTGATTTCTCCAGCTAAGGAGCTTGGCATATGTTCTCTGTTGTAGCATGTTTGAGCTGTTACAACAAAATACCTTACACTGGGTAATTTATAAACAACAAACACTTATTGCTCACAGTTCTGGAGGTTGAGAAGTCAAAGATCAAGGCACCATAGATCTGGTGTCTCCTTCGGGTTCACATTCTGCTTCAAAGATGATACCTTGAATGCTATCTGCTCGTGTAGCTAAAGGGGTGAATGAGCTCTTTCAAGCCTCTTTCATAAAGGCTCCGATCCCCTTTATGAGGGTGAGGCCATTGTGACCTAGTTACCTCCTGAAGTCCCTAACTTGTAATTCCATCTGCTTTGTGTTTAGATTTCAACATATGCATTTTGGAGTGGTACAAGCCCTCCTTCCACAGCTTCTCCTAGCCTAACTATGCCTCACTTTTCTTACTTTGAAAGCAGAAGTAGTAATAACCTCCATAAAAAATTGGCATTTTAATCACAGCTGCCACTTAGTCCTCACACTTTCTGTGCCAGGCACCTGGCTAAGTGCTTTGCAATTGCTAATGCCAGATGAGATAATCCAAATAGCTCAGCACGATGCCAGGCACAGATGGGTGCTCCACATATGCCAGTTGTTCTTTGTTTCTGTTCTTAGCTGCTGATCTCTGTGGGATTCAGTCTTGCAACCTCTGTAACATGTCCTTTGAACAGGATAGTGAATTGAAGCTCTTAACATACTTGTTGGTTGACTAGCTCAGTAGATCATATACTTCCAAAGGTAATTTCTTTTTCTTCCCAACTTGGTAACCTCAATTAATTTTACATGTCTATGAAGCCAAGCTAAAAGTTCACTTCTTTTGAAAACTGCATGCAATCTCTCTCCTCTCATAGAATTTTTACATATTATAGAGATTGTGTAACCCCAATTCTGTCTCATATTCAAGTTCCTGATGCACATAAACCACATCTCTTTTGGGAAACTGCCTCTTTTCTGCTCCAAGACAAAGATTAAACTTTGGAGGATTTTCAAAGGAAACAAAAATTAGAGGAATCTTTCCTGTGTTCTTCTTCCCAGAGGAAAAACCCATCAAACTGGGAATGGTTCACCCAAAGCAAGACAGCTATGCAAATTAGAGGGTACACATATAGGGTGATTTGATAGAACATTCTGATTAAAGTGTTAGGTTGACTAACTTTGGACATTTTGATTTCTCCTATTTTTCAAATGAGTTTTTCCCATTAATCCTCATGTTCTCAGCTGCTCAAATAAATTTTCATTTTCATCTCAGTGACTCAGCTTTCCTCTTAGATAATTAACCAATATTTTAATACAGGCATCTCGTATTTTATAAAAACTTTTGTTTATAGATGTTTGGCATACATCATTTTGTGTGGCAAAAAGCAGGCTTTAATTTATGATCAATAGTTACACAACTTATGACCACTGGTTACAAAACCAGTAGGTGCTGGGCCTCTGCTTGATATAATACACATTTCTTAATTTTCTGCTGTGGGCTCTGCCCTGTGCTATCAACTTTCGGGAGAATCAAACCTGCTTCTGCCTTCAGTGATTGGAAAACTGTAGAGCTCAGGAGGAAAGAGCATGAATTTGGACATTTCACACTCCAGGGTAGGTGTCCTGAAATACCACTTATGTGCTTTCTGAACTCATAATGAGTCTGACATATAAGCTTTTAAATAAGTATAAAATAAGAAAATGAGATTTTTGCAAAATTTGCTAAAGCTCATGCTCCTACAACATAAAATCTTCACTTCACTTGTTTTTTCTTTTAATATTATACAGTTTCTTATTATAACTGTGCAGTTGGCCCCTTCAAGAATGTGACGTCACAAGACAGTGGCCACCAATCACATCAGGAACTACAGTTCTCAACTATCTTGCACCTACGCGTGGTTTTGTGATTGGCTAATTCCAGGTGGCAGGAAACAAGTACAGCATCCTTGTTTTGGACCAATATAGAGGACTAGGAATCTCAAAAGATGGTGAGCCCATGACGTGTAATGATTCTGGCTCTGAATCCTGAGATTCATTCATTGTGTTCTCTTTTCATAAGTGAAAATTAAGTTATCACGTCACTGAAATTTGGAGTTTATTACACTGTCTTGCATTTCTTTAACTTAATACTGCTGTTCAATAAATTTGTTGAAGGAACAAATGAGCTTTGTAACTAAAGCACAGTGAGTACAATGCCATGAGGTACCTAAATATGGATTTACACTAAACTTATTGATCTTATTGTATCCATCTATTTTTGACCTCACATCAAAACAGTTATAATTGATCATAATGCAAAGTAGGACAGGGAAATGGAATAGTGAGGCAATATAATAGCTTTTAAAAAATATTTTTTAAAGTATATTGAATCCTTGGGAAAAAGAAGCAGGCAAAAGAACCAGAGTAAAGTGGGGGTGGAAAGGTTCTTGTGTATTGCTGGTGAGTTTCATCTTAGTGGTCAACTAAAGAATGAATTAGAAGGCATTTCTCTTTCTATATCCTTTTAAATTCTGTAAAATCTGTGGTAATGTCTCCTAGATCTTAATATTGTAATTTAAAAAATGTATAACTGATATTGTGTAACAGGAAGAAAAGATCTAAAAGAGCAGGGTGATTGGGAGGGGTAGGGGAGGGGAAAAAAAGGAAAGGAAAAAATATGAGAAGAGGAAACAAAATGGAATCAAGGTCTTTGCAAATAGGGAAGGGTGGAGGGGGTGAAGGGAGGGCAAGGAAAGGGGAAAAAAAATAAGAACCAAGAGACTCATGTAATGGTATAAGATCCCAATGATGAATGTAACTATATTTTATACCTAAAATGTACCAATAAAGTTAATGGGGGCGGGAAAAAAAGAAAGCATTTCTCTGTATGCTTTCTGTTCAATCTACTGTGTATTTTTGTCTTTAAAAAGTAGTATGGGAGACTGCAAAATATGGCCAATAATTTCCTTGGTGAACTAAAAGAGAATTAGAAAGGCTGCTGATAGCTTTTGTGCTTAGAAGTATAATGTCTTCCAGTGAATTATTTTATGGATGGAGTATCTGGAATTGCTTATGAATAGTGGATTATAGATTTTTTTCCCCTTCCTTTTTCTTTTCTTTTTTTCTCTTTCCTTTTTTTTTTTTTTAACTGAGCGAACTTAAATATGATCTTTAAAAAAAGCATTTTATCTGGTGGTAGAAATGTTAGCCACATTTCAATTCATTCTTAAGCTTTCCCTAAAAGGAATGACTTTTATGCATAACAATAGCCTTGTTTTTATAAGTGGCTGGCAATATCTGCAAATGTGTAAGGCATTCATTATCCTGGAGCTCTTTTTTCCCTGGTAACACACCAGGAAATATCAGAGTGTTGTTATTGGAATTCATTCTTGTGCTCTGGCTCCCGGATGAATTGAAATTCAACTTCACAGTCAAATGAGTAGCCATTTAAAGCTCAGGTGTGTATTTCTTAAGACCCTCTCAAAGGGTATATAACTGCCTATGTCTTTCCTAAAGACAGCAAACTGAATTTTAATTGGATCTCACCTTTCCCAGGAGATCATTATACCTCTGCTCCAAGGCCATATATTATAAAGCTTCAGTATGAATTGGAACATGAAGCCTGTGTTTGAGTTCAGTATTTAAAGTTGAAGTTATAGCAGCTGACACCCCAGTTGTTACGGCAACTCCCTAATGAAAATTTTATTTAATTTGAGTCTCTGAATAAATGACATGTCAAAATTACATTAACTTTCAGATTATTCAAAACAGTTTGTTTTGCAAGAAATAAGTCTCAAATAGGATTGGTTCCAAATTTTTCTTCTTTCAACCCCACCTTGACATTGTCAGATGGATAAAAAAATAAAGCAGTGGAAAAGATTACATATATATATATATATATATATATATATATATATATATATGACTTGCTGATTCCAAACAGCGTCCTGTGAGATCTTTCTGTGACACAGAATAGATATTGTTATCAGAGGGCCAGAGACTGGCAAAATATCTTAAGGGAAACCCAGGCTTGTGGGAACTAATTCACCAACCCAAATAAAATAGCCATGTGCTTCTTTGTTTTTTATAGTTTAATGATCTGCACAAGTTTCCTAAGATAAATTAAGATTATAAGGACTAAGGTTAAAAATAATGTGAAAACATGCCAGAGCCTGCTAAAGAGTGAAATTCATTCTTCAAAACTCTGAAGAGAAAACATTATGGTCTTGCCTTATGTCATAACAAAGTGCCCCTCTTGTATTATACTTAGTTGAGATTGGTTTTGGAATTTTTTTTTCTGGAAATTTTAAGTGGCAGCCTTTATTCCAGATTTGAATGTTTTAGAAACAAAGTCTTTGTAAATAGGGAGGATGGAGGGGTTGAAGGGAGGGCAGGGGAGTGGGGAAAAAATAAGAACCAAGAGAGATTGTGTAAAGGTGCAAATTTCCAATGATGAATGTCATTACATTGTATACATAAAATGTACCAATAAAATTCATTTTTTAAAAAAAGAAATCTAGACTTTTAAAATCTATAGATAGAGATGTGGAATCCAACTGGATAGAGAATATATTTCTTAGATTTTCAGAGGTGTGGTATCTACAATTTAACATGAGGGATTGAAGTTGGTAATCTGTAGACCAGTTAGAATTGAAACATTTTGTGGTTCTAAATTTCAAATGGGCTTTTCTCTATTTACACAAGGCTGAAAGTCACCAGCCAACAGATAACCCTGATTTCAGCATTTTTCTGTCACGATGTGATGGAATATGTGGATTACACATTTAGTACACACAGTACTGGAATATTTCAGAGGCTTCACTTTGTCCATTTATTTTTACTTAATTGTCTTTCCCTGAACTTGCTTCTTTCATCATCTTTCTTAATCTTTTAATTGTATAAACAGTTTCTTAGGCTCAAAACCTTGCTCTATTTTTCATTCTCCTTTGTCCGTTCTCTCTTTCCTTCTCCTTGTTTTTGGGTACCAGGGATTGAACTCAGGTCCTTGTGCTTGCAGAGCAAGTGGCAAAACCACTGAGCAAAATCCCTGGCTGTCCATTCTCTTGTTCCTAGGTTTGAATCAGATGCAGTGTTTTGGGGTACATCTCTGAAAGGTAAGACCAGTTTTATAGAACAGAACTGCATAACTGGAAGGGACTTTATTTATGACTTCACAGATCTCATAGAATTACTTGAAGGATGTGTAGAAATATAGGCACCATTCCCAAAAGGGGTTGAAAATAAAAGGAATCAAGATGTATTATGTACTTGTATCAACTCCATACAAGAAATACAAACATTATGTATTGCAAACATGTACTAGTAAAAATAAAATGTAAAAAAGAAAGAGAAAAAATACAGTATACAATTTTGTATATAATTTCCAAGGAAGCAAAGACTTCATGAAGTACTCCATGCATCTCAGATTAAGAATCCCTCAACTCAGCCAAATGTCCCTGGAGGCAGAATTTCACTAACAACCCTAATTGGTTGAGTACTTCTAGTGACCCAAAGTTCTCATTTGGAGAATTTTTGCTTCCCTTGTTTGTAATGGAACTTTTATTGTTGGAAAGTTTATTTGGGATTAAAATCTTTGCCTGTGACTCACAGTTGACCTAGGCTTTCAGTGTTCAAAAGTATTTCTACCACACACACCCACATCTATTTTTCATGTTAAAAATTTAACATCTCCCCAGCTGTTCCTTTTATTACTTGCCTTCCAGACTCTCATTCTGGTCATCCTTCTCTAGCAACTGGGTCCAGACATTCCTTAGGTGTCTTGATATAAATTTGGTTCTTTCAGACAAATAATATTCTCTCCATTGGATATAAATACGCAGGGCAAAGCTCTTGGAAAAGTTCTCTCATTTTTAACACAGAGGAAAGGACATTGGAGCCACCTAACCTTGGTTTAAGTCTTGGCTCTGACATTTGCCAGCCATTTTGCCCTCCTGATGGCTATTTAACCTGTTTCATTTTACCATCTGTAAAATGAGAATAGTTACAATCTTACTGTAACTTGGTTATTTTAGAACATACTAGGCACACAGTAAATGGTATGTGTTATTTTCATTGATTCAGATTAGGAAATGTAACAGATTAAGATGCAACATTATGTTGATGATGGACAAAATCCCTAAAATATTTTAAAATAATATTATACTTGTCCTCTCTTATTCCCCAAATTTATGAAAATAATTTTTTGTATTTAAATATAGAATTTCATAATTACTTAATTTTTGTGTTAGGTTTGTTTCACATGCTACGCTTCTGAGATATGACTGAATTCTGATCTTGCCATTTAGTGTGTTACTTCACTTTCCCTTATTGGTGGTCTTCAGTCAGGTGTAGAACCACGTAACAAGCTCCATAGTACACACTAGCCACTGCTTTCTACATTGACTTTAATTCTCTAAACAACTCTATTGTAGTCAGAATTTGTAATGTACTTAGACTATGACATTAGTGTGGAATGAGTTTTCTGTGTGAATTCACACTAACTCAGTTGTTTAACTGAATTCTTTTGAAATGCCCTCATCCTAGCAAAAAGGCTCAGAATCAAGCAGGCTTTGAGGCCATTAGATGCATAATGTGTCTCTTCGTCTCAAAGATCAGACTGGAAACAGTTTAGGGGGAAGCCCAGCTCTCCTAGGTCTGGCTCAACCCCTTCACAAGTATGGTGGCATTTCCTTCTTCCCTAGAACTTCTATAGAGCACAGCAGTGGGTCTGTCACAGACTTCCAGGAAAAGTGTGGCTGGCCAGATATGAGGCTTCTATCCTCTTCTAAACTCTGCAATCATCCATAAATTCAGGAAGGTGGAAAAATGGTAGACTGGACATTCATTCTCTCTAAAAAAACTGCTGAATAGAAACTCTCTGAGAAACTCTTTTACAGTCTTATGAATGAAATTTTTAGAGTATTTTGAAGAACTTTCCTTGAGGAAGAGAGAAGACTCAATGCTAATACTCTTCACATGAGCTCAGTCTATGTTGTTCTTGCTTCCAACTGTTGCTTCCAACTGAGGGTCCTATTTGGAAGGACAGGTTTTTTCTGCTTGAATGGTTGTAGAAGGCAGTGGCCAGACAGGAGAGCAAGCCAGCAGACACACCAGCACAGGGCTGCAGCCAGTTCCTCTTACTCTTGGAGCATTGCTGCCTGCAACAGAATCCAAGGATTGGGACTCAGGAGTGCAGGAGGACTGTAACCTCTCTCAGAACTTGGCAGGGGAGCTTTCCTAGAGAACTCATTTGCTTAGGGTCCCTCCTCTTGGGGGCCTCTTAGCTCTGAATTTACATTTATTGAGAGCTCTGCTAAGATAACTGAGTGCACCTTCCTGTCCCCACTGCCTACAAGTAAGAGGATATTTAAAAAGTTTTCTTTGAATTAGATTTTCTTAGAATCTGTCCTAAAGTTTTAAGGAATACGAAATGTAGGACACAAAAGGATTTTCGTTCTCCAGAGAAAGTTGCAATATCCAGTCAATATTTTTATCTTATTTCAGCAAAAAATAAATATGCAAAAACATCTGGCTCTCATTTCCTGGACAAAATACAAGAATAAGTTAAAATTCCTCAAATATATACTTTTTTCCTGCAATTTAGCACATAGGATAAGGCAATGACTCCTTCCATTAAGTATTTAGTTCATAAAATAAAGCTTACCCTCATAAGAAAACTTAAAATAGTATCCTAGCCAAAAACAAGGAATTAATTTAGCTCTCCAAAACATCAAAATGTAGAATTTTTTTCTGCATCTAATTGTCCCCTTTGGAAAAGTAGCCCTTTTATATAATTTGCATTATTTTAAAAGAATGATTATTATTAAAATTGTGTAACTTAGTGCAAGTTAATTTCCATTTTCCTGTGTCAGGTTCCTAGCCTGAAAAAAAAATGCACCCCGCTCCTACGCTGCATACTTGAGAGTGTTAAGATGCCACTTGACACACAGCTCCTGGCATAGATGTCCTTGGCAAGTAGCAGCTGGTCATTCTGCTCCCTGAAAGACAGTCAGAAGCAATGGTCCGAGGTGCTGGCCTTGGACATACCCTGTGGTTTGGAGTAACTCTGCTGCAGGAGATTCCCCCACCTCGGGTGAAATTGTCTCTTAATAATTATCTTTTAATGTATCAGGCATAAATTCTTCCTCAGTTGATTTTTACACTGAACCTATCATGGGCTAACTTCCATTCATCTTAAGCATTGTTTATTGAACTTTCGGGATCATGGAAATCATCAATTCAAAGCACTTTTCCTCCCACACCATTTGGGATTCATAAGAAATTCAACCATTCTTGATTACTGTCAAAGGGTCCGACAGAATGACATTTCCTGCTCTCTCTGACAAGGCTACTCGAGTCTAAGAGACAGCAGAAGAAATGGACCAGAGGAGGCTCTTGGGTTTGTTTTCTCCTAAGGTGAATGCCATTGCTGATTATGTTGCTGCCACCTTGCCAGCCATACCCACTTCACTGAACTCACACCCAGATCTTTGAAGTGGATCATCTCATGTTCCTTTAGGGTACACACAATAGCAGCAAAAAGGAAGTGATAATGTAGGGAGGTAGACGAGAGACCCAGAAAATCATTTTACTTAACTTGGGTTTTTAACTACAGAAATTAAATAAACATTTCAAATTTTAATATCTTCCCCCAACTCTGAAGGTTATAAAAATCAGAAGATTCTGTTGGGTCAATAAATGCTAAGAAGCTATCCATTGATCACTTCCTCTTATTTGACATGTTTAACCAGGCTAGATCAATATTTCTTGGAGTATCAATGAATTTGTTTTAAAAAATTAACACTATTGGGTGTCCGCAGGCATCACAGGATAAAAGAATCCTGTAGACAATTTGTTTTTATCTCTTTTCCCATCATGGAGCATCTATGATTAGAAATCAAATGTGTATGAATATATAGTTACTGGATTCATAAAAGTCAAAGAAAAAGAATTGATTCTTTTTCTCATTTCTCAGTGCGTTTACTGTCAATCAAGCTCCCTTAAAAGACACATACGAAAACAAAGAATCTGAGTTTTAGACTAAGCACAAGAGATTGAAAATGTATAGCTACATAAAATGTCAACAGTCTTACCCACTTTTTACAAGAACCTGCTTAATTCAAGCATATTTAGGAAGTAGTTGCCCTGCCTAATGTGTTTCTATTCCACCACTTCATGGATAACTTGCAGGTTTAATCATTGTAGTTTAATGAACAAAATATTTCAACCGGAAAATTTGAAACAAACTTGAAACAGAGCCTTTTTTTTTTAACCCCTTCAGAGAAAACACTATTAGGGGATATTCACCACTTCTTTTTATTGTCACCTGGATTCATCACTGTGGAACCAAAGAGAGTTTCATATGGACAGATGGCCCTGTTGGCTAACTGGGGCAGGGCTGGGAGAGGAATAAAAGAGCGCTCTGCTTTTATATAAGCAAATGAAGGGCAGATGCAACCAAAGGGCTGAACCAGCCATAGTGAACTGGACAGTACCTTGAAAAGTACCTCAACTTTCCTGGGCAGGGATCTGCTTCTCCCCAAGCCAGCTTGTCCCAGATGCTCCTGCTGAAGAGCCTAGGAATATCTGCAGGGTAAAACATTGCGTTTTTGCTTGGTGCATTCTGGAAGCCAAGAATGCTGTGAAAGATAACCAGCAATAGAGCAGCGAAGGACTGAGGGCACTTACTTGAGCCACTCTGTATAATTTGGGTTGGAGAGCGCATCTGGAGCAGTATTTGGCCAAATGAGCAGGGCCTGCAAAGCCCTTGCCTCCCTGCAGCCTGTGGAGAACCGGGCCTCGATGCTGGGCTGGTGACCGACCCCTGGGGAGAAATCCATGAGAATGCTTACTGCTAAATGGCGCTGGGCGCTGTCAGCAGAGTTTGTTTACTTGTCTCACATGTGAAGACTGCAGCTGTTTCTTTCAGTACCAAGGAGTAGGAGAATGTAGTAACCAACCTCCCTTCCCCCTCCCCAAATGTCCGTGGAGCCCAACAGCTGTCTTTGGCAATCCTGTCACTCAGGATCGGAATGGGTCTACATAATCAGGGTGGAGTGGTAAAGCTGAGATTGTTGGCTGACTGGAGGTGGCAGGTGGGCATGAACTGTTCCTTTAATGGGCTCACTTGATCTATTCCTGCTGGGATTGACTCAAAACAGAAAGAAAAAAAAAAAACCATTTAAAGTGGTGATGAAGGAAAGTTGAACACACACGTCTTGTATTTCATACTTACAGATCTGAATGGCTGCGAAGCATGAATTCACTGGTTGTTAGAATTGGAAGGGAGTTGAAGGGTTCTCTTGTCTAGGAGTCTCAAATTATTTTTAGCAGCAAAAGGAGTTTTTTTCTGCCTTAAATGAAATCTTAGACCAGGATATCATGTGATAAACGAAAATACCTGCACAGAACAGCCAGAACATCAATGGAAAAGTGGGCTATGTGTAAGGAAAGCAAGTTCAGTAACAAGTGAACTCAGTTCTGGAATCATGGGGACTGCAGTAAACTCAATGTCCCCACAGGGACACCTATCACTGTCTTGGGTATACTGGTGCCTTTGCCAGGCTGTGATTCACTCATTCATTTAATAAATATTTATTAAGTGTTTACTCTTTACCAGCTACTATTTTAGGCATATACAAAACAGACAAGATTCCCTGCTTTCCTTGTATTCATATTCTAGGAAATAATATATGAGGAAGGACAGCTAAAAAAGGGGAAAACATAAAAAAAAGTGTATAAGCAGTGATAAATACAAAGAAGAAAACTGAAGCAAGGTAGGGGATAGGGAGAGATTTGCAAAAGTAATAGAACTGTCCATCCAGGGTGGATACTTAAGGGCATATATTTGATTAGAGAATTAAATGATGGGAAGGAATAGGCCATGTGCATATCTGTAGCACGATGACAGGGTTAGGCTGAGTGGGACTGGTGCTTTTAGATTATCTGGTGCTTCAAGAGCAGTTGGAAGTCTTTATTTTCAATTAGTAATTATTCAAATGAGAAAAAATGGCAGCTCCCTTGTACCCCAATTACCCAGCCCATAGGCCCCTGGTTTATATTCTGGTCTCTTACACAAAGCTTGCAGAAAACAAAGCAGAATTTGTCTCTTTGGAGCAGGGAGTGCAGGAGAAGAACCATCGTTGCCTGGACTTGGATGTTACTGACCAACCAAGCACGGATTGCAATTCTATTCTAATTTGATCTCTTCTGTTCATCCTATGTGAGAGGCCAGAGGCATGATTACGCTTGCTCAAGGTTACACAGGGATAAACTGGAAGGGGATCCAATCTCTTCCCACTCCCACGCTGCCCTTTTTCCTGAAAAGCATCTGCATTCTAAGTTTTTTCCATTCCCAGTCTATAAAATGTACAGGACCAACGTTTAAATGACTACTGTAAAGCAACACAAATAGCAGTAGTTTTCAATTAGGAATTTAAGGCAAACTTCTTTAAATTTTCATAGTTCAGTCCCAATTCACCTTGCCAATTCTACCATAGGGTAGAATTCTATGTGGTTAACAGACTTCTCATCTTCTCTCTGGTTTTTGCAAATGAATACAGTTTAAGTCCATCCAATAGATTAAATCCCACAACAACAGAGGAGTCTGGAATATGGAGGGGAATCCAAGTTACTAATAAGGAGAACAAAAAAAATCAGTTACTTCTGAACAGTTTTGAGAAGCCTGGTGATTTTTTTTTTAATATACAGTGATTATCCAGTTATCTCACATTCCTGGTTCATTTTCCACTCAAAAGTTAGGTCAGCCAGGATCTGAAATAACAGTCTTTGATTATCTCAGAGTTCAAAGAACAGAACACAACAGATCGCTTCTGCTCAGCCAACCAAGTTCTTGTTTTTCAGTCACGCTGACATCTAGTTCATGTGGAGGAAGAATGTTTACATATTGGAGTGGATAAAATTTTATGCAGGTGGTAGGACATGCTTCATCCTTTCTCCCTCAAAACTGGCTGCAGCCAGCACTCTGCCTATTTGGAAGGAATTCGACTTATGGACTGGCTCCAAAACAAAATACATAGTGATCATCCAGGAAGGGTGCATTTGTCCTCTGTTATGAACTATAGCTCCTCTCTTCTTACTGTTTTTATGTAATATTTTTATGTATTTGGTTTTTGCCCATACTTTAGTTGTTTTTCAAAAATTTAAAGGTGCAAGAATGACAGAATTTTGCTCAAAATAATCTTGTTTTTTGTAGTCTGTCTTCCTAGTCAGTGTTTATGAAAAATAGAATTATGTCTCATTTGTTGAAATCTTTGAAAATGCCATTACACTTCCCCAGATCCTCCAGATAGCAATAAAGGAAATTGATAGAGATCTCCCCAAGTGGGGGGAATTTAACCAGCTACTGCAACCTTCATTTTGTTTAACCAATTAGAAGGCAGGCAGTTGTTAAATATTTGCTATTAATTCATTCTTGGGTGCTTATTTATTTTTCAGTAACAGATTGTATTTAATAAATACCAAGACTATCACAATGCCCAAGGGGGACAAAGAACAAAGTATTATAATTTAAATGTCTCTTTTATTAAAAGTATAGTGGAAAATTATCTGGACATATGCATGAATCATGGATTAGACATCTCAGAAAGCTGCTTGCTTTTTTGTGTCTCTGCTTAGTGGGTGTCTACAGTGGAGAAAGACAGGAAAATGTGAGTACCACTTAAGTATCTTACATGGTTGCCTACAATCCCTGTGCAGATTGGACTAACCCATGAAATAATACAAGTGTCACCAAGTATAAAATTTGTGCTAAGAAAATTCCTAAGGGCTAAAATAATTGGGGAAGAGATCATAGAAAATGGACATTAGATTAGTTCTGAAGTTATGGGTATGGTTTAAATCTGTGGAGAGAAATGAAACCTGAAAGACAGACAACTAACAGCAAAGATGCAAACAGCACACTCTCCGTGGAGAGGATGGTGGTGAAGGGCAACAAGATCAGAGGAATAGATGCATGAAACATGTTTAGAAGTTATGCCCGGATTATGGAGAAACTTGAGTCCTAGGAACGGAATCTTGGCTTTGTTCTGGGAGATCCTGGAGAAACTTTACTGAATGTTCTGAGAAGATTACACTTAAAATAGTATGTGGAAGAAATCTGAAAGAAGCAGAGTCAACGTTTCAAAAAATTATCTAGGAGCTTACTGCAATATTCCTGTCATAGTGGTCCAAAAATAATGGTAGCAAAAGGAAAGGAAATCTACAGAAAAAAGGAGGCAGAGTGATGCTCGATTCTATCATCCTTGAATTTATTAGGTGTGGATTGGATTCCTCCATGTGTTGTATAAAAATAGCTGCTATTGCCGTCCCCTCCCACCCCTGCTATGAGCATAGACTCTAGGAGATCATAACCAGGACTGAATTTGAGACTTGTGAGTGGAGTTGTTAGCATAACATTATGTTAAATGACTCTCGTGGAAAGTGAGACAGAGTCCAGAACAATACATTAAAATACTTGGCAAGTGACTAGGTTGCTCTACCTTCCTCCAAGAGCCTGGTAAACTTGTGGGAAAGCAAGCAAGGAGTATGATGTGCTTGGTGAGTCTTCAGCTTGACCAACTTTAGAAATGGCTAGAAAATGAGCTCTGAACTTGCAAAACCAGAAACCACCCCTCAAATCCCAGACATCTTCTGACTTCAAAACTAGTGAGAAAATGCTTTGGGCCAGTAGTCACAAGTTTCCTTATTTGTCTTGACCCTGTCACTCAGTAGTATGACCATGGGAAGTCACTTCTGCCAAATCTCATTCAGTTTCTTTGTTCATTAGACCAATACTACCTGTCTGGGAAACTCAGAAAATTACCATGAAGATCAAAGGAGAAAAGATATATTAAGACACCAGAACACACTGTGATAGAGAGAAGAGAAGAATGGCAAACTCCAGTTGGGTAACTGCCTTATCCTAGTTATCAAGGTGTGATTTTCAACAGTATAGTTTGTATAATTTTTAAGATCTCTGAAAGAACTCTCTGGAACCTTAAGTATCTGCGCAATTGCATTCAATGCTAGCACTTTGCATTGAGCATACAGTACTGTTCTAAGCACAGTACTTAGGACTTTGTTGCCTATTTCTTGATCCTTTCATAACCACTCTGTGAGGTGGACAAAGATCCTGAGATACACAGGGTCAAAGTCATTTTCTATAAAGCATGCAGATCAGGTGTCAAGCTTAGCTATGACATTATCTGGAGAATTTGGCATTTAGTAGGTGATTAATAAATATTCACTGACTGAATTTACCCTGAGGCTGACTCCTATCAGAAGTCCATCTTGTAGTGATTAATACAGAAGTTGGCAAACTACAGGCCATAGGCCGCATTTGGCCCACAATTTGTTTTTGTCGATAAAGTTTTATTGTAACACCGTCCAATGAATTGGATGTTTATGTGGCCCTCACAATTTACATATTAACTCCCAAAATGATGATATTAGGAGATGGGGTCTGTGGGTGGTGCCTTTATGAAAGAGACTTCAGAGAGCTCTCTCACTTTCTTTCTCTAAAAGAAGGACACAACAAAACAAGAGTCTAACTCAGAAAATACTTTTACCAGTTGCCAAAAATGCTGGCACCTGGATCTAGGGAGTCTAATCTGCAGAACTGTGAGAAATAAATTTCTTTTGTTTATAAACCACTCAGTTCCTGTTACTTTGTTATAGGAGCCTGAAGTAAAAAACATATGTGTGTACATTTCTCTATATGTTGTCTCTGATTGTGTTCCCTCTACAATGGCAAAGTTGGGTATCTATGACAGAGAGTTTATGACTCACAGTTTCTAAAATATTCACTATCTGGCCCTTTAGAGGAAAAGCTTGTTGATCTTTGATCTGATGTAATGACTGCATTTTCTGTCTGTTGACTTCCCACAACAGAGAACCATTTAAAGTAGCTATGTTAGTCAGCTTTCTGTCACTGTGACAAAATACATGAGGTAATCAATTTATAAGGATGAAGGGTTTATTTTGGCCCATGGTTTCAGCCCATGGTCATTTGGTCCTCACAGCTTTGGATCTGTAATGAGGCAGAACATCATGGCAGAGAGTACAATGCAGAACAATCAAGGGAGAGAGAGAGAGAAAGAGAGAGAGAGAGAGAGAGAGAGAGAGAGAGAGAGAGAGAGAGAGGGGTGAGGGTCCTAATATCCCACTCAAAGGCACACCTCCAGTGATCTAACTTCTTTGCACTGGGATCTATCTCCTAAAAGTTCCACCACCTGCCAAGAGTGCCACAGGCTGGTGAACAAACCTTTAATATTTGGGCCTTTAGGAATATTTAAGATCCAAACCCTAACAGTAGCCATTCAGGCATGTGCAATGCCGGAGAAGCAAAGGATGAGCATTCTGGTAAGCTGTGTGAAAACATAACTGGTCTTCTGGCCACCTTACTGGATCTGTTTGAGGTCATTATACTGACCCATTTTAGTTTTTATTAAAATGTTTTAGCATGCTTATCCATTGGAAAGCATGGTCATGCATATGAGAGATTTTTAAAAATTTGTAATTGAGAAACTCAAGTCACTGATGGCTCAGAAGTGAGTGAATAATAATGATTTTACAATGGGAGAACGGATTTTTTAAAAGAAAGTTTGGGCTATCATCTGTCATGAATGAAAACAAAACAAAGTAAATAGTATTTAATTGGATGTTATTTATGTTAAAGGGATTACTTCAGGTTTGATTGTATTTTGTGGATTTTTTTTTCAGTAATTAGGGAAGTGGGTCACATACTACCTTTCTTTCTGTCAAGAGGAAAAAGGCCTTTTTTAGAACCCACATATTCATAATTAGTTTTGTTAATTCATATCATAGTGACAGTTTCAGGCCTCATTCTTCATTTTAATAACATATTTGAAAAGTTATTAATAGCCAATTATTTGCTTTCCAATGATACAGGAATATATATTAGACTCAAGAACTCATTAGAGAGTGAACATTATGAGATTGGACTCTGAATTTCAAAATGGCCACCTATCTTTCCACTGCTTACAATCATAGTGAACTGTTTCTATGGGTTGAGTTTCCCTTATTTATGGAAATGTGTATGAATTTATAATACAAGGGTATAGAGTTGTAAATATATGAAGCAGCAACTGAAAATTTGAATAGAAATTCCTGTTGTTCATTCACTTGACAAATACACATGGAGCACCGATGGTGTATCAGACGTAGTATTGGCCACCAGTCACGCAGGACGTCCAAAGCACACAGGGTAACAACTTCAACAGAGCCAGGGAAGGAAGATAAGAAGCAATACTTTATAAGCACTGTAAAGAAAATGAATAGGGCAGAATAATAAAGAAAAAAAAAGGGAAGAACCAACTAAAATAGGCCACAGTGGTCGTTAGGTGTGGGGAAGAGGAGGCATCTACAAAGGCCCTAAAGCATGTCTGAGCTTGGGACTTCCAGTGAATAGAAAAGGGTACAGTGCAGTTGGGAAAAGCAGAAGGAGGTAAGGCTAGAGTATGTGTGCAGGGATTTGGGGACCATTTCAAGAGAGAAGAATGTGTTAAGTTTTTATATATTTTGAAGTGAAAACATAAAATTTCACTTCTTAAAAGAGAGACTAACACAAGGATTATTTTTCTGGACAAACTTCAATGCATCTTTTGCAGGACATCATTTTTCATCTATTTATCCCTAAAATCTCCAAGGGAAAGGTCAGGATTGTGCAATGTGACTCACACTTTTGTGACTAATTATATAACAATGCTACTAGAGTAAAGCATTTAGAGAGAGGAGATAATTTTACTCTTTTCAACCTAGAATTTTCAGTAGACAAAAACAAAAACATTTCAAGTTTTCTCCAAAAACATTGCCATCTCTGCAGATTCTAATTACTGTCCTTTCTCCCTTTTACAAAAGAGTCATATCCTAATTTATCACACTAAAGAAAAACATTTTTGTAAACCCTGTGTATTGCATTCCTGAGTTGTCACAAGAATGAAGATTATTAATACACATATGTATGTATATATATATATATATATACATATATATATAGTTTTCTAAAAGTCTATGTGGTGTGGCAATTTATAACATAATAAGGAATTTGACAGAGAATTACAGCTTCTGAAGTACTAGTATTTTGCAGATGGTAATGTATGACACTATCACTTAGTATATGTAAAAATATGAACGCAGCAGGTATTCCAAGCCAGATGAAATTTAGAGAATTCTTAATAGAACTGATAAAATATTAATGATCATGATAATTATTAACACAAAAGTCAATTTGTCCTAAGGAGTTGGGCAGAAAAGATTGGTCAGGATATAGTGACCCTTCTGTCACTTATGTAAGTGGGCACCTTTTGTGTTGTGGATTACTCTACTTTGAACAGCTGGGTTTTGAATCACTAGATGATTGGCACTTATCCTCGTAATCACTAACCATCAAATGGGATCAATAGAGAAATGTGAAAGATAGAGTTTCAAGCTCTATGGTTTCCACCTGCAATTTCACCAGGAAGTGGGAAAGCCTGGATGTTAATTACTTAGAAGATTAAATCGCTCTTACTGTAAAGCTGGTACTGGGAACAGATTATATGCCCTTTAAAGCATGCTTTTTTTTTCCATTATGTTTATTGGTACATTTTAGGTATACAATATAGTTACATTCATCATTGGGATCTTGTACCTGTACATGATGCATCTTGGTTCTTATTTTTTCCCCATTACTTGTGCGCCCTTCACTCCCTCCACCCTTCCCTATTTACAGACTTCATTTCCTTTTTTTTTCTCATATTTTTTCTTCTCCCTTCTTTCCTTCCCTCTACTCCCCCCACTTCCCCTACTCCTTTAGACCTTTTCTTCTAAATTTAATTTAATTTAAAATTTTATGTTTCCTCCAGAGTCAGTCTCATTAATTTGTCCTCCAAGGTACTTCTTAGAAGTTGTCAAATTTATTTCAAAAAAGATTTTTTAATATGCTTTCTATATCCTTTTAAATTCTGTAAAATCTGTGGTAATGTCCTCTAAATTTTGATATTGTAATTTAAAAATATATAATTGATATTGTGTAATAGGAAGAAAAAGTCTAAAGGAGTAGGGGAAGTGGGAGGGGTACGGGAAATGAAAGAAGGGAAAAGAAAAAATATGAGAAAAGGAAAAAAATGGAAGCAAAGTCTTTGCAAATAGGGAAGGGTGGAAGGGGTGAAGGGAGGGCTAGGAATGGGGAAAAATAAGAACAAAGATGCATCATGTAGAGGTACAAGTTCTCAATAAGAAATGTAAATGTGTTGTATACCTAAAATGTACCAATAAAAGAACTTTTAAAAATTTGAATAGCACCTACTAAAAAAAGTATATTTATCCCTAGTTTGAAAACCTACCTAGATGACAACAACAGGCTTATATACATTTTAACTGATAAATTGTATCAAACATTTAAAACAGAAAAGAAGGAACACTTCTCCCTTCATTTTAGGAAATCAACATTGTGCTAATCCTAAAACTGGATAAAGATAATAGAAGAAAAAAGTATGAACATACATAGAAATTTGTTTAACAAAACAAACTATTAGAAGTCAGATCTGGCAGGATGTAGAAAGTGGTTTTGTTATAGGGATGGCAGTGTTGGTTCAGCATTGGAAGATCCAC
This sequence comes from Heterocephalus glaber, assembly GCF_053883595.1. NCBI lineage: Eukaryota > Metazoa > Chordata > Mammalia > Rodentia > Bathyergidae > Heterocephalus > Heterocephalus glaber. Next base: position 11,319,110 of record NW_028258357.1, on the reverse strand, counting down.
CCCCAAAAGTCATCATTTTAACAGAGGAAAGGAAAAAGCCATGTGATCCTGTCAGTAGTTGCAGAAAAAGTATTGGACTAAATTCTACTGTAAAGCATGCTTTTTTGGGAGAACTGTGTGGTCTTGCAAAGAGTAAGATTAAGCATCAGAAGACGTAATCTTGCTAAGCTAAAACTAAGTATGACCTTGAGCAAATCACTCAAGCTCTTTAATTGCCAGCTTCCTCATCAGTAAAATGAAAATAAACCAAAAAAATTGTCTTTTGTCTGCTTTAGCATGTTTTTGAGGTCAAAAGAAACCATTTGGCTCTCTGTGAAGCATTATACATGTGTTTTAAGCACTGTATTTCATTTGACAGTGGGAAATCAAGAGAGGACCCTGTGATTGCTTTAGTGTGGTCAATGTTTATCCCAGGTCACACTGAGTCGTCCCAATTTTGGGGGTCCATGGAACATCTTACCTCGGTTCATTGCTCCTCCTCGCCCTCCCCCTCCCCTCCCTCTCCTTCTCCTCCTCCTTCTTCCTCATCTTCATCTTCTCGTAATGAGTAACACTCTCATCTCATTCTCTGCCAACCCTGAAACCCGGCGGTTAGTTTAGAGTTTGATTCTTGTTCAACTGCCACAACTAAACCCAACGCCAGCCCTTTAGGGTCTGTTTGCATCACCTAGCCTCATATTCTGTGCCCTTTGTGCTGCCTCTGCCTTGATGCTGATTCTTATTTCTTGCTAACTCATCTCCTCTGATGAGCTAGCGCTTATCATTGATGGCAGACTAAACTTCCTAAAGTAGAGACTTAGTCAAACAATTTCATTATTAAGAATTTTCTAATGTTTCTAGAGCTTTCAAAATACAGCATTTTGGCACACATGATTTTTATTCTCTAGCACTATATTAACCAAGTCTCATTCTCTCACATTCTCTGCATGTCCTTTACTCTGTTTATATCAATACCATTTCATGCTTCTGCGAGTTCGCACATGATCTTAACACAGTCTAGAAAATTCTTTTCCCTACTGGATGCCTGGAGCACTTGTTCATTCTTCAGGCTTTAACAGTATGGCAAACTCTTCCCAGAAGCCTTCCAGATACCCGTCCCTTCTCTGGACGGATGTGACTTCATGTATACCTTTTCTGTTCTTATTAATCCTGATCCCAGTCCTCCTGTTTTCCTATGCATCCCTAGATTCTAACAGGGACTAGTACATTAGCTGGCATTCAAAATCTTTCTTTTTGAATAGATAAACAGGCCAGATAGGTGATCAAGTTAAAATGAGGGTCTAAACTAATCTGTCTCCTGTTCCTGTAAGAACTTCGAAGAAATATGGACACAGAAAGAGACATCAGGGATCTTCATGTGCAGAAGAAAGATTGTGTGAAGACCAAGAAGGTGGTCACCTGGAAGCCACAGAGTCCTTCACAGAAGCCAGACCTGCTGACACTTTGACCTTGAACTTCTGGACTCCAAACCTGTGAGAAAAATAATTTCTGTTGTTTAAGCCCCTTCTAGTGTGATATTTTTATCATGGCATCTCTAGCAAATTAACAGAGAGGGACAGAATAGTAGATAAAGTCTGAGAAATAACAGAAGCTCAGCGGGGGTTATGGAAGAAAATTATGTTATGATACGCTTGTAAGGATTTACATTTCTATTTTAATGAAAGGGAAGCCATTGAAGGATTTGGAGATGGTAGCTAATATGGTCTGACTTTCACCTTCATAGTACTAGGAATTGATTTTGCAGGAGTTATACGACTGTCAAAATTATCGACTTCATAGGAGAGAAGGAGTGAAAAAACAGTAAAATGGAGAGAGCATTCAAGATGCTTCTTTGCTTCTATTTTACAGCTGAGAATACTGAGGATCCAGAAAATGAAGTGAATTACCCAAGATAATACAGTAATTGTATAGCAGTCCCAGAAGTAGGAATCAGGTATCTGATGCTCTTCACTACCTTGGGCTTGGAGGGAAACACATTGGCTTCTCACATAACGAACACAAGTTTGGCTTCCTAATATTTTAAGGAGGCTGCCTTTCTTCTTGTGAGGAGATACTACACAGGAGTGAATGACAGTGACCTTTTATACACTGTAGGTCTCAGCTGCTCACCCATATCTCTGTGACCCAAGGAGCTTGAGAGACTGGCAGGAAGAAGTGGAAATTTTTCACGGGCTCCAGTCAGACTGTTTCCACAGATGTCCTTCATGTTGGATCATTTCATTGGTAGAACAATTTTCAGAGATGATAATAAGAGGGATAAACTAGGAGAAGAACCTTCTGGTTCTAGATTAACAAAGAATTAGTGTATGTGTACGTATATATGCATATTTGTATTGTATACGTATGTACACCCTATTGTATATACACAAAATAGAGAAATATCAAGTATATAGATAATAAAATTGGCTTAAAGTGTACATACGCTCAACACCATTCATAGGCACTGGAATACTATAGCATAGAGATCTGAATTCAAATCACAACTCCATCTCTACACAAACTTGGAGAACTTAACTGGATTTCAGCAAGATGCAGTTTCTTCATTTGAAGTATAGGATAATAATCACATAACTCATAAAGTTGTGACAAGATTGGAAAAGGTATTGGGCATAAAAGGGAGAAAATAATGCCTGGGTCACAGTAAATGTTCGATAAATGTAGCTTTCATTTTTATTGTTTTCCCTTTTGCTTATTTTGGATTTAACATTCTCTTCTTTTTCTAGTTTCCTAAGGAAACTAAGATCGTTGATTTGAAATCCTTTTTCTTTTCTAATGTAAACATCTATTTAATACCATAAGCTCTAAGAACTGTTTTAGTTTCATTCCACAAATTTTGCTATGCTGTGTTTTTGTTTCTATTCAAGTCAAAATGTTTTCTAATATCCTTTGTGATTTTCTTTTTGTCCTGCAGGTCAGTCTCTAAATATTTGAAGTATTTTGCAGATATATTTCTGTTGCTGAGTTCTATTTAATTCTCTTAAGATTCAGAGAACACACTTCATATAATATTAATCCTCTTTAATTGACTGGGACTTGTTTTATGACCAAAATATTGTCTATCTTATTGAATGAGGTAAGCGTATTTGAAAAGAATGTGCATTCTGTTGTTGGATGGAGGGTTTCATCAATTTTAATTAGGTCAAATTGGTTGATAGTACTGTTAAAGTCTGCTACATCTTCACTGATTTTCTGTATACTTTTGTTATCACGAACTGTGAGTGAGGGGGCAGTTTTCTAAGTGTAAAAACTATACAATGTTATCTTATTACTATAGCCACTTCATCTTCCTTTTGATTGGTGCTTGCTTGACATAATTTTTGCTGTTCTTTTATTGTTAATTTTAAAAATCTATATGTTAAGTGGTGCCTTTCAGCAAACACGCAGTTGGGTATTTTCTTTTAATCCAATTTAGTAATTCAGTTCAAGTATACAGACTTTTAGCAAAATAGTTATTGATATTATTGATTTTATATCTTCCATATCACTATTTAATTTCTAGTTATTGATATTCTCTGTTTCTTTATTCTTTTCTTATTTTTTAAAATTAGGTAAATCATTTTTATTATACTACTTCACACATGATGTAAGAACATCACATCAGGACACACTCATTCATTTCCCCTTCCAACTTTTATGCTATACTGCCATACTCTTTACTTCTACATAAGACAGAGTCCAGAATTCACTAGATTTTTTCTTGAAGAATTATCCATCTTTTAAAGAAACTAGAAAACAATGTTTTATATCATAATTATTATATTTTTCTCTTTATATATTCTTGTCATTTTTTTTCCTACTTATTGATTTTTTTCCTGGCTTTATGGATTTTGTTCTATATATTTAAGTAATACTAGTTTTCAGTTGCTTCTGTTTTATTTCTTGGTATACAGTTAAGTTACCTGGAAGCAGTCAAATCCTATCAAGATCTGTTAGGATGGGTTCAGAACAGTCATTTGTCTAGAGCTCATTGGCTTCCGGGGCTAAGATAGTGCCCTCCGAGGATTCTACCCACTGTTTATTGAAGTATGAGGCATTTCCCTTCTTGCTTTCAGGATGAAAACTTAATCCCAGCCCCGTGTGAGCCCCAACAGTTTTCCAACTATTCCTTTCTGATGTTTCTTTCCCCAGCCTCTCCGGAATTTGCAGATCAGAACTCAGCCAGTGAGTTGAAGAAATCCTCTGTGTATCTGAATAGCTCTACCTCTTTCTTTGTGCAGCTTTCTTTTTTCTGGTACTCCTCAAATTCTATCTTCCTCAGCTCTCTAAACTCCTACCTCTATCTCCTCCACTCAAGACTGGGTAGCTACATTTAGGTCTCCCCCACTGTTTCCTACAAGCAACCAGGTAGTGAAAGCACAGGGTTTTAGGTGAACAAGTTATCCTGGTTTGTCCAGGACTTTTCTAGTCTTAGCACTGAAAGGCTCTTGTTCTGGAAACAACGTAAGTCCTAGGCAAACTGAGATCACTAAGATAGTTGGTCACTCTATATCACATTGTTGTTTTCCCTCATTTAGGGATCATGGTGCTGTATTATCTTTGTTTTACATCTGGGAAAAAATACACATAATCTTCTGTTTTCTGATTATTTCCAAATTACCCTATTACTTCATTTTGGCTACAAATTGATGACCTGATTTTTTTTTTTTTAAGATTATTTGTTCCAAATGAAAAAATCAACTGGAGAAGGCAGAATACAGGTACAAAGACTAATTGATACCTATGATTATGCTCTTAGCTGAGGGTGACCTAGAAATATGTAGTGATATGTATGGTCAAAAAAGTTAGGAGTTAAGAAATATTTGAGAAATAATTTGCATAAATAAAAGCTCTAAAAACAACTTGCTACAGTAGATATTAAGTGCTCCCTAAAGATCCATGTAGTGGAGGCTTTGTCCTTGGCATGGCATTGCTGAGAGGTGGTGGGCCCTTTAAGAGGTGAGACCTTTAGGTCATTGGGGGTGTGGCCTTGCAGGGGGCAGTGGGGACTCACCTCCTTTCACTTCTTTCCATTTCATCCCTGGCCATATGGTGAACAGTTTTGCTCTGATGCACATCCCCCACCATGATGTGCTTCTCTCCCCAAATCCTAAAAGCAAAAGGACCAGTGGGTTATAGACTGGAAACTTCAAACCTGAGAGTCAAAATAAACTTTTTCTTTTTGTAAATTGACTATCTCAGATATTTATTGCAATGATGACAAACTGACTAACATACAGCTCATAAAGCAGTTTTTAGGTTGATTTCATGAATTCAAGTAATTATGAAATGAACTACTTGTTATGATACATCCTTTGTATCTTCACCACATCAAATCATAGGTATGATCGTTAGACCTAGGGCTCACATCTATTGGACAGAGAATCTAGTAAGCGGGGAGGAACTTAGTAGAGGGGAATTAGCAGTTCATAGAGGGAGCAGGGTAAGTGATTGTATTTCAGGGGACAGGGTGGGACATTTGAGACTTTCCTGGAAAAGTCTCAATGGAAATTCCTACTGAACCTGTGATGACCAGTATGTAAGAATGACTGCTTACATGTCTAGAGCCATTGGACCATCTCTTTCGACATCTGATGTATTCACAGCTACTTGGTGAAGATCAAAGTCCTTGCTAATCTACATTATGTAGAAAGCTGGACATCATCATCCCAGGGTCCAGGGTAAAATGTCTTATTTGCATCCTACATATTTTTCTTCTCATCATGTATCAGAATTTACATGCCATAGTTAACTAGATGTAGACCTACTTATTGGGAACAGAGGAGCTCCACTGCATATAAAACTCTCAGAAGAGAATATATTTTAGGACATTTTATTTCTTAAGGTAGAGGAATTCCTGTGACTTAGTACAGGCCTCTTCCTTCAACAAGATCTTGAAGACCTTGGATTTGTCCTGTTTTGAGGAGGGTATGTGCACATGTATGTTTGTATACTGTGTGTACATGTGTGTTAGCTTGGTGAAGAAGAGAACAAGAGCCCCAAACTGTCTAGCAATAATCAACACATAGCAAACATCTATCAAAATACCTTCCAGTAAATCCAAACCAGTCAAAATGCCTGATGTCAGAGCCCTTCTGAGACAAGAGGGGGAGAAAAATGTGGTGATTTCATGACTAATACAGGGAGAGGAGTCAGACCTAAAGAAGTAAAAAAAAAAAGTGAAGGACTTAAACTTTTACTGAGTATTTTAAAATCCTTATCTAAAACTGATCAAGGATATAAAGAACTAAAGGAATAAATCACTTCTGTTATACTTGATTGTGACCCCCCCCTTTTTACATTTTACAAAAGTACACCCATTTTATAAGACAACTTCAGGTGATTTGTATCTGTTTTGACAAGTAGTTTTGCAGTATCAGAAATCTGGAAAATGGCATAAAATAGATCTCTCCAAAGAGAATTCCAGACTAATAATTGAGGAGTAAATAAACAATTCATTAGGTTAAGACTTTTACAGAGGAGACTACATCTACTTTATTTAATTGATCCCCAACACTCATCCCTATGCTTGCATATGATAGATGTCCAGCAAATATTAATTGAATGAAAGCCTAAAGTCTTAAGAATAATAACATTCCACAGACAAATGAGTTTAAAATTGTTACATCAGGCATTCCTTTTCATAGATTCACAACATGCATTAACCTATTAAAGGCTCTAAGAAGACCTACAGTAAATATATATATACATATATATATATATATATATATATATATATATATATATTTTTTTTTTTTTTTTTTTTTTTTTTTTTGGGTACCAGGGATTGAACTCCAGACCTTGTGCTTGTGAGGCAGGCAGCAGAACCACTGAGCTAAATGTATTTTTTGACTGAGTAAGTTCTTCACCAGTATCTTTGACCATGGAACTGGTTTCTAAGGAACATCTATTAATATCTTGCAGGAATGTTTCCATAACCCAATATATCTGTTTTTTGGGTTTTTTTTGGTACCAGGGATCGAACTGAGGTCCTTGTGCTTGCGTAGCAGGCATTGAAACCACTGAGCTAAATCGCTGGCCCAACCCAATATATCTTTGAAGTAGCAAAGCTGATCTTAAAAATGAAGATTTTAAAAGATGACTCTGACATCACATTATACTCTTATTGAATTGAATTCACACTACATTTTATCCATTTAATTTGAAATGGTTTAAAATATGAGTTGGACTGGATTGCAAGTAGAAAACAATTTATATTTTACTCATTCCTTTAAACCTGATATTTTGACTACTTTCCCTAATTCCCAGGTTCTACTACCCAGTAAAATTCTGGATAGTTCTCTGTTGGCATTTCCGATTACCAGTTGAAAAATATCTTTGTTCAAGGTAGTAAAAAGTCTAGTCCACAGTTTAATCCATGTAAACTTCAGCTTTGTCTCATCCACAGCTGTTATCACTCAGGTTGAAAATCTAGGGAGAGAAAGAGGAGTCAAGCTGGTTTCCTCATTTCTCCTCTCTCCATCTGACTCTCCTTCCCTAGCTAAGATTTCTGTCTTCCCCAGAGATAGAGGGATGTGGTGGAGCAACGGAAGGTGAAAAGGTGAGATAAGAAGTTCTAACTTGAGTGGTACTGTTACAGTCTTTCCTTGGGATTGTGGAGCTACCAATGGATTTTTTTCTCATGGGATATTTTGTTGAGCTTTTTTTTTCTTTTAAAGATACTTCTCTTTTCTTAAAGATCTCTCACAAAACAAACAAAACCACAAAAAACTATTCCCTTGGCTCCATTTTGCCTTCTTAGTTGAGTTACTTATGATTTCTCCAGTGTCAGCTTGTCACGGTACCTGACCTACCTTTCCACACAATTTCTCTAAAGATGACCCAATCTGCCCCTTTTGAGTAAAATTCTTATTAGCCCCATAAAGTTTTGGAAGTGTTGATTATTCACAACACAGCCCTGCTCCAGGCAGTAGGCAGGGACCACTCTGCCACTGTCTCTGTGTTTTCAGGTATGAGTCACACATCAGAACATCTGTTGCCAAAAGTCCAGGAAACATATATGCAGCTTTGCAGGTGATCTCACTGAAGTGTTCTCCCTTGGCTCATGTTAAAGAAGAAAGACACCTATCTAGGGAGGGGGTGAGGATGAGGATTCTTACTGAATTGGCAGCACCTTCCAAGGAAATCCTTAGTGTCAGCTTTCAAGTCTCTCTCGACAGGCTGGAGGTGGCCAATGTGGTGTCATGAGTTGAACTACCTTCACATCCTCTTCCCATGTCCATCTCTAGCTGAGCTACCACTTCACTTTAGATGGAGGGCTTCCTTGGCACCAGCTGTGTGGGCCTCTTCTGATACACCTAGACAAAAGGAAGCGCACCACTGAATGTCCCTTTGTACGTGATTTAATATACTCAATCTGCACTTGCAGCTTTTATGAAAAATATAACGAATAGCAAGAGGAACCACAGATGAAATAAGAACTAGCCATGGATATAACCACTTGGTCTTAATCGTGTTACTTATAATGCATAGGGCTTATGAAATAAGGAAGGAAACAACTGAAAGTATTACTTTTCTGCATCATTTATTAGCTTCATATGGTGGGTTTTACAGCCATTAGAATTCAGACAGAGATTAAATTACACTTGCAAAAGCCTTACTTTGCTCTATTGCCCAGTTCATGGCCATCAGACCACAAATGAATTTCCCCTATTAATACCTATCTGTTCTTGGGCTTGCACTTGTCCTTTTGTTGTGTTTGGCTTTTGCTATAATACCCATTTTTCCCATCGTCTCTTGTTAGCTGGCTCTTTGTGAGCCCAAAGACATTAAGGCCACCAGCAATGATACTGGAGAGTCAAGAGTGTCATTAAAAAAAGAACAAAGAGGGCCAGGAATTTAGCTCAGTGGTTCTGGTGCTTGCCCAGCAAGCACAAGGACCTGGGTTTGGTTTCTGGTACCAAAAAGAAAAAAGAAAAGGAAATAGCAGTTCATATTGAGCATCAATTCTCTGACCTACATTCAGGAATTATTTACATAATTTATCACATTAAAACTCACAGCTTTCTGAATTCTTAAATTTTCTCACAATATTCTAATACAGAGTTTCTCAGTCATGGTTGCATATTAGAATACCTGGAGGAGCATTTAAACTTCCTAATCCTTATGCTGAAACTCTCTCTATTAGATCAGAATCTTTGTGTTTCTACCAAAGTATGAGCAGTCAGTGATGAGTGTTGCTATCAATACCTCTGGTCTGGAATGTAACTTCTACTCTTTCATAGCAGAACAACTATTAAAGCCCTTATGAAACCTCATCTCATCTATTGTAAAGAAAACATGGAAAGATGAAAAGTATCTTGTTTAGACTGTATGCTTATTTTTGCCTACTCAGTATCTCTGTAAAAGTTAGACCCACCATTTAAAAAAATCAGCAGTCCTGTCAGGCATGGTTGCACACATATGTAAATCCCACAATTCTGGGAGGTTGAGGTAGAAGGATCGCAAGTTCACAAGTTCAAGTTCAACCTGGGCAATTTAGCAAGAACTTGTCTCCAAAGAGGACAAAAGAAAAGGAGGTAGGATGGGGGGGGTGCTTGAGGTGTAGCTCAGTGTGACAGCTATGGGTTCAATCCCCAGGATTGCGAGGGGATGCAAGAGTCCTAATGACAGAAGTCTAAATATTCAGTTTCTCTTGAAAACTCAGAAATTCTGTTGAAAGTAGCTTACTTCTCTGGATGACAAGCAGCCGGTGCTGGTAGCCCCCAGCCCCAGCCCCAGTGGGCTTCCACTTTGCCCACTGGCCTCACCCACCTGGGATCCCAGCCTGGCCCTGAGAAGCAGAGCTCTGGGCACCTGTTGTTGTCTGCATTTAGAGCAATCTGTCAAAGCTCCCTTTGGCTTTTCCATTTCAAATGCAGCAGACTCCAACTTGTGCCAAAAAGCCTTCTTTGATCTGAATGACTCAAGCCATCCCTTCACCCCTGGATTGTTTAAAAGGTTATCAGGTTCCTCTCTTCATTCTCTACCCGCCTCCACCTCAGAGAGTTTGTTCTGTTCCTTTGCTTTTAAAATGAAAACAAAGCATGACTATATATCTATTCTCCAAAGACTGCAGTTCCTGAAGGCTGAGAGCCAGACGCCTGATTTGTTTTCCATCTAGACCAAGGCACACAGAGAAAGTCAAGGCAAAGCCATTCTGCATTTGACCTTCCTAGGGCTGAATGCACGGCTTGTCAACAGTGGAGCTCAAAACAAAACTCAGGATTTTCAAATCATTGTTCTGCTCACTGGCCTGTGCTTCCTCCCATAAGGACTTGGTTAAGCAACGTCCTGTTTTGCAAAAGCAGAAATCATAATGTACGTATGAGAAATTGGACAAAGAAGAGACATGGGGCCCACCCTTGGGAAAGACGCACTGTAGCCTAAAAGCAGGGTGACTTCATTTCTAGTGGTATAGCTGCTAAGTTGGATGCACTCAACATCTGTGTGTTGAGTCATGTTGTGTGTGGTGTTCTGACCAAGTTTGCACTGGGTGCCAAGAATGTCTTTTCCTGACAATCCACAGAAAGAAATTTTAGAATACTAGAAAGGTTATCTGACAAAGACAGACCTGAATGTAAAGATGACGGGGGGCCTGGAATCTGGTGCTGGTTTTAAGGATAGGGTGGCAAGTGTCCTGAGGATTGGTGACGCTGTCCTTCTTCACTCAGGTATGTGGAGAGACCACAGAGGGCAGATAGATCTACACAACAGGAGGTGTTAGAGGTCAACAGAAATAGAGAGATGAATGTCTAACAAAGGAACTTTGATTTAAGAATAAACAAAAAATGGGATCACAATCCATGACATGCATACATCAGCCAGGGTGGCATCCAGTATGTCCAGAGAACAAAGGAAAGGTTGGGAGTTCCAGCAGGACAGAGAAATCTACATGGAAAAATTCATTGGTACTTTGGGTGCTGGCCAGAGTTGGCAAGCTCTGATTGGTGGATGGGGAGAGTGTTATGTAAAGCTAGTTTTAAGGTTATAGTTGGCAGTTTCTTGTCAATTGCTAAGAGAAAATAGTCTCAAAGATAGAGAGGCCATTGTTTTGGATTGCTTCTGGAGGGTAGTTCTGGAGTAGATGTCCATGACCTGAGTGTTTCCTGTTCTTCCACTTGGGCCCTTGACTCAGTCTTAGTGGGGTGTGGTGGACACTTGCTACAGTGACTCTTCTCACTGATACTTCCTGAGCTGGTGTGCAGTGAGCAGCTTGAGAGCACGGTGCACAGTTGGCATTGCTGTTGCCCACTTGTCTGCACAGCCCATCCCAGAAAGACAGTGAAGCAGAACTAGAACCAGACTTCTGAGTCTGAGGCCGGGCTCTGTCACCTCCCAGCTACGAGACACTGGAGAAGTACGTTTTGTCTCTGTGTCTCAGTTTGCTCACCAGTAAAACAGAGATGAAAATGACAATTCTTCCTTCAAAAAGTAATTATAAAATGTAAATGTTACCACTTGTGAAGTGCTTAGGAAAATACTTGGTCCCTAATAACCATTCATTATGTTTAGTTAGGGGCAATCAACACACATTTTATGAGTAGATAATTATCGTAGCTAACAATGTAGGATACTTGGAATATAGCAGTTGACTTGCTAAGCACTTTACATGGATCATCCCACTTAATTCCAGAAATATGTGCATGACATCCTTCATTCTATTGCTCCATGTTGCAGAGAAGGCAACTGAGGCACAGGAAGAGTAAGTAACTTACTCAAGGTTTCACAACAGAGATGTGACAGAGGGAAGATAACTGTATGTTCTGATGCTATACTTTTGACCACTGTTCTGCCAATTCAGCACTTATTTCCTAGGATGGGCTTTAAGGTAAAAGGTAAAAGCTGTTTTATGAGGCTTAAATATAATCATTTGCTGACATTTTGAAATATATATATAAATAAACACAGCAGAAATCCTGCACTTATTAGCTTCGTTTAGCAAATCAAAAGGTGTTAAAAAGAATAATGAGCCCTGGGAGCTAAGGAAAGAGTAAAGCCAGTCATTCTGACACCAAAGAGCACCAAAGTGCAGTTTCACAGGTGTGTGTCACCTACTTAAGACAACAGCCATTGAATAAATTAATGTTGAGAACTAGGGCACCATGCTCTTTTGCTTTGTTGTTTGTGATTCTTAAAACATACTTTGCTGAGATGTTTTTATCTTCTCAGATATTAGTTGGAGTATTCTAGTGTTATAAAAAACAAACCAGACTTGACGCTGGGAGATGAGAGTTCTAGTTCCAGCTTCTCTACCAAGTAATTTCCTTGAGATTCTACAGCGAGTTTCTTAATAGGCCTGGGCCTCAGATTTCTCTGATTTAAATATAGCTTTGGATTATCTTATATGTGGATTATATTCCATATGGGTTATATTTGCTATTGATTATAAAATTCTTAGTACCTTTAAATGTCTTTCTTTTCCCTTCTGGGAATTTTCTTATACAGTGCACTTTCCCCATTCACACCCCTACATATATATTTTAATTTTTTGAAATCCTATTGTTTCACAATTAAAACATACATTAAATTTAATGGTTTCCTTTTTCCTTTTCCTCCTCCTCCTTTTCCTTCTCTTTCTTCCTCCTTTTCCCTTGTAAAGTTGTGGTTAAGTTGATTGTATATCTTAGAATGAAAGCAAAACAACAACAACAACAACAACAAAACCAAAAAAACCCAAACACAAACAGCAGAATCACCACACTCGCAAGCATTAACTAAAGCTGCTCCAGAGGCTTGCAGATGTATTAACGGACTTGCTTGATGTATTAGGGGACTTGGTTCCTGAAAATGAGAGGAAATGCATCTAAATTGTTTCTTTTTAATTTTTTTTAGACCCCAGGCCCTCTTTTTTATTTAATTTTATTTTATTGGTGCATTTTAAGTGTACAACATAATGACATTCATCATTGGAAATTTGCACCTTTACATAATCTCTCTTGGTTCTTATTTTCCCCCCTTCCCCTGCCCTCCCTTCAACCCCTCCGTCCCTCCCTATTTACAAAGACTTTGTTTCTGTTTTTTCATTTTCTCATATTGATTCCATTCCCTTCTTTCCTTTCCCCCACCCCCCCCCCACTTCCCCTTCCCCTTTGCCCCTTTTCTTCCTATTTCACATTATCTATTATACCTTTTAGTCCTTATTTACACTTTCAGTTTCTCACACCAGAGAAACTGTTCAGTATTTGCACATGTGTCCCGTTTATTTCACTGAAGAGTATGGCCTCAATGAGCATCCATTTAGCTATAAATGTCTCTAATTTCCAGGCCCTCTTTCAGGGAATAGCTTATAGTTTATCTGTAGCAGTTAAGATACCTGCCTTTCCCCTGCCAAGAATGACAGCTCTGTATCAGCAGCAGCACAGTTCTTTTTAAAATTAAAATGTCTCCACGAGTTTGACGCTGCCATCATCTGCATGAACCAATGGCGAATCTGTGAGTCACTTTTTTGTAGTTGGGTGAGAAGACTGGAGGACCCCTCCTTTCTCTAGGCATAAACAAGTAGGAGAACAGCTGGTTTTTGTTTCACAGAAAGATGGGGCAAAGGTTTGCTCATGGCTAGTTTCCTGTTTGTAATGTCTGAAACCAAGGGAGGTGACAACAGCTTTGAAGGTTTCATTAAAGAGGAGAGACTTCTTGCTGGTTGAGCTGGAAGAAAAGTAAGATCCACTCTCCAGTTGATGTCTTGGTACCTCAGATGCATGTAAGATGGATTGTATTATTTCCCTGCTGGCAAGCCTGGAATGACTCTCCTTTGTTGGCCAAGTAAAAACCACACATTTTAGCACTGTAACTCTACCCAGAAATTCCTACAGTTCCATGAACTCTTCTTGTCACTTTGTGCTTGGAATGATTTTCCCAAAGCTTCACCTGGCAATTTGTTCATCGAAATTCCAAGATAGCTCAGATGTCATCTTCCCTGGGTAGCCTTGGGTACCTTATTCATGAGATCAGGTGCCTTGTCTTTGTGATCTGCAATCACTGTATGATTCCTTCTATTATCAAATGTGGCTGCACCTGAAAGCTGTCAACACCACCAATGCACAGGCATTGGATTCTTTTGCTATGGATTGAGGTGGGTGTCTCTATCTCATGTACCCGGATTATTCCAAAACGTGGTCACTGCTGAGAACCACTGCTTTATCTTAAACCTTACTACATATAGTATTGAAGATTTTGTGTTTATCTTCCCCAAGATTAAGTTTCTTGAGAACTGGAATTATTTCGTATAGAAATACATAGTCCTTGAGATGTAAAAATGTCAAGTACTAGAAAGTGTTCGATAGGCAGTTTATGAATGAAGAATGAATGGATGAACAATACACATTCTAACCCCGCACCCACCTATATTTCGAAGCTCTCTTATGTTCACATAGTTGTTAGAACTTATGGAAAATATCAGAATCAATGTGGACTCAGGTATCGAGAGATAAAGGAGGTAGTCTAAGAGAAGTGTCTGAGAAATCAAATAAAACACAGCCTAAAAGAAATCAGGGATAGTTTGAATAAATTAAGAGCAGGTGCTGAGAAAAATAGAATCACAAAGTCCGACCTCAGCAAAAACTTTGGGAAAAAGGGGCCGGGGATTTAGCGCAGTGGTGCCTTGCAAGCGGAAGGATCCAAGTTCGATCTCCGATACCAACCCCCCCCCCACAAAAAAACCCCAAAAAACTTTGGGAAAGAGACAAGACAAGAAGTTCTGGAGCTAGAGATGAGGACCAGGAACATCAGCTCAAAATGTACATTAGCTTCCACTTACATAAGATAGACATGGAAGGTATTCAGAGGAACTTCCTTTGAGACCTAGACTCCGGGGCCTCAAGATCAAGATTTTGAGGGAGCCTGGAGGAGAATCAGGTGAACAGAATCCCAGCTCGAACATCACAAGACTCCATTGTGCTCTTCTTGCTCTGTGAATCTGCATTTGGGGTCAGAGCATGTGCTAAGTGGTTTACATCTTTCCTCCTATTTAATGTGCAGGATTAGGCTTATGACACAGTGTTTAGTATCCTCAACTTGACACATGAGGACAGTGAAGTTAAGAGGGATTGAGTAAGTGCCCCAAATCACCTGCCCAATAAGTGATGAACTTCTAAATGGGAGTAAGCATCACCGACCAGGGAGAGAAGGCCTGAGAGCAGATGGAGGGCTGGGCTGGGCTGGGCTTCCAGATTATCTAGCTAGGAAGAGGGATTTACGGCTTACGTCTGGCAGTGAACTAGGAGGCAACAAGTGAAGGGAACTGTGGCCATGGTTGTCTTAGTATTTTAACTCCAAAAAGCTTCTACCTGTCTGATCCTAGACCACTAAGCGGCCTTGAAGAGTGAGGACAAAGCAATCTTCCTATCTGGACTCCCAGTGAAAGTGTTTTATGGAGGCACAAGCCCCTTCTCGAAGGAAGGATGGATAAGAATATGTAAAATCCAGTAAGTCTGTACTATAGAAGAATGTTTGCGAATAAGGCCTGTGCTGTGATTACATGCAAGGACCCGAGTTCGATCCCCGGTACCAAAAAAAAAAAAAAAAAAAAAAATAATGAGCTTTTACTATATTACTCCCGTAACATGTGAATTTATTGTCTCATCAAATTTTTGTCTTGAAATATTGGTTTGCCATGTTAAGGGGAATTCCCTCTTCCTGGTCCTCTCTCTTCAGTGTTTCTAGTTTGTGTTCAGGCAAGCTTGTCTTCTTTCTTATCTTAATAAACATTTAATTTCCCAGACAAAGTCTAATCTAATTATTCATCCAGCCAATCAGTTTAGTCTGTCTGCCTTAAGGTGTGGTGAAGATGCCTGGAGATTTTAGTCCACTAAAAATTATCTTCCCTTATTAGTCCCTTGTTATGACTAGTTTAACTGGAGTAGCTTATGCAGTCACAGCCTTGAGATCAAACACATGGGAACTGCTGGCCTCTCCCTGAACACAGCATTCAATTCCTGTCTGGGGAAACTATAATACCCTTGCTGTAAGAGATGCCAGGAATAACTTGGCATTTGGGAGATTGCTTGGGCTCATTGAGAAATAATCTGGAATCTGAACTCAGTTTGATCTAGTTCAAATCTTGACTCTGCCATTTGCAAAAAAAAAAAATATTTCTAGGGCCAAGGAAAGTCCAGCATATATTGGTTTCTTTCCTCATCCACCTGTGTTAAAAAGCAGTGTATTCTTCAATCATTTCCATCACCGAGTTATACATACATTCAGTCCAATACACCTATGCAAAAATGCACATAGTTATGAATTTTACTCTCCTCTGCCTTTGGTTTTCTAATAAGGATGTTGAATACAGCTTACAAACAGTCTGTATTTCATGGAAGTTTATTATCTTACCTTTCCTTAGAATGTGGATAGTATATTACCCCTGGCTTCCTGATGTGTGAAAAAATATGTCCCTTCTCTATCAGTCTGTGTCTTCTGATAACAAGTTAGGATGAGCTGTTGCTAAATAATAAAAGAGGAGGTGGCTTCCACAGACATTTACAACTACTGTATTTCAAGAATTTGGTTGGGCAATCTTTACCTCATTTTCAAAATAGATGCAGTGTGTATCATGAGAAGGTTTCTCTGGAGGTGATGAGAGTAATTGGCAGTGTCTGATCTTGGCTCCTTCACTCGTCCCTGCTGGTCCTGTTTTTCCCTCTGTGAAAGGGAGATAGTGCCACATGACAGCTACCGTCCATCCTCGCCTACAGCTCTGTGTCTAGCTCCTGCTGATTTATAAGAAAATAAGTTGACTTGCCGGAAGATAAAAAGATATTAGATGGCAAGTATTTCACAACAGAAATAGTCTTTTTCTGTTCTTATTCTCTTTTCTGTCTAGTTTGTAAAATTATTATAAGGATTGCTTTTTATCACCTGCTTAATCCCCTAAAATATCTCTCACTATGTAAATGCACATGGTCCATTTCCCTGTAGCAATGACTCATTTTACTCATGGGAATCAGGTCTTTGCTAAAGCTTTTAAGAGAGGGTGCCTGTTAGCAGACTTTATTTTTCTCTCTGGCCAAAGGTTTTCCTATGCACAAGACCCACTCATCATCAATCCATTGTCTTCTAGGGGAGAGTTACCAACTAGGATTACGGTGTTCCGAACACAAGTACCATGTGCAAGGAGAATGGAGGAAAGAAGGACAGGAATATTTATGTATTTATTAGATCTCTTGGTTTAGGTTGGTATAACAAAATACCATGGACTGGGTGACTTTAACAGCAAACATTTATTTCTCATGTTTCTGGGGGCTAGAAGTCTAAGATCAGAGTGCTGGCATAAGATTCTTGGTGAAGACCCTTCTGGTTATATTTTGACATTTCCTTCAGAAGTGCAGAGGAAGAGAGACAAGGGACAAAAGGGAAGAAAGAAGGGAGAAAGGGATGGGCAGAGAGAGAGAGAGTTAGTTTTGGGGGAATAATCATTCAGTAACTAGCAGTAAAGCAGACAAAACATAATAGATTCTCCCTATTTTGCCTCTATATTGCTTGTGTTAAACTAATTCATCTTGTGTGATTATCTCTTACCTTCTTTTTTTACATGCACACCCTGCCCCACCTTCTGAGCAAGTCTTATACCTCTTGCATAGCTGAGAATATAAAGCCTCAAAGATCTTGGTGATATTAATGACTTATCCATGGTCTCCTAGGCCCCTGGATACAAACCCTGTTTCATTTTATTTTTTGTGATGAAGACTTCCGGGATCTCCCAAATGTGTCTTTAGCAGGGAAAGAAAAATTGTTTTAGGATGTGGAGAAAGCACTGACTGAGGCAAGACTGTCTAAAGGGTATATTCTGTACTTGCAAGTTTCAAGGAGAGATGCCTCAATGAACTTGGAAATAAGTAAGGAAATTAGATACCCCACAACAAGAGGGGTTTAAATTCTTTTCCCAAATAAAATCACAAAAGTCAGATATGATTTGAGATGTAATAGTAACAGATACCATTGGTTGAACTCATAAGGCTGCTTTGGTTGTGAAATGTTCCTTAGAAGTATTGTCTCATTGACTAAATGATGGCCCTATGAGATGATTGCCACCCTCTTAGACAGTCATGGGCATTGAGACTTACAGAAATATAAGCTGGTGACGTTATGTATCTTGGGAAGATGGGAATTTGGGTATATCTGAATCTAAAATAAATTACTACACAGTGTGTCCCCATTGAAGGTACAATAGGGCTCAAGGAGTTCTTTCTTTCTGCTGCTCACCACTTCAATATGATAAGTAGCCCTCGCGGGAATCACCATTGTGAATACAGAATGTCCTTGGCTGGGAATTGCAGTTATAAGGAAAGCCAACACAATTAAAAGACAAGAAGGAAAAGGGAAAAGTCCCTCTCCCAAATGAGGCTCTTTGAACAATAGAACATTCTTGGTAATTATTTAGAGAGAAATGAACTGGTGAGACATCAGAACTAGAACTATGAAGAGATCTCCAGAAACCACTTTCCTTGCAGTGTTTCCCTGGAAGGTCACTTGTTTAGTTTGTTTCAAAAATAATGAAGAATAATAATATCTATCAAACTAGACTGATTAGAAAAGATTACCAAGAATGGATTGTTTTCAGCCAATTATAGCACAAGAAAGCCAAGTCTAGCTGATTGTCGTTAAGAAAATGGGTAAACAGTGTTCTTGGATTCCACAGTGACAACATTGAAGCAGTCAGTCACTTGCAGTCTGAGTCACTAAAAGCTCAGCTTATTTTTTATCATGGCTTCCACTTCTCACCAAGAGCTGATTATGATAGCAGATCCTTTCCTGGGAACTGAGTGAATTTAAAACATGTAATGACATATCAGTTTATTGGGAGACAGGGTCACAGATAGGAAATGAATCAGAGTTGGCAAACGACCTGGCCACTTATGTCACAGCTGTGTGTGATGAAGGGTAGCCAACCACTGCAGTCCCTGGAGTCCTGTAGAATGGATGAAAGCTTCTTTGTCTTCAAAACTCAAATATTGAAGCTACAGCCCCCAGTGTGATGGCATATAGAGTTTGGACATAATTATATTTAGGTGAGGTCATGAGAATAGGGCCCTCATTATAGGGTTATCATTTTTATAGGAAGAGAATGAGAGAACAAAGATTTCTCTCCACCACGTAGGGACACAGCAAGAAACTGGTCGTGTGCAAGCCAGCCGGGAAGCTTTGTCAGACCCTGACTATGACCTTGATCTTAACCTCTGGAACTCTGAGAAATAAGTGTCTGCTATTTTAGCTATGTTTAGTCCAGGGTATTTTTTTCTAGCAGCCTAAGGTGAATAACATAGACTGGTCTTGAAATATTTAGCAGTTCATTCCTGTCTGATCACCATCACTCACCTAACTTTCTCAAAACAGCTTAAACAAGAGACTCTGCTTATACTAATTTAGAAACAACCTCCTCCCCAACTTCCTGCTCACTCATAATGCATACAGGCAATTTTGAAGGTGATGGGAAACAAATTCATTCACTTTTCAAGTATGTGTTGAACACCAACAGATATGTCAGCCATTTGGAGCATCTGGTATAGGTTGAAGGAACAAGACAAAGCCTCTGTAGAACAAACAGCAATGCAAGACAGTCCACACTGACTTCAAAAAGAGGCAGAGGACAGAAATATAAAGCTATGATGCAACCACTTGTAGCTGAAGACTTAACAGCACATTGCAACGTAGACTATATGTCACAGACTATGCTAGATGCTGGATTCCTAGTCTAGTGGAGAAGACCCTGGAGAAGGCAGAGAGAGAGAGAGAGAGAGAGAGATGGGGAGAGAGAGGGAGAGAGAGATGGGTGACATACAAAATGTAGCAAAATGGAATATCCTTTGTCTAGAGAGGGAATGACAAGAGCAGAGATCTGGAAATGGGCCTGGTTTGGTATATGGATTGGTGGCAGCCCATTAGCACAAGAGGGCCTTCCTCATATAAGAGAATCCACTCAGTAGGAGCTAGTCTGAATTTAAAAAACAAAAGTGTGGGGTAATAGAATGAATAGGGATTCCAATCCTCTGATTCTCCTGCCAATCCTCTTTTCTGTAGATCATTCCATAACCTCAGGGAAGACCAGTAAGGAGAAGTTATTAAGACCATGAGGGTAAACTGTGTGCCAGATGGTTTAGGTCAATCCTAGTTTCACACTTTCATTATTCCATTATTCCCAGTACTCTCATAACACGTCCACACATTTTAGTGCATGTTGCATTTGGAAGTGTGTAGTCTGAGAGGGACTTAGAACCTTCCCTTTGGAAAACCTTTTCACCTCTGGCCTTCTTTTGGGCTGTGAGCTAAGACCGTATATAATAAGCTTTAAATTGTAACAATAACTGAGTCCTGTGCCAGGTGTTATAAAGGGCAGAAATAAAGAGAAATTAAAGAAATATAGCCATAACTTTCTGAAAGACAATGAGAATTTAGGGCAATCTTCCTATTTGCACTTGCAGTATGGGGAATGAAGATATCCATCGCTCTGCAGCAGGGAATTTCCTGACTCCTCCAGTGAAGCATTTTCCACAAACCTGATATTCTTGGAACGTAGGGTAACACCATGAAGTTTCCCTAAACCTGAAAACAGGCTATTATTTTTGGTTTTTCCTATTTTAAAAAACATATTTTCACTTCCCTAAAGAAACAGATCTATGAATGGAGAACCTGTTATTTGCACTTTCTTGGGATCCCAGCCAATTTTCTCTATCAATCTACATCCTCAAGGGGTTGATGCCATCTGTTCTTTAAAAAAATTCTTGTCATCTCTGTCTCCTGACCATTCACAGAGATCACCTGGCTCATACATGGGATGTTGCCAGCATCACAGGAACCAGGAACCAGCTCCATTATTAAAAATCTAGATTGCATTTCTAAATTAGCTAAATTAATTGCTAGCATTGCTAGTCCCAAACATTTCAGAGATGATGTTAAAATATGTCTTTAAATCTTCTATCAGAAAGAAGAATCAAGAGATGGAATTCAGGTTCCATCCCTCAAACTTGGTAGGTCTTTGTGGTTGCGTTGACAAACCTAATGCTGAGAAGAGATGGTGGGTAGCTTTTAAGATTGGGCTGGAAATGTTCATACAGCCACTGCCAGTCTCTCCCTGAAAGTCACTCTGGAAGATTTTACCCCTTTGGAAGAAGTCCACCTGCCGTGTGCCACTACGTGGAAAGACCATGTGGAGATACCAAGTAGAGAGAATGATTTCCAAAGAGCCCCAGGTGCCACAGCTCCCAGGTGTTTGAATTCTCTCAGTCTAGATATCAGATGTGAGGGCAGAAGACTTTGTGATAATCCCAGTCTCAGTTACCATCTGACAACTGGATGACAATCCCTAGACTGGCAAATAAAATAAGTGTTACTGTTGTTCTAAGATATGATCTGAATATTTTACACAGAGTAAATGATGATAGCAATGGGTTCTAAGAAATGAAAGTTAGGTGCTACTGTAACAAAACCTAAATATGGGGCATGGGCTCTTGGAGGCATGGACAGAAGTAGGAAAGGAGTGAAGGAGACCCTTGCGCTTGGAGGAGGCTGTCAGTGATAGTGTAAACAAAAGTGAAGAGACTTGTCACTGAAGACTGGAGGAAGGGCTCTTCCTTATATAGTGGCAGAAAGCCTAGCAGAACTGTCATCTTCCAGGACAGAGAAAATACAAAATATACCTAATGAAATCATGGATTTGGCTGAGAAAAATTTCTACCAGAATGCAGAAAATGTCTGGGGATTTCTTGACATCACATGTAGTAAGTGTGTAGAGAAAAGTTTTTTTAAAAAGATTGTTTCACTAAAGTATAAAGAACATATATAAATGATCTGGGGCTTGTTACACTCATATATAAAATTATTTCTCTTTCTCAGACTCTTTCTACAGGATTTTCAAATTAAGAAAATGTTTCAGGTCAAAGGTCAAATCCAAAAGCCAAAAACCCCTCCAAAACAAAATTCCTCTAACGATCTGAAGGGATGCCAGCAGATTGTCTCTGTTAATGAACAGGGCTGCTAGTCATCTTAGGGTTATGGTCCTGTGGCAATCACAGGGAGCTGAGTATAGGCTAAAAAGAAGCATGGGAACTCCATAAAATTTCTAATCGAAATATATATTGCCAGCTTGGACTGAAGAGGACAAAAATACAATTAAACAAAGAAAGGTCCAATAACCCAGAACCTAGCAGGAAAACCCAAAGGGATTCTCCTTCACAGTGAAACTTGGAACTAAGAAAAAGGTAGTGGTGTTTGCTCACTGGATTTTAGAGTTTCTATGAACCAATGACTGCTATGTGCCTTATTTTCCTCTGCTTTTAACAACAATGTCTATAGTGGGTGTCTTTTATATATCCTGGCTATCCTGCTGGATATGTAGGTTGCAAACCACTTGTCTCTTCATTTACAAGTTTTTGGTTTGAGAGGATTAGTATGCAAGAACCCTCACTGAGGGCTTCATGAGTACCTGCATCTAAGAGTATTTTGCATGTGGGATAAATATAAATAATTGTCAACCAGTAGTTGGACTATGGAATTTAAAACAAATTCACAAGTTTTTCCACACTTGTCCAATAAGAAGCATCATGTAAGTCCTGTCCCTTTGAATGTAGGTTGGCCTTAAAAAAAAGATAAGATGGTACTGGAAGTGATGCTACATCAGTTCTGAGGCTAGGTCTTTGAAGGTAACTCAGCTTTATCCTGATGTTCCTAGGAATCTCATCCTCAGAACACAGCCACTCTTCCAGGAGGAAGCTCAGGTCACACATAAGGTCCCAAATGGAATAAGCCAAAGCCACCACTCCTCTACCTCAGTTCAGCTCAAAACCACAGCCAGCACCAGCTTTTCAGGCTGGGGAGTAAACCACTGGGGGCTGAGTGCTCAGCCCGCCCTTTAGCCTCCCCAGGTGCAACCACTTGGAACAGAGATAATCCTCCCAGGCAGGCCTCACCTAAACTGCAGAGTTGTGTGCAGAATGAAGGACTGGTTTGTTTTAAACCTTTCCAAGCTGGGATGCTTTGATGCTTACTAATAATGAAAAGGACAATTTCAACATTAATTTTTTACTCTGTTCTTTAATTCGATCAGTGTCAGGTAATGCTCCACCCTCACAATGCTAACCGGTAGATCAACATTTGATGACAATGAATAAAAATATTCAGCAAGCCTATGTATAGTTGAAATTTTTGGTGGAAGCCTTATTCTGTATGTTGACATATGTTCACTCATTTCATTCTTACAAATCTGGGAGAAAACTTTTATTATCCTCATTTAATAGATAAGAAAATGGAGGCATGGAGAAATTAAGTAATGTGACCAAGATGCACTGGACAGCTAGAAGACATTGCTGTTCCATCTCCATCATCATACCCACCAAGCTTCTCTGCTTCTTTCAACTGCCATCTTCTGCTTTAATCTTTGCACTTCCCATCGACACCACACAGCTTCTTCACTTCCTAATTCTACCCTTGAACTTCATGCCACTGCTAGGGAAGCCACAATCTAAATTTTGTCCCTAAATGTCAGATGCACTTAGAGGGGGATATAAAATCTATGCCCCATGGGCATGCCACCTGCTTTGGTAAATAAAGGATTGTGTGTGTGTGTGTTGTTGATTCTTAAACACAACCACACTTTTTCTTATGGATGCTTTTGGACTACATGACAGCAGTGAATAGTTGTGACAAAGATCATATGATCCACCAAGTCTAAAATATTACTATCTTGTCTTTACAGGAAAAAAATTTGTTACCTGTGACTTAGATCCTTTTGTTACTGAATTATCAAACAGCAACTGAATTTTGGCATTGTTATCAAAATGGCACATGCATCTGTATACCCCCAGCAGAGCTGTAGACTGCTAGACCTGGACTGAAACCCAGCTCTGTTACCTACTGTGGACTCAGGGGAATCTCTTCTGATGTCTGAATCTCAGTTGTCTCTTTTAAGAATGGGAAACAAGGACTGGGGATTTAGCTCAGTGGTTCCGGCGCCTGTCTCGCAAGTGCAAGGTCCTGAGTTTGATCCCCAGTACCAAAAAAAAAAAAGAATGGGAAACAATAGTAAGATCTCTGTCTTAATGGATAAGTGCTAATGCACACATAAAATATTCTTAATATGTGAATAGTTTAACCAATCTTTTGGATTAATCAAAATTTAGGAGCTACATCAATAGAGACAAATGAAATAAAGGATGTCTAGTGCTTTGTTTTAAGAAACACTTGTCATTGTTGGGGGCATGAAGAGAAAACAGCAGTAACAGCTTCTGTTAGGTGTAAGACACATGTAAAAATTGGCAAGTGAAGGCTGACCAATGAGGCAAAAGCCCAAGTTGCAAATTTCCTTCCACAATCCAGATTTAAAAAACCAAAAATTCCACAGGCAGGGATAGCTTTGCAGGAAGTAGTTGTCCAAAACTAAATTCTGATTGACTAAATGTCAAGATTTAAAGAGAGAGCTTCTGGGTGCTTATGGAGCCCCATGACTAATCCTATTTTCCCCAGTATAACTGCATATTTTTCTTTGAGAATCTGAGTAAATTTAGAATCCCAAAGGTAGAGTGGTTTGACCTGATTAAAGGTATTTTTTTTCATGTCTGCAGATATTCCAAGCAACTGTCAGCAAGTTAGTTATTGCATCATTCCAACAAAAATGACTTAATATTTTGGGGGTTGAGATTTTTTTAAAGCTGATGTAATTGGCTGAACTGAGTGATTGGCTTCAGTTCTTTGGAGAGGTGAGCAGCCACAGCCTAGTTTCTTGGGGGTGAATTGGGGATGAGTTGGGAGTGAGATTTGGAGGCATCATCTCTTTTTGTGGTATTGTTGCTGGGAGACTTCTATCCTGGATGGAGCCAGGGCTCCATCAAGCCTCAAGAGAGCAGGTCAGCTTTGCAGTTGTTGGTTGCACAAGTGTGGGTGGTGATGAGGAGCAAAAGCGTGCAGCAACTGAGCGTCAAGGACCAGAGCCATCCCAGCATCACCTAGGTGAGCCCTGTGGGTGCTAGCAGCACACCCCCCAACCCTGTTCAAATTAGAAGACACTTAAACAAGTCTCAAAACCAGACTTCTAGATCACCTAAAGCAACCCAAAGGGGAAATGAGATGAAACAATCTGATACTCAACCACATGGACTCCCTGAACTGGCAACAAAAGAGGATCTGGAAAAAATGAAATCAGAAATAATTTCTCAGATAACAGCAGAGATTGGGCCCATAGTGCATTACATGATTAATAAATCTAGAGCAAACACAGATAAAAAAAGATATAGAGGAGCTGAGGAACATGATGGAATCTCAACATAGGAAACAAATGGAATCCATAAAATAGATGTAAACAGATTTCCAGGAGATTAAAAACTCCACTGAAAGTTTAAGCAGCAGAATGAACCAATGTGAGGACAGAATTTCAGATATAGAAGATAAGGGTGCAATTAGTGACCAGGAAAAGAAAAATTGCTTTAAAATAGTAAGGGACCACGAGAAATCAATCCAGCAGCTGGTAGATGATGCAAAAAAGAATAACATAAGACTGATCAGAGTCAGTGAAGAAACAGGAGAGAGTGAAGATGACATAAAAAGCTGTTCACAGAAGTGATGGCAGAAAACTTCCCAAGCAGGGGGAAAGAAATTGACATGCAGATAAGAGAGGCATAGAGGACTCCAACTAGCCTTGATCAAAAAACAAAAATCTACACATAGGCATATAATTGTTAAGATTCCAGAAACCCAACAGAAGAACAAAATTTTACAAGCAGTAAGAGAAAAGAAACAAATCACATACAAAGGAAAGGCCATCAGCATCACAGCAGACTTCTCAATGCAAACCCTCAAGGCAGGAAGAGCTTGGAGTGGTGTATTTCAAGCCCTAAAGGAAAACAGCTTCCAACCCAAAGTTGATGGAGAAATAAGATACTTTCATGACAAAGAGCACCTTAGGAACTTCATGAATACCAAACCAGCACTCCAAAAAATGTTAGACAATATCATAGGAAAAGACAATGAGGATCATAACCCCGGGAAGCCCAGCAGAATGAATCCATGGGGCATGACAAGAAATTAAACACAAAGGGGAAGAAGCCAACAAAAAGAAAAAGTCATGACAAGGATAAGTCAATAGGTTTGCGTTATTACCATCAATGTGAATGGTCTCATGAATCAAAAGAAATAGACTGACAGAATGGGTCAAGAAGCAAGATCCAACAATATGCTGCATACAAGAAACACACTTAATTCAAAAAGAAACTCATAGACTGAATGTTAAAGGGTGGAAAACAAAGCTCCATGTGACAGGAACACCCCAAAAAGCAGGAGTAGCTATCCTTTTTGCAGATCAAGTAGATCTCAAATGAACAGTGATTAAGAGAGACAAAGAAGGATACTATATCCTTGTAAAGGGAACAATCCATGAAGAAGAGACAGCAATCATAAATATCTACGCACCAAACACTAGTGTGCACAATTATATCAAAATAATACTAATGGACATGAAAAATCAAATAAGCACTCATACAATAATAGTGGAGAACTGCAATACCCCACTGTCAAAAACAGATAGATCAACTGGACAAAAAATAAGCAATGAAATACTAGAACTCAGTCAAACTCTTGAACAAATAAACATAACAGATGTTGACAGAATGTTCCACCCCACAAAATCAGAGCACACATTCTTTTCAGCTGCATATGGGTCTTTCTCCAAAATAGACCACATACTCACTCATAGAACATGCTTAAGTAAGTGCAAAGGAATAGATCAATAGCAAAAGAAACCACAAAAATTTCATAAATGCATGGAAATTGAATAACACACTTCTGAATAGCCAGTGGGTCACAGAGGAAATTAAAGAAATCAGATAGTTCCTTCAATTAAATGACAATGACAATACAACATATAGGAATCTATGGGATGCAATGAAACAGTGTTATGAGGGAAATTCATAGCAGTGAATACTCATATTAGGAAAACAGAGCGAGCCCAATTAAACAACCTCTTGCTGAACCTCAAGCTTCTAGAAAAAGAAGAGTGGGACAAACCCAAAGCTCATACAAGGGAGGAAATTATAAAGATCAGAGCAGAAATCAAAGCAATGGAGACTAAGAGAATGATACAAAAAAATCAATGAAGCCAAGAGTTTGTTCTTTGAGAGAGTAAATAAAATTGAAAACCCTTAGCCAACCTTATCAGGTAAAGGAAAGAAAAGGCCCAAATCCATGCAATTAGGAATGAAAAGGGTGAAATTACAACAGACCCAGAACAAATCCACAGGATCATCAATACCTAGTTCCAGAACCTATATGCCAATAAGATGGAAAACACAGAAGAAATGGACAGATTCCTAGATAAGTGTGAATTACCAAAGTTGAACGAAGAAGACCTAAAAATTCTGAACAACCCAATATCAATCAATGAAATTGAAAACATAACTAAGAACTTGCCAACTAAGAAAAGCCCAGGTCCTGATGGCTTCACTGCTGAATTCTATAAGACATTTAGAGAGGAACTACTGCCACTACTGTTTAAACTCCTCAATGAAATTGAAATGGAAGCAATACTCCCAAATTCATTCCTGGAAGCAACCATCACCTTGATCCCCAAAGCAGAGAAAGACCCAACTGAAAAAGAGAACTATAGGCCAATCTCACTAATGAACATAGTTGCAAAAATCCTCCATAAGGTACTGGCAAGCAGAATGCAGAACATCATCAAGAAGATCATATACTCTGACCAAGTGGGATTCATCCCAGGGATGCAGGGATGGTTCAACATATGCAAATCAATAAATGTAATACACTATATCAATAGCACCAAGGACAAAAAACATATGATCATTTCAATAGATGCAAAGAAAGCATTTGACAAAATTCAACACACATTTCTCATAAAAACCCTACAAAAAATTGGAATAGATGATCTCTACCTCAATTTGATAAAAGCCATCTATGAAAAACCAACAGCCAATATCATATTAAATGGTCAAAAACTGAAATCCTTCACACTAAATCAGGAACAAGACAAGGATTTCCACTATCACCACTCCTGTTCAATATAGCTTTGGAAATGTTAGCCACAGAAATTAGACAAGAGAAAGAAATAAAAGGAATAAAGATAGGAAATGAAGAAGTCAAATTGTCATTAATTGCAAATGACATGAAACTATATAGAAGACCCCAAGAACTCCACCAAAAGTCTCCTAGACTTAATAACCAAATTCAGTAGAGTAGCTGGGTACAAGGTCAACACACAAAAATCAATAGCTTTCCACTACATGAACAACAGACTCACTGAAGGAGGTATAGGGCAAACAATTCCTTTCACAATAGCATCCAAAAAAACTGAAATACCTAGGAATCAACCTAATGAAAGAAATGAAAGACCTCTTCTCTGAAAACTATGGCACTCTGAAAAGAGAGGTTGAAGATGATATCAGAAAATGGAAAGACATCCCCTTGTCCTGGGTAGGAAGAATCAACATAGTGAAAATGGCCATACTTTCAAAACTGTTATATAGATTAAGTGCAATTCCAATTGAAATTCCAGTAGCATACTTCATGGACCTTGAGAAAACAATCCAAAAATTCATTTGGAACAAGCAGAGACTTGGAATAACAAAAGCAACTCTAGGCAACAGAGACATGGCAGGGGGCATCACAATCCCCAACTTGGAACTACACTACAAAGCTACTGTGATCAAAACAGCATGGTACTGGCAAAGAAACAGACCCAAGGACCAGTGGACCAAATTCAAAGATGCAGAAACAACTTCAGACAAACTCAGACACCTCATTTTTGACAAGGGAGCCAAACACCCTCACTGGAGGAAAGATAGCCTCGTTAATAAATGGTGCTGGGAAAATTGGGTTTCAACTTGCCAAAGATTAATACAAGACCCATATGTCTCACCACGTGCTAAACTAAAATAAAAATGGGTTAAAGATTTAAGTATTAAAACAGAAATGCTGATCCGGCTGGAACTGGGGTTAGGTAGAACTCTTGAAGACATTGGTGTAGGAAAAGATTTTATGAATAAACCCTCAGTTGCCCATGAAGTAGCACAAACTATCAAGAAGTGGGATTTCTTCTTACTAAAAAGCTTCCGCACAGCAAGAGAAACTACCAATAGTGTGAAGAGACAACCCACAATGTGGGAAACAATCTTCACCATTTGTTCCTCAGACAAAAATCTACTATCTAGAATCTATAAAGTACTTAAAAAAAAATCAGACCTCCCAAATTTAAAGACCCAATCCAAAAATGGACATCTGAAATGAACAGACATTTGTCCAGACAAAGATGTAGAAATAGCAAAGAAACATGTGAAAAAATGTTCATCATCACTGGTCATTCGAGAGATGCAAATGAAAACAATGCTTAGGCTCCACCCCACCCCAGAGAGAATGGCTGCTATCATGAAATGAACCAATAACAAATGCTGATGGGGCTGTGGGGAAAGAGGAACCCTGCTCCACTGCTAGTGGGAGTGTAGACTGGCACAACCACTGTGGAAATCAGTATGGAGATGCCACGAAGAACTAGCACTGGAAGTCCTATTTGACCCCACTATTTCCCTGATGAGTATCTTCCCCAAAGAATTAAAAGAATCATACCACAGTGATATATGTGCACCCATGTTCATAGCAGCGCATTTTGTAATAGCTAAAACTTGGGCACAGCACAATTGCCCATCCACTGGAGACTGGATAAAGAAAATGTGGTTTTTAAAAACAAAATGGAGTACTACTCAGCGATAAAAAATGAGAAATTAGGGACATTTATAGCAAAATGGATGCACATTGAGGCGATACTCTTAAGTGAAATAAATAGGCCACACGTGTAAATACCGAATATTTTCTCTAGTGTGAGAAATTGAAAGTGTAAATAAGGAATAAAAGGTATAATAGATAATGTGAAATAGGAAGAAAAGGGGTGAAGGGGAAGTGGGAGGGGTAGGGGAAAGGAAAGAAGGGAATAGAATTAATATTAGAAAATTAAAAATGGAAACAAAATCTTTGTAAATAGGGAGTGATGGAGGGGTTGAAGGGAGGGCAGGGGAATGGGGAAAAAATAAGAAGCAAGAGAGACTATGTAAATGTGCAAATTTCCAATGATGAATGTCATTATATTGTATACCTAAAATGTACCAATAAAATTAATTAACAACACCAACAAAAAAGAAATGTGCAGCGACCGCACTCTGACAAAGGAACTGTGGGTCTGTCACACATACGGGATGAGCAAGACACAGATGCTGGCACAATGATGAGGCAGGAGGGGTGGGAAGCACTGAATGTCATCTTCAAACTGCTCTGCAGATTCTGGGTTTCCTTACTTGAGTTTCTTTTCTTTCCCTGTTTTCCCTTGTCACACACATAAAGGGCAGTGAAATTCCACCGTGACCCAACCGAAAGGCCTGGAGATAAGAAATTGTAAAAGAACATAATGATTAGACACCTGTGGAGATGCCTAGAGACCCTCTACATTGTGCTTCATGTGTCTATTTAAACTTTTATCTAGAAAAAGTGTTCATTTAATATACACATTCTGCTTTACAGAAGGAGAGATGGAGAGAGAGAGAGACAGAGAGAGAGAGAGAGAATACAGAAAATAATTTTGTCTCCAACCACGTGGGCATGGTTTTTGGTATTGTACTATTCCAACTTAGTAGATCTTTAAAAAACTCATGGAACTTAAAAGTGGAAAGTTCATTGGAGGTCACTTTGTCAAAATTTGTGCTCATGTAGAACTTTCTTTGCAACCACAAAAATATGTGCATTTATTCATTCAACAATATTTCTGAGTGTGATCTATACCTAGTTTCAATAGCACCACAGGGCTGAGCTACAGAAATGAATATTTCTGTCTTCACAGAGCTCCGCTAATATTCCAGGGCTTACACATCTTCAAGGATCACCAGCTAGAGATTTAGGTGGAGATAAATCATTTCTTACAATGTTTAACAAACTCGTTTGGAGCAGCATTTTAAGCAGTTAACAAATATGAACTCACTTGTTGCTCTTGTTGCAGGGCGGATACTACTGTGATCATCGCCCTTCTTCTACATCTGAACAAACAGAGGCACAGAGAGTTCAGGGAAACATTGAAGGACTTCACAGGAGGGAAAGAAATACCCACTGGAGCCCACAGTGGAGTTCTGGAGTCTGTTTTTCACCACTAGACAAAAAAACCAACTCTAATCTCTTGAGTTATGTGAC
This sequence comes from Heterocephalus glaber, assembly GCF_053883595.1. Taxonomy (NCBI): domain Eukaryota; kingdom Metazoa; phylum Chordata; class Mammalia; order Rodentia; family Bathyergidae; genus Heterocephalus; species Heterocephalus glaber. Next base: position 11,287,976 of record NW_028258357.1, on the reverse strand, counting down.
TTATATAGGAAGAGTTACTACCTCTTTAAGAGGGATGACTACTGGTCTCACCAATCTCCCTACCAAAGTAAAAGGTCAGTGCCTGGTACATCCTAGGTCATTCCCCAAAATGGCAGCTGATGCTATAATTTCATACATTTCTGGCTCTCTGGTCCCCTAAATTTCCAAATTTCCTTCCTTCCTTCCAGCTCAAGCCTAGGGTAGATCTCTAGGATAAGGAGTCCATCAGACTTTATTGGACAGATTTTCTTAGAATTTTCCCTGAAAGTGAATAAATGGGAGAGGGCCTCATGAGGCTGAATGTAGAGATACTTATTACCAGTCACGGAAAGTGGGCAAAGGATGAAGACCAGGAGGCTGAGAACACTGGAAGTCTCCCTTATATAGGGCATCGTAAAGGCCACCTTCCACAGCTCTGCAGCCAGTCATCTGGTCCCTCCCTGCAGCGTGTAGAAATAAACCAGCTCTGCTTAGGTAGAGCTCTTGCCTTGAGTGTAAAAACATGATCATAGGAGTTAGATACAATTTGAGTAAGGTAGCAAAACTTTTTTGGGTTTTCTGCATCCACTCATGTTCAATCATAAGGTAGTGCAATCCTTTGTTGGAAAAGTATAAAGAATGTCAGATGCCTTCTCATCTCTAACAGAATAGTCCCCAAACACCTCCCAAACATCAAACTCAATGTTTCGGGCTCATGACTTCTCTTCCTGTCATCAATGAAATTAATCCAGTCTACTTTCTTCTCATCTGGCTTTATGAGCCTCAGCCAAAATGACTTCCTTTTCTCTTAGTTAATCTTCCCTTCTGAAAATTTGGCCTATGAAAGTATAGTATTTTTGCTTCTCATTTTTTTCCTTCTCTCATTGCAAGTAGAATTAGCTATCTCTTCTGCTCATGCAAAGCCTACCTTGGGCTGTCTTCTCTTGTATGGCCTTCCTTGAGTAAGCTTCTAATCATAACAGGCAGCTATTCCCCAATCTGGTATTTGCACTTCAGTCTTGTGCACTGGGCCATTACTCAACCCCCTGGGCCCATTGATGGGGGTGAGTACGTCCAGCCAAAGTGGTGGAAATAGCTATTTCAAAACTAGCCTTCTTATAATTGCCAAGATTTTGATATACAGAAGGCAAAAACAACAGCTACTCAATAGGACATTCCAAAGATTATTTATGTAAGCTTGTGAAAGAGAGCATCCTTTAAAAATTTTTCATTTTATTGATATTAAAAAAAAACCTTTAGAACGTTATACACCTCTGCAAGAAAACCTTGTTTCAGACTAATAAATTTTAGCTTCCTTGATGCTCATCTATGAAATATTACTTACTCTACTTTTTCCAGGATAAAGAAAAATTTGCAGAAATAATTTTAGACATTTACCAAGGACACTCAAAGAATTAAGCTCAGAATTGGAGCCCCTAGGGCCAAACATCAATACTGACAGGTGGGTTCCTATTTCATCCAAATGAGTTGAATCACTTTTTTTCCTGGCTAAATATTGCTAAGTGCTTGCTGGTTTTTAGTCAGGCAAGAAGTGTTTTTGCAGGTCATTAACTTAAATAAAACAAAACCCAGAAAAAGGGCATTTCTCCTTTTGAATTTTTCCCGAATGCTTTGCATGGATTTCTATGACATTATTGGTTGAGTATAGTCTTGCCACAATAATCCACTTTTAGTAGCTTCATTTACATTAGCTAGCACTCTGGAGAGCCATAGTAACAGGCTGCTGAATTACCCAGGAGAAATTACTCTTGAAAGTAATCATTGTGGATGAATTTTCATCACTTGGTCTCACCATTTCATGCTGTTTTGTCTTTCTTTTTTGCCCCTGATAAAAGTTAAGCACAAAGAGGGCTTTTCTTATGATCTCATTTTCTTTAGAAAACTTAGTGTTATTAATCATAGCGGTTGGTTTATAGCAGAAACCAAAGCCATTCTCTCTCTCTCTCTCTCTCTCTCTCACACACACACACACACACACACACACACACACACACAGTGTTTAAATTGGATTTCATTTTCTTGTGGGGCACCTTGTTTTAATTTACTTTAGTCTACAAAATCTTACATAAATTTGATTTTCATGCAATCTAACTCTTGCAAGGAATTTGTTGAAGTACAGGGATTTGAGATATTTAAACAAGAAAGCTGTAATGAATCTGTTTCAAGTTATCAAAACATAAAAATGTTGAAATTTTAAACTCTCAGGTAAAAACTTAGAGTAAAGTAAGAAGCAATATTGGTAAGTATTTTTTTCAAGTTCCTATCCTACTCAGGCCCTATTTTTAAAGACTTTTGAAGAATTGGTAGCTGTTGTTGTTGGTTAGTTTTCCATTATTTCATTTAAATTTATAAGCTTGGTGTCATAATTTTTCTTATTTCTCCCCACTTTTCAAATGAGAAAACAGGATTTCAAAAGATAAATAAAACTTGATTTGCATAGCTTTCACAAACTCCAGTAAGCCATCAAGTGGTAGACCCATAATTGAAACCTCAAAAGTCTAATTTCCTAACCTTTCATTTAACTGTATTATATGTTGTCTGCTAATTAATTCTAAAGTGAGTGGGGGAAAATCATTGAAATATCTTTTTAGTATCTTATATGAGATTATAAAGCAAAGATAAAGATATAATTGTTGAACCCTTGAAAAACTTTCTCTGCAAAATATAATTTTCCATGTATTCAAAATAGAATTGGAATTTCCCGTAAATTGTAAGGTTTGAATTTCTTTTATTTATCTTTCTTTTAAAGACTAAGCCAACAATGAGATAATCGTTAGGGAAAAAGACACCAACAGCTGTTCTCTTCACTAAAACACTGTGTTCAAGGTCACATTCAGCAGCATAAAATGAGAGCTTTGTAGATTGAGAAACTGATAAAAGCTGCCATTAGTCTCTATTTTAAAAAAAATTAAATTGTAAGTAATTTTTAAAGATTTCAAATATTATCCTTTTTCCTGTTGTTAAAATTTTGGTTACCAATATTGTTTGAAGATGTTTATTCTACAGTTAATGCTTTCAACTGGTAGCTGTTGAAATCTGCTCCATGCCAAGCACTATTGAGGCCCCAAGAAGACAGTGATGAATATAACAGACAACTGCCTCTTGGTGCTTCTACACCATAAGAAACAGACAATTGAACTCATTGAAAAATAAGTATGTACCAGGAGGTGCTCAGTAGGAAACAGACAATTGAACACAATTGAAGTAAGTATGTACGATAATGCCAGGAGAGAGTGACTCCAATGAAGAAAAACAGAAAGCTCAGTAAAGGATAGAGGCCAGTATTCAGCAGAAGCTCTCAGAAACAAGGACATTTGAAGGCTTCTCTGAGGATGTATCAGGGTCAATGTAAAAGAGCAACAGGGCATTGGGCAATGCAAGGCATGAGGAAGGCCTTTCTGCACATCATGAGGGTTATTATCCCTTAAAACCTGAACATCTCATTTTCCACTTGTTTTTTACTACTAGTTTCACCCTCCAGATACTATTCTTTCTTGGTAAAATCTAATTGTCATGTAAGTTCACTATTATTATATAGTGAAGAATTGGAATTTTGAAGTAATTATTTTATTTTCACATCTGGGAAAAGAGGCAAAATTCAAACAGATATTTGTGAATTATTTTTCATTTCATAAAGATTGTGAAAATTCCAATGTGTTCTGATACAACATTTGGTATTTTATTTTTCTAAGCATTTGCTAATAATATACTTTCTGACAGGACACAAGATTTTTCTCTCTTCTTTCTTTTCCCCTATGGATTTCAGTAATAGGATACTTGGACAAATGTCTTGCTGTCCAACATAAATCAACTTAGTCATTAAAACTAGCCATTCATAAAAGTAAGCAGAGTCCCTGCTATGGTTGAAATGTATCCTCCATATGTTCCACATGTTTGGGAATTTACTCCCCAAATTCATATCTTAATGGTAGTTGGAGGTGAGACCTTTGGCAAGTGTCTGGGTTGTGACACTTAGCGACACTTAGCTCGTCCACTGACTCAAGGTAAAAGAATATAGAAATCTAAAATAGTATCTCAAAGGTCATTTGCTAAACCATATTCTGTTGACTTGGGAAAAAAATAGTGCAAAGTTTGTTTAGAGTATTGTCTGTAGATAGAACTCAATTACAAATATTGCTAAGGTTAGAAAGCAGACAATACCACAAAGGCTGGTAGCAGAATTGTTTGAATTTGAGTCTATAAATAAATGACAAAAAGAGCATTTATTGGACTCCTAAAGGGCCTGAGACATAATTATTATGATTCCAATTTTACAGATGAAAATGTTGAGGCTCATGAAGATGGAGTCTTTCACTAATGGTCATACAGCCAGTGAGTAGCACAGTGAAGAGAAACACAAGCCCTGACCAAAGCATAGGTTTTCTCCTTGGGGCATGCTAAGTATGGAAAACAGTCACGTGCTACCACAGAGCTTCTCAAACTTTAGCATGAATATGAGCCCCTAAGGATCATGTCAAAATATATATTCCAGTTCCATGGGTCTAGGGTGGGGCTAAAGATCCTGCATTTCTACAGGCTCTCAGGAGTTGCTGCTGTTGGGGCTTGGACAGCAAATGTTAAGGAGCAAGTTGCAAAGATTGAAAGACAATACTTATACCTTAAACCAAAATTGTTACCTCCTCCTCACATTCTTTATTTTTGGTTATTTCTTTATTTTTTTTCTTGAAGAAGTTTTAGCAGCCTCAATATACTGTTTATCTAGCATTTTTTAAGTTATGTACTCTATCTTTAAATTTTATTTTTAATAGTACATGTTTGCAGTATATAGTGATTACATTCATCAAGGGAAATTGATACAAGTACATAACACATCTTAATTCTTCTTCTGTCTTTTCCCTTCCCTCCTCCCTCCTCTGTCCCTTGGTTCCCTTCCATTTTCCAAAGGATTTACTTCCCTGTTTCCTGTTATTTATCTTTTATTTTGCTCTTTAATTCATTTATGCTTTGGGTTTCTTATATAAAAGAAAGCATGTGATATTCAAGCTTGAGTGTCTGATTTGTTTCACTTAGCATAATGATCTTAATGAAATCTTAGGTTGTGTTGCTTTTCATTAGTTAATAAAAAAGAAATGTAGTTTTTGAAATCTGTTGAAAGAAAATTTAGTCTCTTCCTGTCTTTATTCTCTGCCTTTGATATTTCTATTTTTCATCCCTTTCATATGTGAGTTCTCTCTTTCATTTACTTTTTTGGATTTGTTTTTAATATTTTTACACTGGTAATACTTAATTTCTAACATTTTAAAAAAACATTTTAAATTCTCCATTATCACTTTACACACTATTTTCGCCCTTTGATGAAACAGACCCCTAAAGCTCATTTTAATTCCCTTGACTTTTTAGCTAGAGAGCCTCTATAATTCAGGAGTTATCAAAGCTGGAAAAGACAGTATGATGTTATTGTACCCGAGTTAGACTGTCAGGTTAGTAATGTGGGTTGACAAGCAGATTTAACTTGGGCTTGATACCTAAACTTTTGGAACTCCAAGTTCCCCCTTCTGTAAAGTGAGATGATAATAGTGTGGCTACTTAGATTATTTATGAGAATTTAATTGAATAAAAAGATAGTCAGTGTAAAAGATTTAACATAGTACTTTGAACAGTGCTGGTTATATCTTAATTAAAGAGTTGTATTTACCCATGGGGCTGGATAATTTGAAGTGACCCAGTTCCCTGTCTCTCTACTGTTTGGCCTACTGTGGGAATTTCTCTGAACTGCTCAATCACACACCGTAGCACTAAGTGCCCAATAGTTGTCCTCTAGGTTGGACCCAACTATGTTAGTTTACAGATCCATTATGAGCTCCATTGACCTCAGACCTTCATTTGACTAATGTGGCCACGTCATTTATTATCCAAAGTGAGAGGCTGCTGGGAGTAAAGGGGAAGTATTCATAATTACAAGGTGGTAGCTAGACTAAAATGCAAGTGATCTAGGCAGATTAGGACATACATACGAGCACTTCTTCCTGAGTCAGTCCCTCTGGTTCTTTACAGACTGTGTTCTTCATACAAAACATGGAGGTACCAGCCCACACAGAGAGAGCAAATTCTCCCTTCATTTACCTTTTTGCTCTATTTGGCCATCTGCTTTACTCAGTTTTCCAATTCAGATGTTGTTCTCCTCCCAAACACCCTCACAGACACACCCAGGGTAATGTTTCAGCAGCTCTCTGGGCATTGTAAATCAAGTTGACACATATAATTAACTATCACGTGTACAGACTGAGTAGTGACTCCCCATTCTTTGTGTTACTGACAGTGAAGAGGTGTACATGGCTGGTGCGTCTACTTGGTTTAATGGTTACTCAAAGGTTTGGACCAACACTCAGTAGTTCAGTTTGGTCACCCTAGCTCAGCCTTAACTTAAGTCTCAACTAAATGTGCTGAAGCAGTGAGTTCTTTGAGTCTTGTTCCTAGAAACCAGGAAATAGAAGCAATAGTGACTCTGTGTCTCTTATGGGGGAATTCTCTTAGTGGGCTTGATAAAAAGTTTGCCTGCAAATGATAACATTTCAGAGGAAAGATGAAGAGCTTTCATTACGTACACCAGAGCAGTAACAAGGGGAAAAAGACCCTTGGGCAACATTTTTGGGATGAGGGGAGCACAAAAGGAAAGTACGGATGGGTGAGAGAGGTCAGGAGAAGGATTTGTGGAAGGGCAACACCAATACTAACAACAATACTAACCTGAAAGCTAGGTCTAGTGTGTAAAACACTTGAGAAAGGCCAGTGGAGCTACAAGAGTAAAAACAACTCCAAAAAGAGAAAATAGAGCCACAGCAGATGTTGTATGTGACCACATAGAACCCGACCAAGGCAACAGAGTGAGAGACAGACACTCTCAGAAATAGTCATTATTATTGAGCACCAAGTTTGCATAGAATACTGTTCAGAGGATAAAGTGAATAATGATGGGGACAGGTTTTAATGAGAGAGTGAAATATTCATGGGCATGGACAGTCTTTGCAATTATGCTGTTTATAATAGAGACATAGTTGGAGCCTTATTTGGAAAGCTTAGCTGGAAAGATTTGATCTAATGCCCTTTTTTTTTAAAAAAAATGAGTGTCACCACTGTGAAGACTGGCTTTGATGTGTATCTCTGTCCACTTTGTAGCATTGGCAGTGCCAGTCTCTGTAAGGTAGGCAGGGAATAGGTAGATGACGTTCTGGGAATGGTGAAGGTTCCACCTTTCCAAATACTCTCTCCTCCCTCTGCCTCCATCATACTATGGAAATGATTTCCTCTCGTACCCTAATGATTCCTTTATTCCAGGAAGTATTTTATTAGCTAGAAGCAGATACTTCTCTAGCCATGTATTAGGAAGAACAACTCAGATGATCCCATCTTCAGAAGGCAGGAATGAAGACGATGAACAGTTGTGAGATAATTTTCCTTTGACGTAATTGGGAAAAAGCTGTAAGAAATCTCACTTGGAGCAGCTCTAGGGAAGGGAGAGAATATGAGGTTTCTCAGCAAACAGGGTTCAAGACAGGTGGGAGGAGATGCCAAAGCAGAGCACTGAAGTAACATCTATGATGAATTCACTCTTGTTGCAATTCAGCTTTTACCCAACCTGACTAGGGCAGTGAGGAAATCAGTGGGGAGCAGGGGAAAGTTTTATTAAGTTATCTGGATAACAGACTCATACAGGGCAACCCAATCATCCAAGTTTTCCTGGAACTTTCCTAGTTTGGACAATGAATATCTTATATTCCAGGAATCTCCTCAATCCTGGGCACGCTAGAAGGGTTGGTCACCTTAGCTCACAATCCAGATACTGAGAGTACTACCATCTTATTCCTGCATGATTTTGCTAGGAAATCTACATAAAGCCATCAATATGAAGGGTTTGGTGAAATTGTAGGTATATTATGGTTCTCCAGAGAAGTAAAACCAATAGAATTATGGAAATTGGTTCATGTGATTGTGGACTCTGAAAAATTTCATGCATGATCTGCTGCCTACAAACTGAAGAAGTGAAAGCTAGCAGAATGCTTCAGCCTGACTCCTCTGGCTTGAGAACCATGGAAGTTGATGGTGTAAATTTGGGTTATCAGCTAAAGGCCTGAGAATGGGGGTAGCCACTGGTGTAAATCCCAGAGTCCAGAAAACCTACACATCTGATGGCTGAGAGAAAGAGAAATTAGATGTTCAAGCTCAGAATGGGAAAAGGAGCCTGTGACAGCTAAATGTTGTGTCAAGTGGAGTAAGAAATGTCCAACTGATTGTCTTAGTATAATTCTGGGTGTGACTGAGTGCATTTACTGAAGGTGGAAGAACCACCCTGGTGTGAGTGGAACCATCTCGGCCTGAATGGAATAATAAAGGGAAAGAAGGAAGGCTCACTTGTTTCTTCTGAGAGGCTCCAGTCTTCACCTTTGCCTTGTATATCCATCTCCTGGCTTCCAGTGCTCTTCAGCCTTCTAGCACAAATCCTTCAGCCTTTCATTGCAGAATCTTCTGGCCTTCTGTTCTCTTCCACACCTGACTCTGTAGGCAGCCATTTTAAGCCTACCTTGTATAACTTATATTAAATCCATCTCTCTAGTGAGGATTGACTGATACAGATTTTAGTACCAGGAGTCGCTCTAGAGAAACAGAATTGTAAAGATGAAATTCTTTAGTGGCTTTAGTGGTTCTTGGAGTTGATTCTTTAATTTGATGAGACCTAAAGATGCCATGATCTTTCCTTGTGATAATGTGTGGAGTGCTGATAATCCATGACACAATGTAGATCCATTTTATTATCCTAATTCACCACTTGTGAGGTAGAAGAAATTTAGCCACTCCATATACAGTACTTTTGAATATTTTTGGCAGAGTGGGAAATATAATGATTCTGGCTGGTTGTTCTTAGCATCTCTGGACAAACTAGTGAAAGAAAATAAGGAGCTCAAAGATTCAAATTCCCAGCTGCAATAATACAGAAAGAATCTAAAAGTTTCAAAGTATGTCCTGAAAGAGAATCTTTTCTCCTTTAGCTGCAGGACTGAGATTGCAGAAACCCAAACACAGCCCTCATAATTCAATTGGACAAAATACAGCATAAATTTAACACTCATCAGTGCTCACCAGAGACAGATTCAATACAAGATATATGTGAGTTTACAAGGTAGGCTTACAATGACTGCGGCAGAGTCAGATGTGGAAGAGTGCAGAGGCTGCCTGCGTGCCTGGAACTCACTGTAGAGTCCTTGCAAGTCCATATCAGAGAGCCAAAGGGTCTGCAGTGGACACCATGAGGCAGATGTCCAAGGGGAAGGCGAAGACTGGAACTACTCCAAAGAAACGGAAGTGAGCCTTTCTTCTTTCTCCTTTTTATCCCGTTCAGACAACAAGCATATTAGTTGGTGCCATTCACACCCAGGGTGGGTCTTCCACCTTCAGTAAATCCATTCTGCCACACCCAGAACTTTATTAAGTCAATCAGTTGGGCATTTCTTACTCAAGTTGACACAACAGCAAACTATCACAGACTTCATCCTTTGTTGTGGTTGATATCTAAATGGCCCTTCAAAGCCTCATACAGTCATAGGTGGAGCTTTTGACAGGTAATTGGATCATGGGGATGCTATAGCTAAATGTGATGTTAGGAGATGGGGCCTTGTCAGACTAATCATGTGATTCAGGGTGTGACCTGGAAGGATTGTAGCTCCCTTCCTGGCTGTCTTCTCTCTCTCTGTTTCCTGATTGCCATGCCATGAGCAGGTTCCCGTGTGCTATGCCCCTGTGCCATGCTATCCTGCCTGGCAACTAGTGAACCATAGGCTGAGAACACTAGGCTCTCCTCCTTTGAGTTTTGGGTGTTGGGTATAGTGTCCCACTGATATGAAAGTGATTAAGACACCCTTCTTTTATGTTTTTGTTCTACAGGACACTCAGCAGGTTTGCTGATATCCAGATGCCCATCCTGGTTGGTAAAGAACATCTGATCTACTCACTCTACTTATTCATGCACTTATCTCTTTGGCAAACTCCCCCCAGGCACACCCAGAACTAGTGTTTTACTAGCTCACTGGGTGCCTCTTACGTCAATCAAGTTGAGCTAGAAAATTAACCATCATTGTGTGGCTCAGACTCAAATCTTTTCTTTCTTTCTGCATTTGCCTGAGTTTCTGGATCATCCTCATAGCAAGGTGTACTCTCTTTGGCTTTTGGTAACATTCCTGTAGAATGTTTCTTCCCCCTTCTCCACACCCTGGAATTGTTTTCATTTTTAATTTTAGAAACTGATTCACTCGAGGAATATCACTTCCTCAGGTTATTGTTTGCTGCTTTGTGAGAAGTCTCTCTGGAGGCTCTAATAGGGCTGTGAAGCTGAGAGATTTCAGGGGTGTCATTCTCAATACAATGCAGCAGTGGCCACCTATTTCCACGAGGAGAAAAGTGTAAAATGTGGTGTTGATTTCAGGATCGTCAGGTCATTGGTCCTGAGCGACAAATATTTACTGAGATTTTTCTGGAGCAGGGTGGGAGGCTGGCATATTCCAATTTGCAAAGCACTTGTAAAATGTGTTTGCCCTTGGTTGGACCAGTCTTTGTTTGAATTATAGTTTATGAAAAGATACTAAATCATAGTTGTGTTACACATCCTGAATAATTGGGAGGAACTGTGGCAATATCATAAAATCATTTCTGAAATCCTTAACTGGAGAATATTTTCAAAAAGTTTTACAATGAGATTAAGTAATTTACTAAAAAAGCCATGAAGGTGAAATAGAACAGTTCTGTTAATCTGAAAATATTTGTGGTAAAGTTTTATTCCATAATAATTTGTTTGTACAAGATACTCAAGTCCTAATGTCATTAGAAAGGAAAATAATTAGAACATTTATAACTTGGAATTTTTTCATAGAATCATTTCATTAACTTGATTATCAGGGAGAGAAAATGCATTGCTTTCTTTTATAAGCTGAGTCATAGTTTTAAAAAGTTGTTAAATTATGGTTCAAAACTCAATCAGTTAAAATGTACACAGTGTTTAGAAATACACTTACTACTGGATGGAGCTAATCCAAAGACATTGGATTAGGACTATCTAATACCAAAAGGTTTTTGTATGTCAAAATAGCCCACTATTATTAATGTTTCTTAGCTAATCATACTTCAACCAAATAATGGAACAGTAAGAATCTTAATAACTGAAAGTTACTAACTTTCTGAAAAATTTTTTGGATGTATAGTTCATTTAAATCATCACAATAGCTAAATCTTGAAAGCAGTCTGTTTGTCCATCAACAAATAAATGGAAAAATATGTGGTATTTATGTACAATGCAGTACTACTTTGCCATAAAGATAAACTTGAGTCATTTGTAAAAAAATGGATGCACCTTGAGATCATAATGCTTAGTGAAGTAAATGGGACACGTGACCTTAAATATCACATGGTTTCTTTTATATGGGAAACTGAGTAAAACTAAAGAGCAAAATAAAACGTAGCAGGAATAGGGATATAGGTCGTTCTCAAAGGGGAAAGAGATCAAGAGGTGCAGGAAGGGGAGAAGGAGGGAAGGGAAAGAGGATGAAAAATGGGAATTGGGATATGTTACATGCATGTCCCAACTCCACAAAAGGAATGCAAATACTATGCACTGCAATCACAAAAAAAGAAGGGAACATAGAGATGGATGGAGGAAGAAGGAGGGATGGGAAAGAGGATGAAAAGAGGAATTAAGATGTGTTGTGTGTGGCCAATGCCACACAAAGAATGGAAGCATTATGTCCTACACATATGTACTAATAAACTAAAGTTAAAAAATGAATATCATCAGCCATTGTACCAGAAATCTCTCAGATTTGTATATTAAAGTCTAGTAGTTCATGTAAGAATACATGTATGGTGTACACACACACACATACACACGCACACCCCTAAAAATTAACTGTCATTTTGTTTTCATGAACAGTATTATTACTCTCCTGGTGACTTTGCAGATTCAGAACCCTGCTCTCATAGTTTAGCCTGAGCAGACACACTAATTTTGTTTGTTTGTGGAGCAGAAGTGTTCCTGGACACTAAAAACTTGGGTCTTAATAAGAGTCGTAAAAATTGGATGAGTCTAGAAAGTAAATTAAGCCTTCTTGTATTAACACAAATACATTGGAGATTTTAATGATCCCCCCAAGGAAACAATAGATTCAACTCACGATCTTCGTGTGCTTTCTATTGTTACAATGGCCACAATCAGGACATAGGAGGAGCTGGAGAAGAGCACATTTCAATTCATGGTGTCCTCCTAGAAATGCTTAAGTTTTGAAGAAGTAGACATTGAGTTGTGTGAATGTCTTTGTAAGAATATTACCAAGGATGGAGCTCTCTCTTCTTCGCTGTCTCTCACTCCTCCCTTCCCTCCTCTCCTTTCTCTCTTTTCTTTATTTTCCCTTCTTTTTCTGAGATAGCATCCCACTGTGTTGCCCAAGCTGGCCTTCAACTCTTGAACTCAAGTGATTTTCATGTTTCATCCTCCTAAGGAGCTAGAACTATAGGCTTGCTCCACCAATGCCTGGCTGCTAGGAAGTTTATTTAAAAATGAGATACACACTGTGCAAAAGATGACTTACATGTAGATGTGGTGGAGAGACTGGCTAAGCCAGGGAGTTTTAGCAGAGAAAATGTTCATTCTTGTGGCTTAGTGAAGTAGAGCAAGTCTTTGGAAACCACGGTTTTGACAAATTTTTTTCATGGTATTAAACAGATTTTTCTTTTAAAAAAAACCACTGACATAAAGTTTACTGGCTAATTTTTTTTCCAACATACTGTCAGGCATGTTCCAATCTTCACACAAAAGTGAAGAGATGAGAGCACCTTGCCCATCCTGGCCTGGGAATGGCCACCCCTATTCACACTGCCCCTAAGGCAAAACCCACTGCTTACCTCTTTCCCTCCTTCCTTGTTATTTCTGGAAACGTATTTTTTCTCATTTCTTTTATTCTCTCTCTTTTATGTCTCTAAATCCCATTCTTCCTCCAGTCACAAGCCAATTCCTTTATCCTAGGCTTCAATCCCCCTCCAGCCCACAGTAATTTCTCCTTTCCTGACTCCTCAAATTACGAAATGCCTTTGCCAAAGTGTTTGGCTCATGGAAATTCTAGCTCATAGTATTGTCAAGTTGTATTTTATGTTTAAATCTAGGTCCTGCAGCTAGATCCCAAACTTTTGAGACCCAGAAAGCAAGCAAATGTCACTTTTTAATTTCCAACAGAATTTATAACCAGTGCTCAGTAAACATATGGTATTTTTAATTACATTGCAATTTTTTCTATTATCTCAGTTGAATATATTTCCTTGATTATTCTTGCCTAGCCATGCCAATTTTTATTAGCCACTCTTTGGTAGGATAGGGGAGAAAAAAAGAAGTAGCAATCACAGCCAACTTGTCCATCTGTGGAAGGAAAAGTATGAAAGAATATTATCAACTCTACTGAAGAACAAAAAGATGAGCTAATAAATTAAATTCAGTCTAAAAGTTTATTCATAGTTCATATAGGAAAAGTAGAGACAGTTATGTTCCCAAAATGTGGACAAGTTGCATTGTAATAGATCAGCCAGGAGATCTCCAAAACTAACCAGAGAAACCCCCAGACAGGCAATGTAAATTTCAACTCTAAAAAGTGGCCACTTGAAACTTGGCTGTGTAGAAATGATTTCAATTCCTAAAAATGCCTCCCCTAATTAACGTGAACATCGCTTATGTTTGAAATGATTGTCAGACTTTGTGTGTGATATCAGTCATGTGGTTGAACATGATCGGTAGGGTTTTACATTTTATAGCCAAATAATACTTTTAAGAACAATAAGACTTCAGGAAAGGAGAATAAAATCCTACAGAGGGTGATACGGGCCAAAGAACAAGTAATCATCAGCTCCAGGCAATCTGAGCAGATTTTCATTGAAAACATGTATCTGATAAACATTTTGAAACATGTGAAAACATGTTTGATCATACTTTGATTTTTTGATTTAATGAAAACAGCATGAGCCACCTTGGGGTAGAATATTTTAAATTCAATCCCATTTCTCTTCTTTCTGGCTATGAGAGCTTGGGCAAAATACATAATACATTTAAATATTATTTTCTTCATCTTCTAAGAAGATATATATATGTATATATATATAATAATATTAAAAATGAGCTTTTAAAAGTCACATAAGAAAAAGTTGTAAGTTCTTAGCAATGAAAAGTTACAGGTGCCTTTTTTGCACTATGCTTTCAAGCCTCAGTTTTCTCAAATTTCTCAGGACCGGACTGACAGGGCCATGATGTAACAAAAATGATTAAAATTTGCAATGTGAGACTCAGAGACACAACCAAGGAATAAGAATGAATCTATGAATTAGTCTGACGAACTGGGCTTCTCTCTGTATGCCTTCCATTGAGGTGACTAACACCAGCACTTTCCTCTGAAAACTGGCCAGAGTTACAGATATTTATTATGGCACAAACCCATGGGAAGGCAGGCTGAGGGTCAGCCACAGCATGCGTGGGTTTACAAAGTGTAAAGCACTAAACCCCACTGGGCAGTGATGGGACAGAGTCACCCCCAAACCAGGACTTGAGGCGACAGCATGCCTGAGCAGCTCTGAAGTCAGGGCTCATCCTAAGGCGGTGGACAGGCCAGAGAAGCTTCTAGACTCGTTGAAAGATGACTTCTTGCCACATATACCTACCCTGTAGCACTCATGTGGGCCACCACTGTGCTCTGCATGCACTATTTGGTTGAGCCCAAGCCATGTGAATCCAAAGTCTGCTCTCTTAACCCTTCTGAAGCCAAACACCTTAGACACTTTTACATGGATACCATGGGAGGTAGTTTGTAGATCTGGGATTGGGAGCAGATGGATGTGTGACGAGAAGGCCAGTTTGGGTGGAGAACCCTATGTGATTTCATCAGTCTGGTATGCTGCCTGAATGTCATGAAATCCATCTCAGACACTGCTGGCTGGGAACATCTGGTGATAAGAATGAATGAACTGCCACTGGGCTATGTGCCACTCAGACAGGCTGGGTTGTCTATTTCAGGTCCTCTCCCCACATGAACCAGGTAAGCACCAGACACAGAAGCACAGGTGCAAGATCAACTGGTCCATTTCTTGGGTAAACTTTTCCTCTTTAAAAAAAAGATGCAGGAAAACAGCAGCTTCCTATGATCTCATTCTGCTTCAAATTCCTGGATACGCCTTTTATTTCCTTTCTGGTCCAAGAATTTTTCTTACTTAGAGACTAAATTTAGCTTCTTTAAAATACGCAGGTATCAACTTCATGAAGAAGTGATGTTGATTTTTGTCTAGAACATTCTGAACTATAAAGCCGAGGAATCTTATTTAATTGATCCTCACTAACTGCCTGATTCAGTTTTTGACCAGATGGTCAACTTTTTCTCAGAAAGTGCTTCCTATACTTTTGCTTTAGAATCATTGCACAGTCTTTCATTCTTAAAACCACTTACTCCATGCCTACTATGTGACAGACATTGACTTACGGACCCTTCCCCGCACTTCTGAGTTAGTGTCTCTGGAGATAGATATCTTAGTCTGTTTTGTGCTATTATGACAGAATACCTGAGACTGTGTAATTTATGAAGAGCAGAAATTTTCTTCTCACAGTTCTGGAGGCTGGAAAGACCAAGATCAAGACTCTGGCAGATTCCACTCTCTGGTGAATTCTGCTTTCTGCTACCAATATGGCACTTCACTGGAGCATCCTCTAGACAGGAAATACTCATATGCTCACACCAAGAAGAGCAGATAGAATGAATCTGTTCTCACATGTGCCTCCTTTTCCTGCACTGGAGATTGAACCCAGAGCCTCATGCAAGCAAGGCAAGTCACTCTACCACTGGGCTCCATCCCCATCCCTTTTTATTGTTTTTGATATTATGTCTCAGTAAGTTGCTTAGGTTCACCTCAGCAAACTTCCTGCCTCCCCCAAAGCCCTGCTATAGGTCACTAACCTTTCATGAGTGTGTAGAACTCATAACTTCATCACCTGCCAGAGGCCCCGTCTTCCAACATCATTACCTTGGTGATTGTGTGTCCATGTGAATTTTGAGAAGATACCACATTCAAACCTTAGGTGGGAACCTGAAAATTCTTATTTTTAACACATTCCTTGATAATTTCATGATCTCCATAGTTTGCAGACCACTGGCCTATATTACAAGCTCTCCAAATAGAGTATGGGTTTTTCTGAAACTTTGTTTCTAGCCCCTGACAAAGAGCCTGGCATGATGGTGTTGATGTGTAACTGTCTACTGACTTAATGAAAAAATGAATATCCAATCTCAGGGCTTGGAGTGATTTAGGAAGATTAAACTCAACATTTATTCTCTTTCATCTTTTCATATTTCCTAATTTGCTGGTCTTGAGCTTAGCTACTTAAATACCTATCAGTCAAGAATCTACTCGTTTCTGAAGTTAGCCCTGGATGCTAACTCTAACGGGACAGAATAAGGATTCAAGGAGAGAGTTGTTGCTTTTGTTTTCCCAATACCTTATCCTTCTTTTATTAATGACTTCTTGATGTCCCTTGGAAGAATTTTCCTTTACTCAGGGAAATCCAGTTTGTTGAGATTGTCAGTCAAAAGATAAGTATCATAGGAAGAATAGTTCCCCAAAGATGTTCAAGACCTAATCCCTGGCATCTGGGAATATGCTATACTACATAGCAAAAGAGACTTTGCAGGTATAATTAAGGCTGTGGAACTTTCAGCAGATTATTTTGGATTTTCTGGTAGATGCAATAGAATCATATGAACCCTAAAAAGCATATAATATTTTGTAGCTGGAGTCAGAGTGATACAGTTTTTTCATTCTGGAAATAGCAGAGAGATTAAAAGTTTGAGAGGGATTCAACATATCACTGCTGGAGAGAGCCACATGTAAGATATGAGAAAGGATATTGGCAGGTTCTAGGAACAATTACTCTCTTGGCTGACAGTCAGAAAGGCAAAGATGACCTCAGTCTTACAACTACTAGGAACTGAATTTGGCCAATGATCTAAATCAAAGTGCAAGAAGATTCTTTCCCCAGAGATCCAGTAAGAAACCCAGACTCACTGACACCTTGATTTAAGCCTCATGAGATCCTAAACAGAGGAACTAGTTGAGTCTACTCAGCCTTCTGACCCACAGAAACCCCATGGTAGTAAATTTGGGTTGTTGTGAACTCTAAGGTTAGTTTATCACAGCAACAACAGAAAATGAATACAGTGAGGAGTTGGCCAGCCAGAGCCTTTGTTCCAGGAATTGGAATACTGTATTATGTGGCTACAGAGTAACAAATTTTGAAGATGGTCCCTGTGCTTTCTAAATCCTAGCTTTCACCTTTTACTAGGTTGTCTTTTAGCTTTTTCATTGTTGATTCAGCTCACTGGAGTCAGGTTCCTTTCTCTCCAACCACATGACCCCACATGGTATAATGTGGATGGGGGAGCTCTTTGCACTCAGAGCTGCAGTGGTGCATTGACGCCTACACTGACAAATGTTTCTGAGCAGCTAAGCAAGGCTGTGACCTGCTAGCCTGGTATAACTTCACTGGGCCAATGTGTTTAGCTAAAGATATTTAGGGCCAGGCTCAGTTTCAGCCATGTACATTCCTTCTAGCTTAACTATAGCTGGGTTGCATATTCGATTAGAGAGCTTCTCCAAGAATAGTCTGAGGTACAGCAGGAACTTTTCCTTCATTGTATTGATTTTTACAGTGTGGCTTTTTTGGAGGTCCAGTAATGTGCTAATTACTGGGTTATGTGTTTCTTTCATGGGATATCCTCAAAGTCTATTTTGCTTCTTAATTAAAAAATTAAAGAATATTGAAACCAAATACTCCTTAGACGGTGACTATTTCAGCTGTTTGTTAAGTGCTTAAATTCTTCCCATGGTAGATTCTATTGGAAAAGAATAACTGCTTTAATAAACAACTTCCAAGTTTTCACTGGTTTCACCACAAAGATCATCTCACACCTGCGTCTTATATCTTGCAATATAGATGAGCAGGAGGAGATTGTGCCACTCAGGAGCCCAGGTTCCTTCCATCTTGTGGCTCTCTGGCTCATTTACATAACACATTTTCCTCTTTCAGGCAGCGGACTGAGCAAGAGAATGAGTATCAAAGAGAATGAGTATCCTACACAGCAATGAGGGGTGTGGGGGGCAGGGATTTAAAGGCAACCTGGCTATGTCATATACACTTTCACCCACACTTAAAATGTCAGCCAGAACTCAACATTGGCCCACCCCAACTGCAAAATGTACTGAGCATACCTACAGTCCAAGTGTGCATCTAGTAAATGGAGACCATGGATAGTGGAGAAGATGAGTCACCTCTGCCTTAGACTCAAGTTGGTTATCTGTCTCTCCTAAAATGATTCTAGTGACAAGGAACTCAGTACTTGTTCAATAAGATAGCATATTTCACCTTTAAACATTCTTGAGAGTTTGTGATTTCTTCTTTTATTGAGTTGAACAGTATTTGATTGTGCTGGCAAAATAACATATTACTTAAGAATGTGGGCTCTACTACTTGAGTCTGTATCCTAACTCTATCAACCATAGGCAGTTATTAGTTATGCAGAGTCTGCTTTCTCCTAAGTTATCCAACTATTGCCTGGCTTGTGCCTGACCCATAATAAGTTCTCAATAAATATGAGTTGAGTTGTCATAGATCAGACTTTGTTTCCTCCCTATAGTCACAGAAACATATCCTTGTCTTTGGATATTTGAAGATATCTCTACCCTGTTCTAAGAATCTTCCAGAATCTTCAGTGCTGCTTATATGACCTCATTTGGCAATCCTGCCCTACTCTGGTCACTCTTCATGGATGGTGGTACAGTGTGTCCACAGCCCTTTGAAGATTGTGGCTCTCTTTTGCACACCGGATCACAAGATCCCGGCATGCTCTGACCAGGGGCAGCGGACAGGAGTATAAAATGCCTCATTGTTAGCAACTATGCATCTATTTATGCACCCTAAGACTACCTTAGCTTTTCCACTTTCCACTTCCCCCACTTGATACATACTGCTCTTACTTTCAAATTTTACATAAAATTTAAAATTTTTATATAAATGTAACTGATGAGCCAAATCTCTTACATTTCTACAAGATGCTGTTTTGAGAGAGCACAGCTATATGTAGATCTATTCATTTTAGCATATTCTAGCTGACCTTATATTTTCTATCTACAAGGATCTCTGTACTCATTAGACTCTACTGCAGCTGCTGGTGGCGAGTGTGATTTACCAGTGCACAAGCTCATCAGGAAGGGCTATTTATTAAACTGGTGTTTAGGATTTCTTTTTAGCATATTTTAGAAAAGCTAAAAAATAAAACGCCAGCACACCGTTCTTTGGCATGAAGATGCACACCCATGTCTGAGCTTGGACCTCCTCAGTCTGGCCTTCCTTGTGGGCAGGACATTTCTGTGCTCCTGCTGCCACAGCTTGCAGTGGCTTGCAGTGTTCGGGGAAGGAAAAGAGGAGACAGAATATGTGGGAGAAAATGCAGGCAACAGGCAAATAGCCCTTTGGGCAGGATTTGCACCTAAAGGGCTCAACTAGGTGGATTGAAGGCTCCTTGCAAACCTCTGAATTTCATCATCTGTGTCATAAATAAGTGAATTGCAGCTCCAGAAGCTTCAGTAAGAACATTCTGGTTTTTGAAGTACTTATGCTAAGTACCCTCTCTTCAGATCAAGAATGCTTTGCTTTGCTTTTCTGTGCTAGAGGTTAAACCCAGAGCCTCACACATGCTAAGCAAGTGCTTTATCACTGAGCTACATTCCCAGCCCTCTTTATTTTCCTTTGAGACAGGATTTCACTAAGCTGCCCAGGCTGACCTCAAACTTGTGATCCTCCTGCTTCAGCCTCCCAAGTAGCTGGTAATACAGAGGCATGTGCCAGCATGCTCAGCAAGAACGATGTGCTTCCTTTATGTCTCCTCGATCACCATGACTCCTTTCACCTGACTATGAAAGCCTCACTGCGCAGCCTAACTCAAAGATCTCTGTTTTGGTGGGGGGTTTTTTTGTTCGTTTGTTTACCAAAGTTGGTCTTTGGTGGTGATTTGTTGGAGACTGAGGTGCTGGTCCTTTCTGTAGTAATAGCGACAATAATAATAGTAATATTGATAGCAAATGTTAATTAGGCACATACTATGTGTCAGGAACAAATTATGGAGCCAGTACTACATTATTAACTGCATGTTATAGAAGAAACCGAGGCACAGAAAATGTTAGTAACTTTCCCAGGATTGCACATGGCGGCAGCAGTTAGATGGGCACTGCTGATTGTAGAATGCAAATTATCATTCTCAAGGGGATGCCAACCTTATTAGTCACCACCACCTCCAGAGCCTGAAAACTCAGCTGCCAGACAGCCACAGTATTCTCAGGTGACATGTATCCCATACCTTCATGGGGGGATGCTTTTCACTATTCACTTCACTTTGACATATCGTGCTTCAATAAGTGTCTGCTATTATCGTGTGATGATAAAATGATCAGCATAAAATGCTGGGCAATACTTGAATTAGTGGCCCTGAAAATTATTCTGGGAGAGATCAGATAGCATTTTAACATGATGACTTTAAAAAAAAAAAAAGTGATTACAGGCCAAGGCCATTAATCCCTTTAGTTCACTTGGACTGGGAGTGGGGAAACTCCAAATAACAGGATGACCCAATCACCTTCTCCAGCAGCCCACATGCACAGATGATTTCTGAGAAGTGAACTGAACTTTTAGAGGTTTTGTGATCAGCTGCTGGATGACATCCGGCATCAACCTAACCACTAATCTCAGATCTCACAGCAACACAGACCTCCTGGAACCCAAAATAGTCCTGGCTAGTGCTCTTTGCACTTCTTATCAATTGAGCAAGAGCATACGTAGGAAAGGTGTCTGTCAGCCAGCAGCTGCTAATTTTCAGAGAAATGAGTGGAAGTGTGGCTGGTTCCATTTAATCAGTCACTATCTATCCCAGCAGTAGCCACCTTTATCTGTACATATTTCCTTTTATCCAAGAGTCTACTGGACTCTTTCAAACTCACTTGATCATGTGATGTTTTCACAGAGTTTGCCACTGAGTGAAATCCTCTTTAATCCCAACCCTTCTCCACATTATTTCTTAACATTTTCTTTTTGTAGAAACACATTGGAAGCTAATACCCAAGACCTTGGGAGAGAAACACACAAGAGAGGTTTTTGGACTTTGCTACAAGATCTTTACTTTGCCTCAAGCCTTAGATATCATCTGATCACAGCTTATTCCTTCATCCTGTGATCTCAGTTAGAGATGCTGTCACTGTAAAGTGGATTCCTCCTGAGTAAGGGCACAGTTTCCACATGATAGCATGGCTTCCATCCATGACTGTGTAAGACCCACAGCCTGAGAATGCTCTGTTCAATAGGAAGTATGGTGCACTCTGAATTACAAATCTTCTCTAAAGAAAATGCTCTGGATTTGCAACAAACAATTTACATCAGAAAAAAGTAATAATAAAGGAACCCAAGGCCTCATGTATGCTAAGTGTGTGCTTTACCACTGAGCTACACTCCCAGCCCTCAATAATGAATTTTTAAGAGCATATTCCTGAATCACCTAAATGATTGATTCACACACTAAATTTGACATAAAGGAACAACATGAAAATCCTTATTCTTCTCCTAACTTCTACCCTGCATTTCTTGAATATAAATTGTTCCCAATACACAATTTTTTGAATTTATGACAGTGTGAAAACATGATTTTAGTATAAGCTGTACTTTAAGTTTAGAATTTTGAACTTACCAGAAGCTGGCAGTATGGGGTAGAAAACCCCCTCATCAGAGTGGCTGGCAGCAGCAAACTTCAGCTCCCCATCAGCCAAATGACTACGAGGGGTCAAAACCTGGTGCTGTGCTTCGAACTGAGTTAATAAGCTACGATTCTCCTATGCTGTTAGCTAGGCTGGTTGTGTTAAATGCATTTTCAACCTAAAATATTTTCAAGCCATACTGGGCTTTTCAGGACATGATCTCACTGTAAGTCAACAGCTTCTGTAGTTATGTGGTCCCTCCATGAACAGTGTCAATGGAAGGATGCGGATGGTCATATTTGTTGTCTGCGATGCCCATACATTCTTGCTTTAAGCTTTGAGGGAGACAAGGGACCGTATTTTTAAATAGAATTTAAATTCCACCAAAAGAAATCTTCAAAGCTTGAAAAGACTCTTGCATAAGAAAGTTTGTTCTCAAAGACCAAAATGAGGCACTGTAAGGCAGAGGAACCAAAGTTGGTAGAATTGGGCAAGTGAGCCATCACTGATTGCTATGGATGAGGCATTTGTTTCAGTGAGGGGAATTGATCTGACATTGAATCAAACTTGAAGGAGAGGAAGAGTAAGACAAAAAAGATGCAGAAAAGGAGCAAGAGGAGGAGCAATGATAACACCGGTTAAAGAATCAAGGAGCAGCCCTGAGAGTCCCCTCTTCGCTTCAACAATGCAGTGTCAGGTGTTGCTCCACTTTGCTGCCAGATCAGAGGATTGGAGAGCAGCGAGACACCCAAGCATCCAGATGCTTTCCTGAAGCATTAGAAGGGGACTGATACTACTGTGTTCTTGTTGCAACCATTCACCCTCTTTGGTTCTTTGCATGTCTTAGATGTGTCATTTCATTTAATCCTCAAACCCGCAAGGTAGGCAATGAAGGTCATTTCAGTTGTTACAGATTAGGCTCAAGAAGTTCAAAAACTTGTCCAAAGTCATGCAGCTAACAAGTGAAGACCTGGATGCCCGGACTGCGGGCATGGACCTGTCCCAGTATCTCATGTGCATTTTACCTTCTCTGCTTTGTCAGGAGATTGACCTGGTATCTCCTTTTGAATTTAATGGTTCTGGATACCTGGCTCAGTTTACCCCACAAGAGGCCTCCTGTGTCAATCCACATCCGGGTACCCCACTGGTGAGCCTCAACCCAAGCACGTGTAATTTCAAAGTCACCTTTCCCATGTGGCATTTCCTGTTGTATTTATGTTTCTTAACACCAACCAGAAGATAGACCATTCCTCAGTCATAAACACTAAACTCACAGCCCACTGGGCACATTGATAGGCACCCAAAGATTGAAAATCTTTTACCAAAAATGTAAATTCTAGGAAATATGTGGAAAATTGATAAAGATAGCTCTTCAGTCATTTGATGATATTGGCTTAAAACATCTCTGTTTTTTGTTTCTGATAAGATTGGAAATTGATATCATGCATGGTGCTACTTTGAACCATCAGTTTGAGGATATTTTTAATGAAGTAGGGGGCTCTCCTCCTGTGTATCAGTGTGCCTTTCAACTGAAATGGAAAAAATATCACAAGATTGTTGGATTCAAATGGTATTATTCAAAGAAAGAGTGTCAGGAAGAAAATGTATCATCAAAATCCTATTAAAGAGAGGAAAAGGGGATCGGAGTAGAGAGGATTTAAATTTATTGAGTGTTGACTCTGTCAGGCACTTGGCTTAACACTTGGCTAACTTTATTTTCTTCATTCCTCTTCACAACCCTGGAAAGTATCAACATTGTACACACACATTGCCCCACCACTCTGACTCATGGAGCAACACGTTTTCTAGGCTTCAAGAACTGTTGACCGATGGGGGTGAGATTTGAACCCACGTCTGGGCTGCTGTGACTAGGCTGCCCAATCTCCTATCCAGTAAGGCTCTTTTAAGCCTGGGAATTAAAGAGTAACAGGACATGTGATCTGCATTCAGGAGGCCTACAATCAAGTTAACAGCTATGTGTAAAAGGTCAATAGCAACCCAGGCTTGCAGAAAGGCTAAGCACCAGCAAAGGTACAGAAGCCCAAAGGGGCTATTAACTACAGAGACCTCAAGTGGTGCAGTCAGTGTGAAGGACAGACTTGAGTGAGGCTTAGAAGAAAGCTGAGGAGTGAGAAACGAAGAGGAGGACCAGCTGTTCTCCCAGAAATGGGGTCATCTTGAGTTAAGAAGGTACATGTTGAGTCCAAGAAGCCAGTAAGTTGCTGTTGCTTGCTAAGTGAACACTGCAGAGGGATGGGAAATGCCCCTTTGGAAGTTATGTTACATCCTTGCTGCCCCAAGTGTGATCTAAGCCCAATTGCTGTCACCATCATCACCTGGATGCCCGTTAGAAACAAAATCTTGGGCCCTGTGTCAGAGCTACTCCGTCAGAATCTGCACTGTTACAAGATCTCACATCTGGTTTGGAGGCATATGAATATTTGAGAAGGACTACCTTAAAGAATTAAGTCCACTCTTCTTTGTCTTTCTTAGATCCCTAAATAAGACCAGAGAGAAAATAAATATTTTTTTCTGACTTCCTGTCCTCTTTCGTCTTCCTTTCTACTGCCTTTCCTAAAGCCCAATATCTTTTTCATACCACTTCTGCGTATTGTGCTCCTCTTCCACCTCCCTGTCACTCACTGAGAATGTCTCACTGGAGAATGTGAGCAAATCCAGCAAGTTCATCCCAAAACCTAGAAAACAACTCAGCCAGCTTCCTAGGAGTCAGTCTTCAACAGAGGTCCTGTGTGTAAAAACAGCTGTGAGTGTAACAGAACATTCTGTGTTAGCATTGCCCATATTCAGCAGTGGGCTTTAAACAGCAGTGCAGCCCTCGGTGGGCCTGTTTGGGAAGACGAAAATCTCAAGAAGAGAGAAGCAGTTCCAAAGTTTGGAACCTGCCTTGGAGTTTATCCAATTCATTTGCTCCAGATTCTTGATTCCCATGGCTTTTATTGGTTCTTGGAACCCAGTTTCCATTTATGAAGATTCCAGGTTCAAGTGAAATCAGAGCGAAAAAAAGTATTACATTAGGAAAAAAACGAAAACAAAACACACTAACAAAACTAAGAGCTATTCCAGTTTCTAACACAAAAGGTAAAAAATTTGGAAGTCATCACTTTTGTCCCCACAAGAAGAAACAGACTGAACTGAAAATCAGCAACTCTTTTTAGATCCTTCAGAGAGCTGAGGTCATAGACTGCTGCCCTAAAACTAGAGAGACAGACAGATGGACACAGAGAATTTCAGCTTTCCAAAACTAGAAGCGCAGAAGTGGAAGCCTTTGCAGAAACCAGTAAACTGAACTATAATTGACAAACTGCTAGAGCCCTTGTGTAGACAAGTTTGAGAATTAAAAACTCTAGGGCCTGGATCTAAAAGGGTCTCCCACACTTTCCTGAGTTTTACCCCGTCTGAAAAGACTAAGGCAAAAATGCCCTCCAGGTTCCTGCAGGGGGCGGGCGCGGGGACCTGGGCGGTGGGGAGGGAGAGGGGGGCAGCCATTTTGAAGTAAGCCCGAAACGGTCTGTTCTCCTTGGTAAGGCCTCATCTCAGCAAGGGAAACTAGTTCACTAGAGCTTGATTCACAGGGGTTTTACCAGAGGCCTAACCACACTGGGGAAGGGAAGTACCTAACTCATCCTCACTAAAAGATGGACACTTAATTACAGGACTGTAAAATGCTTCTACTTCTTCTATACCCCGCCAAAAAAATCAGTAATGCCCTTATGTGATGTCCAGACATCACAGTTCAAAAACTGCAAAAGCCTCAACCTTTTTTAAAGGAGATCCCAAAGACAACAGGTTAGATGAAAACAAAGAGAGATTTCAGCCTCTGACACAGCTCCCACAAATGGTAAATACTACCAAAATCCTGAAACTTGACAGTAAATTAGGGGGGAAATCTGTACTGAATTTTCATTTCACCACATATAGGCTCTACTCACATACAGCATTCTACCTGTAGGCTCTCTGCTTAGAACAAAGGCAAAGAAACAACCACACAATTTGGAGATTTAGGCAGAAGGGAAAATCACCTTCCTCAAAGCTTTTTCTTCTTTGAACTTGGCAGTTGTCATCTAGCCACAAGCAATTATTTATCTGCAGTGTTTACCATCCTGTGAAATAATCACTACAGCAGATATTTTAGAGATTACAGAACCCAGTGGATTTATTTGTTGCAAGTCATCAAGAGTTCTTCGGAGGCTTTGTAATTTATGGTGGTGGTGAGTTCAGTTAATTAATGCTTAATATTTGTGGTGACAATTTTACTATCATTTTACGGATAATTTTACAGATCTTACAGGTTCAAGTGTTTCTACAGACTCTTTCCCCGAAACTGCCTGCCAGTGATTATCATGGGAAAAAGAAAGTTACTCAAGAACTAAGAGGATTTACCTTCTAGTTCTGATTCTGCCATATATTTGTTGTGTAATCAAGGGGAAGCTTGATGTCCTTCCTGGGGCTCAGTTTATTAATGTAAAGGAAATAATAATTGTTGGCCTATTTCAGCCCCAGAGTTAGCATTATATAAGGTTGTAAGATGCCTTATCCATGCATAGTTATTAATGTCTGAAAAAGAAGTCTGTATATTTATATGTACATAAAACAATGTGAGTAAAAAGTCATTGGAACCAAATATAATTCAAATACAACCTAAAAGTAAATTCTCAAACCACATGACTATTTTAGCAGAAATCTTGAGTTTCCCTAATTTTACTTTATTTTTCTGATTTCTGTACCGTCTCCTCTTGAGACTTCACATTCCATCTCCCTTTGCATATCTCTGTAGAGTTCCACTTATGTTTAGAAGGTATTTGGGGAGAAACAGAGTTTTGAAATTTGCAAATGTCTTTGGGGCACTCTAGTCAGTTTAAAACTGGACATATGTGGATTTTTCTCTGAAAGGAAATCAAATAAAATATTCTTGACATGGCAAACAAATAGCCATCCTTCCTGAGGGCAATGTTTTTAGGAGCTGAGTGTGAATAAATCAGAAGCATCCGTGGTGATTTTTTTTTAACCCCACAACACAAAGGAAGTTAAAAATAAATTTCTCATCCCAAATGCAACTTGGATTTACTTAACTGCAAACAATTGTGTAAAATGTTGGGGCCATTTGAGGATCACATCAGGCAGTTACGGTCCAAATCTGCCTAAAAATCTTAACCACTTCCATGTAACACACAAGTGCAGGTTAGCTGAGCAAGAGCAAAGTATTCCAGTGACTCAGGAGAGGGTAAATGTGGAGAAGCGTAAGCATTAGTCACCCCTCCCCAGGCATGCTCAGGAGGGCAGGGCCTGCAAGAGGGAAGACAGCAACAGGCCCGGCATTGGTTCTTGTTCATGTGTCAGTGGGAGGGGCCTGAGAGCCCGGTGTACATAGGCTGGCGTCTGAGAGGCTTGAGGCTGAGTCCCCGAGCAATGGGCTTGACTAAAACAAAGGAAATGGATCAATGCCAGGGATATTCATGTGTTCAAGATAATACAGGCTAAAAGGCAAGTTCAGACAGGAGTATGTATGAACTCTGAACGGAGTGTTAGGGCATTCAGGGGCTGGTGGGTTTGGGCTTCTACACCTGCTGTCTGGTAAGCAGAACAAGAGTGGTGATGGAATTGGAATTTGGAGTCAGACTCTAGGCTCAAATGTTTGACTCATCTATCAAACAAATTCCTAAGCCTTTCTGTTTCAGTGTCCTCAACTATGAAATAGTGAATATGAATAGTGAATATGAACAATGAAATGTGAATAGTACCTAATTCAAGGGATTGTTCTAAATATTAACAGTGATAATCGAGGCCAAACAGAGCTCCTACACCATGTGCTGTCCATAATAGTTATGGTTGAACATTCCTCCTTCTTTCTCTGTTCTGTCCTGAGAGTTCTCAGTTTTACACCATCTGAGGCCTCACCCAGCCTTAGCATCCTATCCAGTAACTGAGGCTCTAAGCAACCTTTAGCCTTCCTCAGGCCAATTTACAAAGGCTTTCTGTGGATAGCACTTTTCAGCTCTAAGAGATCCTGGGAGACCCAGATTCAAGGAAGGCCCTGCAGGGCTGAGTAGATCCCTAGGATGTTCTGCATTTCTAGCAGGCTCATCTGCTGAGGATCCAAGGCCCACACTTTGACTCTAGGTAACTGACTATCCAAATGGACGAGCAATTTTTTTTCTGGACTGCTGGAATGATTGAATGATTCAATAGGACACTGATCACTTATGTTACACAAGCCATTGAGTTCCATTCAGTCCTGGAAATCAGGTACATTTTTTGTACGCAAAACTTAAAATTAATTACATTAACTCCATCTAAAGTGTTTGTGAGAAATGACACCTTACTGTGTGACTCAGTCAGGGAGTAATTTTATATCTAAAGAAGTCTGATCTCAAAATAAAATGTGCAGCTGGAAATTTTAGGTTTTGATGTATGTGTGTGTGCACACACATGTGTGTGTGCGCACATGTGTGTGTGTGTGCGCAGACACTTTGTTAGCAGGTCTGAAGTTGCTAGACAGGACCTTTACAATGGCAACCTGTCCAGTGGCTGATGGGGAACAATAAATAGAGAACACAGACAAAAAATGGTTCTATCAAAATTCAAATTTATCCCACTACACTTGAAAACAGGGTCTTTGCAGATATAATTAGTTAAGATGAGGTCATCCTGGATTAAAGTGGCCTTAATCCAATAACATGTATCTTTATGCGAAGTGACACACAGGCAGACCAGAGAGAAGGAGGTGATGAGAAAATAACGAGGAGAATGACATGTGACAATTGAGGCAGAATTTTGCTGCCACAAGCCAAGAAATTCCAAGGGCTGATGGCCACAGCGGAGGTTAGGAGAGAGACTTGGGACAGCCTTTTCATCTCTGGCAAATGAGCTAGCAATGGATGAATTAGCTGTCTGAATGGGGATGATACCAGGGTGGCGTCCTGTCCTACTTTGCTTTCTCAGATCAATAGGGACAGCAGGAGGGGAAGGGACAAACTGTTTTGCTCAAGGACTAATCTCTTCAGTGCAAAGAAAACTGAATGCCCAGGATCCATCCTTGCAGCTTTTACATCTGTCCAAATCCCCCAAACACAAATGCATGCAGGAAAGTCTCTGGCAGGTAGAAAGGGAGACCTAGCAGTGGGAGAGACACTGAGCAGACAGCTGGGTGTTGTTCCCTTGGACAGGCTGTAAGAGAGATGGCAGAGACCCTCAGGAGGCAAAGAGAATTCAGTTAGTGAACAGAATGGAAGCAGTACAATGTCCGTGCTATTTTAACCTCCTCACAGGAGCATTTGCTCGTGCTTCTAGTTCCCGCACAAGTCTTCTCCAAGGCTTTCACAACCTCAGACAATTTGGACACTTTCACTTTGACTCGTTAAGAGCTGAGATCCACATTTATCTCAAGCAAACATACTCAGTTAAGGAAAACATACTCCCCACCCAGGATTATTCTATATTCAGTACACTGGTTAAACACAGGCCTTCTGCCAAAAAGAATCTTCAGTCTGTTTAAACGGACCGAGGAAAATGCCTAAAATTATTCTCTTCCCATTTGTAGCCCAAGGCCTCCAGACTTCCTTTCTTCCCCTGCATGGTTTAATGTAGAGTAGTGCACTTGGAAAGCACATTTTATTTACAGAAATGAAAATATCCTATCAAGGTGCTCTAAACAGACTTCTCATTTGCTAAAGTTGTATGTAAATTTCCTTGCCAAGGACTTGAAGGAATTGTCAAATTCTTAAGAGATTAAAGTCCCAACCTCTGTCTACTGTTGACAGTAACATCAGATTTGATGTTGAAAAAACTGTTTTGAGTTCAAGATGTGCCAGTTACCAGCAGCCTTGAAAAAGAACATATCTTGAAAGTTTCCGAGCCTCAGTTTGTACACATAATGAAATTACTCTTAAGTTTGCAGAGAAGACTTAATAATAGATTTGTAGCTTGTATAATAAATTAGCTAAACAGTAAATTACTCCAACTCATCATCTAAGTGTAGAGCTACCGAAGAGAGAACTTCACACTGACCAGCAACTTTGTTTTCGTCGTCTGATGAAACCATCTTCCTTTCTGTAGGAAGTTCCTCTTTCTCTGATTATTTATGTTGCCTGAACTATGTTTAAATGGTACAGCCCCATCTCTTCTCCAAATATGGGCTGACTTGCAACATGCTTTCTACCCATCAGCAGCGTTCTGCTTTCTGTCTTTAGAGCTCCATGCTTACCTTTGTCTCTACTGGCCGTCAGGAACTCGTGTGTTTTAGTTCCATAAGCCTCTGCTGTCACTGGAGTTTGAACCAGTCTCGCTCTTCCTGGTGTTTCACACTGACCCACTACTCATTCCCTTGAGACTTCTGATCCTACCACGTGGTCAGTCACACTGCCCATCATCGGCGAAGTGGACTGTTGTGCAACAAGGGCACGTAAACCAAAAACAATAAAATACTTTTGAGTGTTGCATAGAGAAAATGAGATACTACATTTGAATATTCCTTTAAAAATTTGAAAGCTCTGTAGAAATGGATTCAAATAAAAAGGGAAAGGAAAAAATATGAGAAAAGGAAAAAAATGGAAATAAAGTCTTCATAAATAGGGAGGGGTGGAGGGGTTGAAGGGAGGGCAGGGAAATGGGGAAAAAAATAAGAACCAAGATATATCATGTAAAGGTACAAATTCCCAATGAGGAATGTCATCATATTGTATAAAATGTACCAATAAACGTAATGATTTAAAAAAATGCTTTCTTCATGTAATGACAATTTTTAACCAATAGAACCTAGTTGTATACTTCTACAGTAGGGTTTTCAACCTTCCACATTTCTCTCTGGGTCCTCAATTTTATTGGAGACTCAGGACACTGAAAATGTCTATGTTCATTTCTTCAACAAATAGTTTTCAGGACCTAGGTACTATGCAACTAGTACCCTTCTGAGCACTGAGTACAGCACGGAGATAAACAAGAAAGTTAGAATCGCTGAGCTCATAGGACCTATATTCTAGTAGTGGAAACCAACCAATAAGCAAGTGAACTGATGTGATTATTCCAAGTTGGATACATGTTATGAAAAAGATGAGGAACAGAAACAAATAAGGGAATGACAATTTTAAATGTTCCTCCTGAGAAGATCTCCTCTGAAGAGGGACACTTAAGCTGAAACCAAAGGATGAAAAGGAGCACTGTATAAATCCTGAAGGGAATAACTTTCTGGAAAGATTTGTCTGTGGTATTAAATAGCGGCTGAATGGAGAGATGTGTAGCTGCAGTGAGGTAAACTGGGGAGAGATGAGAGAGGATATAGTGCTGGATCCTACAGGACCCTATAGGGGCCAGATGTCTGAATTTTATTACAACATTGATAATCAGCCATCGAAAGAAGTTAAGTGCACAAAAATGAGTTGGAGGTAGACAAGAATGAAAACAGAGAAACAGATGTGAAACCATTGTAGTGCTCACAACAAAAGTAATGATGATAGCAGGAGTAATCGGACAAAACCAGATATAGTTGAAATTCTTTGGTGTTACACTAAATAAGACTAACCATTGGATTTGATGGAAGTGGGACAAAAAGAAGAAAGAATCAGGACTTGTCTATTTTTTGCATCCTTATCCCTTAGCAAATTATCTACTTCATAGTAGATGCTCAATGAAAATAGTCATAACTGATTTTTCTTCCCCATAAAAGCTAGGTCTCTTAAACTGATGAAAGAACAGGAGAGTATAGAATAAAAAATTAATTAATTAATAAAAGGATACTTTACAGGATGCATACACGGGAAAACAAAGACAAAGATTTCATTTTGGAGAAGCTGAGTGATGACTTTTCTATCAGCGGATCAAGGTTAAAGTCTTTCAATCTCTTCTCCAGGCATATTTCCAATAATTGTCTAAAGAAGTCCCAGGCCAACAAAGGCTGAATTGAATACTGGATGGTGAGTAAGGAATAGGGCTGTATGTAGAAAAGACATCTTTAAAGTGAACTTGTGATTCAGGAAGTGATTTTTCATCATCTCCTTGGCTGACTTTGAAGAAAGAGCTTAAGAATAAAGAAGACTATCATGCACATAGTCTGAAAATTATAGAACCAAGTGATTCTGTCTTGGTACATTGATTCAGATATTACTGAAGGCATTTCGTTAGCACTCTGTTTTAGCATTAATATCACATTTACCCAGACACATTCTATTTCAACAAGACTGCTAAAAAAAACCCTGAGATAGACAGTATAATCCTTGTGTGGATTTTAATAGGAAGCACAAATATTCCTTTGCTTCAGACTGGTGAAGTTGGATGAAAAGACACGAGGGTTATATATTTAAATACAAATACAAGTAATTATAGGCACCCATATTTTTTCAGCCCTTGTGGCTTACTTTGGTTTGTTTTAGAAATTCCAACATTCTCAGAAAGGGATTTCAGTCATTCATAGTTATCTC
Source organism: Heterocephalus glaber (assembly GCF_053883595.1). Classification (NCBI taxonomy): domain Eukaryota; kingdom Metazoa; phylum Chordata; class Mammalia; order Rodentia; family Bathyergidae; genus Heterocephalus; species Heterocephalus glaber. The sequence goes on along the minus strand of NW_028258357.1, from coordinate 11,255,733 downwards.
CAGTCTATTTTTTTAAGATTCAATTTATGAACTGTTATCAAAACTTTGCTACTCCTCATACATAGTTTTGAGTGATGCCTTCTAAATTCCCTCTAAGTGAATTTACAAATAAAATGCACTTGCCTTTGTGGTAATACTATTTGGAAGCTTAAAATGGCATTCACGAGTTTAGTCTTGCTAAACTCAGCTGCATTACTTTGTCTTCAGAGTATGATTGAAAGGCGGGCTTTGCTCCAGCAATGAGCTAAACTATGGACCTCTCTGTTCCATTTGATTGGAACAGTGCCTTTTGTAGATTCTGTTTATTCTCTGTCCCTCACCTTGGCTCCTTCACTATCTTTTAAACCAAGCGTTATCTGAAATATCAATAGCTTTGCAAAAGGAATGCATGTTTATTAAGGGAGGACTCAACTATTTCAAGGCTGAAAGGAGACAACAATGGCCTTTTAAAGGAAAGAAGGAATACTTCTAAAGCATTGACTGGTGGTATCAGTAAATACTGACTTGTGGGCTAAAATGTCTTTTGAAGGGGTCTCTCAAATCAGGCACTTGACTTTCAGTTGTCTTAATGCTATGCAAGGTCTGGACCTAGGACCTTCTTCAGAGGCACTGCTATAGACAGTGTGGGAGCCCTTTCTCCTGTGGGACAACTTTCTCTGAGCAGGATTTCTTCTAAAATTGAACTGGACATTCTTTCTTCACCTCATAACTGCTCTCTCACCCTCAACCTGGAATAAAATGATAAGATATTACATAGCCCATTTATTGATGCACAGTCCATAGTAAATATTTCATCTCTTGTGAAAGTTTTTCTTTTTCCTGGTTCCCCACCACTTTTTTACATGGCTCCTTCCTTTGAGTCATGCACCTGTACTTATTCTTTTTCTCTACTACACATAATATTTTATTGTACTTACTCATATTTAGTAGGTTCCCTTATTAGTTTTCAGATTCCTTGACTTTAGTTTTTTGAGGTCAACCAGAGTCCAAAAACAAAATGAAAAGTTCCAGAAATAAACAATTCATTAGTTTTAAACGGTGCCTTGATCTGAGTAGTATGATGAAATCCATCTTGTCTGAAAGAAGAAGCGTACCGCTGTCCAGTGTACCCACACTGTATATGTTACCCACCTGTTAGTTACTCAATAGCCATGTTTGTTACCCAATTGACTGTCATGGTATCGCAGGACTTGTGTTATGCAGCTGCCTAATGCTACCTCTCAATGTCTACAGAGCTCACTTCCCTTCATCTCAGCACATAAGCTTTGTATTGTCTCACAGTAGCACAAGAAGAAAGGTGAGTATATGCAATATAATATTTTAGAACTAGAGAGACTATGTTCACATAACTTTTATTACATTGCATTATTATAATTGTTCAAATTTCCTCTTTTCTTTACTATCCATGGTTTCAGTCATTAGTTGGGGATCTTGGGAGATACTCACCACAGATAAGGGGTGGCTGAAGTGTGTTGTCTGTCTTCCCTGCTAGTATTACTGAGAGAAAGGAATAATAATAATACATCCTCTGCCATTTTATCCTCATGTTCATAACATGCTATTTCAGTGCTCCACTGCCATGGAAAGATCAAGAAAGCTTCTCCTCTGTATGAATCCCTGTTAAGTCTTCTTCTTCCCTCAAGGCACCATAGATTAGTGACCCGCCAGGCAAAACTGGCATTCAAACACGCTCAGTCTGCACAGTTTCAGATCCTTAAGAGGAGTGTGGAAGTTTTCATGGACCCACACACAGCACTCAACACTGCTGTCCCCCACCATTGTCCCAGCAGTGGAGAAAAACAGAGAGATGTGGTTCTGGGATCATCCATGCTGAGCTCTGGGTTCTGCTTCTGGCTTGGGAAGCAGCCATCCAAACTCTGCCAGTTAGTCGGGTACCAAGGGAGCCACAGTATGTACATTCTTGCTGTTATTACAGTCAGGTGACACTTTGCCTTAGCATCCCCCATTTGCAGCCACAGAGCACAGGAGTCAGTAGTTCATGCTTATTTTAAAACAACTTCCTTGAGTTGGCCATCACTATTTGTGAATTTTGAACAGCACACTCACAAAGCCAGAAGTCAACAGGGTCATTTCAGAAAAAGAATCCTTGTCAGTTGACTTCTACTCAGAAGGTCAAGTCTCTGAAAATACAGCAGTGAAAGCTTTACTTCAGAATAACTTCCTGTATCACCAGGACTCCTAACAAACAGGGTTTCTAATTTAATCAGTGTAACAGTCTCCAGCCAGAAAGAGAGTGACCCCTTTACAGCGGATCTTCTGATGTCACTGAGGATAGCGCCCAATCAACATCGGGCAAATGAGTGAGTGAATCAATGAATGGCCTGATTCTCTTCCACTCAGTGTTCTTCCTGGTCACTCCCCTTGACAGCAGAGGCCACATATCTAGGGTCACAGACTGATATTACTTCCGGAAGACAACAAACCTAAAAAAGGAACTTGGCTGTTCGGTCACAAAACTACTAGAGAAGTTTTAGATGACTTCATAATGATCTTTCTTTTCTTTCTTTCTTTCTTTCTTTCTTTCTTTCTTTCTTTCTTTCTTTCTTTCTTTCTTTCTTTCTTCTCTTTCTTTCTTCTCTTTCTTTCTTTCTTTCTTTCTTGTAATGGGAATTGAATCCAAGGCCTTCACACTAGGCTTAATCTTCAGGTCCCCCTCTCCTTTTGATTTTGAGGCAGGGTCTTGCTAAGTCTGTGAAATTGCCCAATTTGGGCTCAAAATTGAGATCCTCCTGACTCAGTCTCCCAGAGTGCTGGGACAGTCTCCCAGAGTGCTGGAATCATAGGTGTGTTGTCAGCACACCCAGCTCCCAAAGATGACTTTTGTTTGGGCTTTTTTTGTTTTTTTTTTTTTGAGACAGAGTCTCACTGTGTCATCCAGGTTGGCCTGGAACTCACAAAGATCCTCCTGCCTCAGCCTCTGAGATTTGAGGCATCCATCACCATGCCTCCCCCACAAAGGTAACTGTTACTGACATTTTAAAATCTCTTTTTCTAGGGTAACATAATACAGTCAGAATTCAAACCCCGTACTGAAAGACTACAAGATCGATGGTCAATGCACTTTATCAGTTTGTTTCTTATATCTTTTAAAAGTCATTGTTGAAAGTGGTAATAATGTCTTTTGAGTATTTTTAAGTCAATTTTAAAGCTAATGAAAAAGAACAAAAAACTTGAAAAATATGTGATAAATTAGGAAGGCAGCATATTTCTGTATCCCTAAGCAAAATACAGAGTAGAGGAAAACAGAATTTAGCAGAGATTAAACATTGGTTTCTTCAAGACTCTTCTTGATGCATTATAATAATTGATCATGTGTCCCTAAAAGCAATAATATAATTATCTGGATGTGATCATTTAACAATGAAATGCAATTCTGAGACATGATATTCAAAGACAGCAATGATGGCCTCCAGGGACAGAGAATAAAAAACACACATAGGGCACTTGGGAAGGGATGCCACTCACAGAAAAGCCCAAGATATTTTAGATCTGACTGCCCTGATTAGCTCCTTATCCATTGGTATATGTTCCTCTGATGATAAAAAATAATGAAATGTTTGCATTTCTGTTAGGGATTTTCAGTTGAATGGATGACTGGTCAAATGATTGAATGCTCTCAGGATAGGATCCAAAATCCTCAAGTAACTGTCCTAGAAACCATGTGCAATTGAGTTCTCCAAGCCTTCCAGCCTGGTCTCAGCCACTCAGAACTATTTCACTCTCAGTTCTTCTCTGCTCCTGCCCTTGGTTTTGTCCAGAGTACCACACCCCTTTCACTTCAGGATCTTTCTTTACATTTTGTTGTATATTTACCCATCCCACCCCCACTTCCTCTCCTGTCGCTTCCACTGTTTTCACCTCTTCTTCTTCCTTCCTTACTAGTGTACAGGTTCCTTTGCTGAGAGCAGTCCCCAGCTAGCACAGGCCTGGTGTATCCCCAACCCTGGCCTGAGTGCTTGCTGGTAACAGACATTGCTCCAAGTGCTTTGCATGTGCTATCTCATTTCATCCTCACAACAGTACATGGAGGTGGCCCTACCCTACCTCCCTGTGGCAGCTGAGGAAACTGAGACATAAAGCAATCAAGAAACTGGCCCAGAGTCAAAGATCTGGGAAGGAGATGATGAATTCTAAAGCCCACCATTTCTCACCCACTAGGCTGCATCATAGCTTATCAAGTCTACATGCTGCTCCTAGCATCTTTCTCTTGGGAGCACTTATCCTTATCATTTTTTAATGAAGTTATTTGTTTTTAATCGACCTTTCTTACTACAATCTCTATGAAATCAAGACCTAAATCTCAACCACAGCACCTGCATCTTGCCTTGTGCCTAGACTACAACAGGTGGCCAATAAATATTTGAAGAGTAAATAAATAGGTGGTTGAATAAAGGAAGAAACAGATGGACAGATGAAAAACGTTGTTCACATACACTTTTGAAGCATGGTGCCAATGAATCTTGAATTTTAAGTTCTATTGACACACAAAAGAAAAGCTTATCCCTGGATCAGCATTGTCATCTGGTACCAAGAGAAGGTGCTTAGGAAGACATACTTTAAACAGATTAGGTCTTAGTGAACCTCAATTTCATTTTTAATAGGAAACACTGATGTTATAAGAAGCCCCAGATCTGACCAAAGTTTTAAGAGGTCAACAATGAAGTAGTGCAACATTCTGAGCAGAGACACAGTATGAGATATTTAGTATGTCTGAACTGAAAGAGACACCAAATCTACCTTCACACTACAGTAGACGAGGCAGTAATGATTCTTCAAGCATCTCTTCATCCGTTTTTGGCACAGGTGAAAGAATTCAGGACTGTTGCCCCATGGTCTGCCTATCTGGCATGTTCTGCTGCTGTCAGCCCAAGATAAGACACATTTTGGAGAAGCCACAAGACTGTGATACTGACCCCTTTCATCCAGTCTGTGAGAGACACAGTGACTGATCATAGCTTCAGAACGTCCTCTGCTTACTAACTGTCTGAACTCAAGCACGCATCAGCAGTCTTAAGGTCTAAAGCAATTATTTCACAGAAGTGCGAGGTCTGATCACAGGCTTCTGAGGAAAAGGTATTTTGCAAAGTTATTCCATTTGAAAATAGCAGGGCAATTTGTGTGAAGATCAAAGCCTGATTTCACAGAAAAGACCTCCCCAAGTATTTTTCTTTATTCTGACATCTGACACGTGTAGAAATACAACTGCAAACTGAAAGGTTGCATAGAAAAATACAGTACTTCATGGAACTTGAAAGTTTGAACCAGAAGACTACCTTTTCTGTAGCTACAACCTTGGGCAAGCCGCTTGATCTCCAGACCTCAGGGCTAATATCTGTTAAATGGAGCCAGTCCTTCAACAAACACCTGTACAGTAGTGTCTTCTGTGTGTGAAGTGTCATGCATGACGAGACAGCCGTGTTTGTCAAGTTCATACCACGTTCTGCGTGTTTTACTTCTATGTCCTCACCCAATCCACACAGCAATTTTTCTGGAACCCCAGGCTTGGCGAGTTCAGCAGCACAGGGAGTGGAAAAGCCAAGATTAAACACAGGTCCATTGATCCCCAAACCTTTGATCCGGCTACTCACACAGGCAGATGGATGAGAACAAGCTTGAAAACTCTGAAGGCCTGGATGTGAGGCCACTCCTGTTTTGATGTGCAGTTTTAACTGGATATATGCTCTCCTCCTAAATTTTTGTTTCTTTTCTTATCTTTTTCTCCTTTGTTAGCATGCAGTACAATCCTGTTCTTTACCTGCCAGAGTTCCTGAGAAAAGATGTGTAAAGGAGCCTGCCTGCCTGGTTAGCAGACACTTTAGATGCACTTATTTTCTGGAGAATAATTTATCTTTAAAGGCCTCAGATGTTCGCGGTGTTGGCAATTTCAAATGGTGTTGTCTCAGCTCCTGTTTCCTTCTCATGGCTGTGGATTGGAAGGGAGGGTTGGTTCATTCTCCCACCAGCAGGAGCCTACATCTGGTCAATATTCAGCAGCAGGAGATTCTCCTGGTTCCTACTTAACACTGCTTTGTGATGAACTCAAATTGGCTTGATGCTTCCAAAGTGCCGATACAAAAATTGAGGACATACAAGGTCCAGCATCATTGGACATAATAAAGTGATGAAAAGCATGAGTAAATGCACTGCTTAGTGAATGGAAATTGGATGAAGAGATGGAGACAGATGAAAAGATGGACCAACTGAATAGCCGGCTGTTTTCTCTCTCAGGGTGATATTTTCCTCTGTAGATGGATATGATTTGCTATGGTGTTGCATGATTGTATCGCCCCAAGTGACCACATAATGTACAGGCCAAGCTGTGTTACTTTTGAGAGTAGCAGGAGGTGTTACTCCTACTCCCAGATGACTGCTTTGCACAAACCAGGATATACGGTTTGGTTGGGCAGCTTGATATTGCCCAACTTGCTCATCTTGCTCACTGAGATCTGGCTTCAATATAGACTGCACTGTGGCCCGATGTATGATCGCAGCTCATTAATGGTGGCCTTCCTTCATCCTGGCCCTGCTCTGCTGCCATGAAACTTCATTTTCTCAAATGTGGACATCAAGAGTTGGATTCTGTAATCAAACAGACCTGGGGTTGAAATCCAGCCTTGCCAATTACTTGCTGTGGGATTTGGGCAAAGTGCTTGAACCTACCAGTCCTCCAACTCCTTGACTGTGGGGCGGAGACAGTGCTGGTGCCTGTGTTCTCTGGGCACTGCGTGGATGTGATGAAATGAAGCCCATGAAGTGGCCACTAAGTGTGGCGCAGAACGAGTGTTCGGTACTGTGCTGTGTGCCATGCGATTGCCTGTTCACTGCTAATGAAGCAACAGAGACATTACGACTCCTCATATTTTACTCCCACAGCCAATAAATACCTAGAATGACATCTTTCTGCCCTCCCAGTAAAATTAATTCCTTTTCCCACTTGACTTGTACTCTCACACTCCCAGTATAATGTTTATAGTTCATTATGGCCAATGTATGTATTTCCTCTTCTTCTTTCCTGTATCCCCAGGTGCCTGGCACTGCCTGGTACATGGTTTATGCCCAGTAAATATTCACTGAAGTCCATTGAGAGGGCGGTTTGTAAAAGCTTGCCCAAGCTCATTTCAACCTGGTTAAGTAAATGCATCACCTTGCGTCATATCTTTGAAACAGTCCCCATTTAATCTTTTGGGGGAGGGGATTTACACTTTAAATTGGAGGTTCCCACAATAGAGACCCACATACCAGCCATAAATGTGGAAAATAAAAAATGTAAGGATTTTTTAAAAATGAGTAACATAAACATAGTTCCAATAAACTTATTCCCCCAAGCAAAACTTTAAAAATTAATTGTTTTTTTCCAGAAAGTCAGTTGTTAAAGATTTACCAGCCCACTATGGCTCTTATCTTTTATTATTTCCTCATATTAAGAGCCCAGTGCTGGGTCTTGACTCTGTAGCAGTCTTCAAGGCAAGGTTTGTTGAATGTGAAATAAAAATGGGGATAGAAACAGGGTGAGGGTGGCGAGGGATGGAGGGACAGGGTGGAGGGTGGCACAACTGGGTAGAAGAGAAAGACCCAGGAGAGAAAGGCTGGCACATGTTTCTAGGGAGGCATGGACCCTGGCCACACAGAGATTAGGAAAGAATCCAGTCAGCAGAAGTTCCAGGTGCCAACAAGGATGAACTTTAACGTATACTTCACAAAAGAAGACAGGAATGGCCAATGATGAGGGTTAATATCATTACTCATCAGGAGAATTAAACCCACAGCAGGAAATACATTTCACTCCCAGTAAATGGCAAAAATCAAAAGACAGATGGGGCTGAGACTGGCACTCAGCAGTAGACACTTGCTTGATATTCTCAGGGCCCTGGGTTCAATGCTCAATACTGCGGGGGGAAGAACTGCCAAACATGAAAAGGGTATGAAGTAACTGGACTGCCAGACGTTGCTAAGGGTAGTGCAAAATGAAATAAACTTTTTGGAGAAATCTTTGTCAGTTTCTTATAACATCTATATTATCAACCATACTGTACATCTATAATATCAACTACATTTCTACTCTTAGAAATTTACGCAGATGAGAGAACATACATCCACAAAAGACTCTGTAAGAGTAGCAGCCTTACTCAAAATAGCTAAAAACTAAAAAAAAAATGGTTTTAAACATGCATGTCTGATTTATTTCACTTCAGAATATGGTCTCAAGGTGTGTCCATTTAGCTAGAAATGTCTTGAGCTTATCCTTCTTTATGGCTGAGTAGTAGTCTGTCATTTTTTTTAAAAAACCACATCTTTATTTACTGGTTGAGGCATTTGGGCTGTTTTCAAGATTTAGCTATTACAAACTGTACTGCTATAAACATGGGTGTGCATATATTGCTGTGGTATGATGTTTTTGATTCTTCAGGAAGATACCTAGAAAAGGAATAACTGATCAAATAGAACCTCTAGTTTTAGTTTTTTAAGGAATCTCCACACTGATTTCCACAGTGGTTGCACCAGTCTATTCTCCCACCAACGTGAGAAGGGTTCTTTTTCTCCACAGCCTCTCCAGCATTTGTTATTGGTTGATTTCTTGAAAACAGCCATTCTTTCTGGGGTGAGGTGGAGTCTCAGCATTGTTTTCATTTGCATCTCTCAAATGGCCAGTAATATTGAACATTTTTTCATATATTTATTTGTCATTTCTACTTCTTCAACTGAAAAGTGTCTGTTCATTTCAAATGCTCATTTTTGGATTGGGTCTTTAAATTGGGGGGGTCTGCTATTTTTGAGTTATAATTCTAGATATTAGTCCTTTCCCTGACAAACAGCTGACAATTTTTTTTCCCACACTGTGGGTTGTCTCTTCAGTCTGTTGGTGGTTTCTTTTGTTGTTCAACATCTTTCTAATAAGATAAGATCCCAGATGTTGATTCTTTGTGAGATCTCCTAAAAATTAAAATTTTAAAAACTCAAATATCCATCAATAAGAGTATGATATGAAGAAACAAATTGTATGTTCCTAAAATAGGATACTACTCACAATAAAATAAAAAGGAACAAATGATTGATACATGCAACAATATGGATAAATTTCCAAAAAACCATTACAGTAAGTGGGACACAGAACAATACATATTGAACAATTTCAGTTAGGTGACATTCAAAACTAGGCTAAACTTATCTTTGGTAACAGAAACCGAAACAGTGATTTTTTTTCTGATAGGAGATAAGAGTTAATTGGAAAAAGGCATAAGGGGACTTTCTGGGGAGATAGAAAAGTTGTACACACAATGGCCAAACATTTAAATGAGTGCTCCAGATCAGTACATTTTACCATATGTGAATACTATTTTGAAAATAATAAAATGATACATACCACTGTACCAACTGTCTATCGATGTTTAACCACTTACCCCAAACTTAGAGCTAAACGAGTGAACACTTATGATCTCAGGTGGTTTCTGAGGATCAGGTATGTAGGAAAGGGCATGGCTCAGGACAGGGCAGTCATCTCCCAGCCTGGATGGCAGTCTGCAGTCTCAAGACTTGATTGGATGGAGTAGAAGGATTTCCTTCCTGACTCTCACATGGCCGCTCAAAAGAGGCTTCGTCTTCTCACCATATGGGCTATGACTGATGCCCCAGGCTGAGTGACCCTAGAGAGGAACCACTCAAGTGGGGGAAATGGCAGACCATCCCTTCTGCAGTCTTTCCCGGTCACAGAGACCAGCCCAGTCCAAGACGGGAGAGAGCGGCCCACAGGTTTGATGCCAGGTGGCGAGGATGACTGAGTCATCTCCCAGCCTGGTGCCCCACAGACTGTCTTAAGGAGCACTTAAGCCCTGCCCAGCACACAGCAGCAGTTTAACCAATACCAGCGGTCATGATTTGGTGCCCAAGGCATATTGAGATAGAGGTCACAGCTCATGGGGGCATCTTGGGCATCAGAAGGAGTCACGGAAATCAATTTCAGCTGAGCAGAGCAGGAAAGGCAGGGAGAAATGCACATGTCAATAAACCTAAAGGGGAGAAAATTCAATTTTTCAAGAAAGCAGCAAAGCAGTAAGAATGTTGGCCTGACTCTTATTTTATTTTGCCCGACTGGACTGCTAATTTTTCACTCAATGCCTCTATCTCTGGCATTGTATTTTGAGTTTATATATTATTTGTTTTTATACTTTTTGTAATATCTCACACATAGTAGGCACTATAAATATTCATGAAATGAAATAGCAGATGGCAGCAATTTGAATTCTTTGTCCTCTATCCCAAAATACAGAAAACTCTATATTCTTTCTATGAACCACCCACATAGTCATCTCTAATTGGAAAGAACGTCTCCCCCTCCTTATGCGGGCTTTATTCCCCAGGGAGTCTTCGTGACCTTGACCATGATGGTGACAATTCATATTGAGATTACAAAGAGCGCAGAGGAATAGATTGCCTCTACAGACAAAGAATAACCCTGGCTCACAAAAAGAACACACCAGATAGCTGTGCACAACTCAGCAGCTGAATCAGTGATCTCATAGGCTTTTGGTTACCGAGTCAAGTTCTTATATTTTTCCTGTTCATGTCTGCGTAGTCATTGTGTTTGCCACTCTCCCTAAGGCCCACTTTCATCATTGCTCCTTATAATTTTAATTAATAATCCCCAACCTTTTCTTCCCTAGAAAGGAGTTTTTATCTGCAGAATGTTCTATTAAACCCTTGCAGTTTGGGTCATGTGATGTTCTATCTTCTCCAACCACTTTCTGAATCCCATATACTTCTGTGAGGTACAGGGGCAGCCATGGCCAGACATTGTATGGCCCAACTTCAAGAGTGTCAAGGATTTTCTAGGTTAGAAGGAAGACTCATAATGACCTCACTCTTCGAAGCTCAAGTACGCTAATCATACCAGGAGAGTCCCAACAACAGAACAAAATTCAGTGTGTGTTGGCTTAACCTGCCACATCACTGAGGTCCTTGTCCTGGAACTGAAACCCAGCTCATTTTGTGAGTCAACTTTGACCTAGGTCTGAAGGAAGTAGAGGACTTGATCCTTACCCATGGAAGGGCTCCCGAGTTAATTAGTCCTGCCTGCTCATCCGCAGAACCTGAGGCAAAGCCTTTCCCCATAGCCTGCAAGGCATTTTATAGACACCATTTAATGGGTGAATATGAGGGTGAGACTTTGTGCTTCTGCTTCCCCACTTAGTTCTTTACTTGGATCCAGCGGAGTATGTAAGAGGCAATGTGAAAGGCAACAGTCAATCAGAATAGCCCCATATCTGAAGTCAAGCTCACTTGTATTCTTCCTCACATTATTATATTTTATCACCTATTTAGAATATTTCCATGAGCTTTTCTCTCATTTGGGAGATAGGAGAAACTATTTCTCTCCTTGCAAGTTTGTGTCCCACATTTGTAGTACCAGTTTGTTTCAGTAATTAAATGAGCAGGGTGGGAAGACCCTAGCCTGCAGTAGGTGCCCGATAGTGTTATTTCTGTCTTCTATTAGGCTGGGGTTTTCCCTTCAGGCCCAACAAGCTCATTTCAAATATTGCTCCCCAGATTCTGTTCCCTGGTACAATGTAACAGTGGCCCAAATCAAAGATTTTCAAAATCATAGGCTACTTTGCTCCTCTGGATTTACACTGGATAGGTCGCTGATTCCATTAGAGAACAATATGGTAGCTGACCTGGTTTTCCATGCCATAGCTCTCCATGGACCCAGACCTGCCCTCCTCTCTGCAACACACAGTCAAGCAGGGGGGAGTAATGCTCACGTGCACAGGCTTTGGTCTTGGAAACCTGAGTTTAAATCCCACTGCCATTTCTTCCCCACAGTGTGACCCTAGGCAAGCAACTTTACTCTCCTAAACTCTCAGCCCTTTTTCTTCAAGGGAGCTTAATTATATTATCTAACTCCAAGAGAATGGGGAGGATCACATGAGAAACGTGGAAGAGGCTCATAGCAAAGTGCCTGGCACATAATGAACACTCAGTTTAATATCAGCTATTATTTTGTGATTTGCAGCCAAGCCCAGCCATGGAACTTCTAGCTTCTGTGTGATGAACTTTGGGTGAAGGAGGCTGAGAGGCATGTTGGGCATGGGTATATCTGAATATGTATTTATTCATTTATTTTATCTCATCTATTCACAAGTGATCTTAGAATCTGGATTTAAAATAAGAAAAAGTGATTATATTCTATGTTAGTATAACATATTTGTGATCTACAAGGAGAAACTGAGTCTAGAAAAAAGGTGAGCAGAAAGGAGGTGACTCTAATAACCCAGGTGAGCCAAACAGTGATCTATGAGGACAAAACTCCACATGGATTCTGGACTTTGGAATGCCCGCATGGCACAGGCAGAAAAATCTACATTTGTTGGAGGACACAGGGGAGGCTTGAGACTGGAGTCCTGTACTCAAGGCCAGCACAGTCTGAATGAAGCCCTAAAGCACCCGCTCCTGTGGCAAGCATCACTGGGGTCCTGAGAGAATCTGCACCCAATCAGCTGGCTTCGACCTCAGAAGGTTTGTGTTTCGTGTTATTGACGATGCGTAAGTCACACACTGCTTAGGAAGACAGGGTGCATTTCAATGGTAGGAGCATTTAGATAAAGAAAATAAAAACACACCACTTGACTATCCATTTTTTTCCTTTACAAAGTATGTGTGAAGCGAGAATTAGGCTCTTTATACTGTTAACTAAATGCCCACAGCCCTCTAGAATCGGGATTACTTTACATTTTATAAAAGCATTAATAATACTTAGTCACATTTCTAGAAAATAAAAAGTTTAATAATCTTTATATTTTGAGAATTATAATTAAGCTTTTAAAATAAACTATGGAATTATACTTCTTAAGTACAATTCAAATTATAATTTTCTGAAATAATTTGAATGTTGAGAAAACATTCAAATTAGAAAAAAGAAAAAACCTTTTGAAAATCTGAAAAATAATTTTTATATTCTAGGTTTGCTTTGTTTTCTATTTTTGATTAAAATATAACCATATTTTGTATGTTTGGGACATAATAGTTTAATTTTTAATACTTTAGATTGATAGAATTAAATAATGTATTTTAATGGAATGAAGACAAAATGAATTTTATGAAATTAATATGAAATAATTTTAAAATATTATGTATTTTTACTTAATTATCCAAATTTTGGCAGCTAGTCAACTGAACTCCTAGACGTATACAATATTAAATTTCATTCTCTTTGATGTTTCAGTTTTTCAATCATATGAAAGGAATAGATTTTACATGTAAAACTTTTTTGTCATTAGAAAGATACTTGCTGAGGAAAAGGATAGAACATATTTTGTAAACCATCTTATGGTAATATTTAGATACAAGGCAGATAGGCCTTTATTTGGACTCCGGACATGGGGCTACAAGGTCAGAGCATACCTGCCTGCCAATGCCACATTATCCTCTCATCCAAGATTGAGGAGAGAGAAGCAGGAAAGTGGAGGCAATGATGTTAGTTTGAGTCAACCAACCAACCACCGACCCAAGACACAGAGCAGATACCAGCTGGAAGTAGCCACGGGACCTGTTTCTGCTTGATCACGTTATGGGCTTTACAACCTGAACATGGTTACTCTGAACTCTGAGTGCATTGTCCATAAACTTTTAGGCAAATTTATACTTTTAAAACTTTAATTTTTAAAGAAGAAAGTCAGGTGCAACCTACAGGCTTTCTCATTCCTAATTTGATCATGTTCCATCCATTAACTACCTGCTATTATTGAAGTGGAATTCAACTGTGATGTGGTTAATTCACAAAGTCAATATCCAGATATTTTGACGTTTTTCAAATCTGAGAACCCACTCTAAAGGTAACGATCAGGGGTGATCAGGGACATGGAAATCCAATTGAGAGAAATTGACTAGAAACTCAGAAGGGCAAATTTCTCATCTTGGATTCGCCACTGACTCAGTGAAAAACGTCTCCTGGCTCCTGTTCAGATTCCAAATGACATTACCTCTGTACCATTCAGGCCAGCACTGTCTTTCCAGAACAATTTGGTGGTCATTAAGGTAGAAGGCTGCTGAAATGCGCAGCAAGCAGATGCACAACATGCATGCACACACACACAGACACATGCACGCACACACACACACACTCTCTCTCACACTCACACCGATGTGCACCCACTGCACAAAATACCACATTTCCAGTTCTGAACTTAAGGTTCAGAGCTATGCTACACATTTTTATGTTTTTAAAAATGTTGCATAGATCAATGGATAGTTTATTCTTCCTGGAGAGTAGCTATTTTAGAAATTAGTGGGAATTAGGAAACCAGTTTTTAAACATCTCTTTGGACTTTATAAAGTTGTATGAAACAATGATGTTGTTGTTCTGTATAGGAGTCTGGTTTCTTTGGGAATAACATTTTACTACCTGGTTCCAGTGCTTTGTAGTGTGTGTATTGAGTCTGACATCTATGTGTAACCCACAGGGACAAATGGATCCATCTTGTAAGTCCGTGTGGCCACAGTCTATGTTTATAATCAGACCATAAGTATGGTGAGTATGTGCCAGCCCACCGGAGGGTAACGAGTGCCTGTTGAGATCCACGATACTGGAGAAATAGTGTGAAGAAGCTGTATGAATGGAGCTCATTGTTTGTCTGTATTTTAAAGGTTCTCATTTTTCACAACATTTTATGGAGAGCTCTTAAAAGGCCCTTATTGATAGAGATAGTCATTAAATGTCAGTTTAAAAAGAAGTGTTGTTGATGTAATGTAATATAATCTGCTTTTGCATAAGGCCTTTTTATCCCAGGGTATTTAGGAGTACTTGACCAACCAACCCTAACACCAGAATCCAAGATGTAATTCATAGAGGCTATGCAATCCCTCTTTCTAGATTTAAATTCAGAAGCGTGATCCCATTTATTAGATCAAACACCTCAAAAAGACTGGCAGAAATTTGGTAAGTGATTTTCTTTCTGTGTGATAGCTAGTCATTAAATATTTACTCATTCAATAACTATTTTTGAGTACCTACCATACCTGAGATACAGTGCTTTGAAGTGAGATAAGAAAGCTAATGTCCATACTTCTCTTGGTGGCAAGAGGCTTGCAAATGAGTTGATAATGATGCGAAGAATCTGTGTACATCAGAGAGTTTGAAAAGAGCATTGATTTTCAAAATGTGGTCCTAGGACCAGCAGAAACAGCAGCACCTGGGAACTTGCTAGAAATGCAAATTCTTTCCACAAACACACACACAAAAGCATGGCAGTTAGTGGGGATGTTAAGGAGCTCAACTGAACCATTCCACAGTGCATATGTATATAAAAATATCATGATGCACACCATAAATACATTCAATTTTATTTGTGCATTAAAAATAAAGTTTGTCTGAAAAGAGAAAAATCATTTATTAAAGATATCAGCAACACTCAGGAAGCAAGCAAGCAAGCAAGAGAAACAGAAGGGGAGGAGGGAGTGAGGGAGGAGTGAGAAAGGAAAGAAAGGAAAAAGGAAAGAAGAAAGGAAGGGGAGGGAAGGGGGAGGCAAGCAAACCCTTAGGCCCCAGACCACAAAATTCTCAAGTCAGGGGGTGAACCTGCTCTTTACCAAGCCCTCCAGCTGATTCTGATTCTCAGTCAAGTTTGGAAACCGCTGTCCTAGAGCAATGATCTTCCAACTTGGATTAAAATTACCAAGGGACCACTTCAAACTCCCAAGGGCCAGACCACATCTCCAAGCAATTAAGTCAGAACCACTGGGTGTAGATGAAACAATGTCTGTGTCAGGTTTTAAAAGCCAAGTACAACACTTCCAGGAAGACACAGGGAGCGGGCATTCTGGCAGGGGGAAGAGCCCAACAAGCCACAGAAGCAGGAAACTGCTCTGTATTTTGGAAGTAAAGTCTACACTCTTACTAAAGCGTGGCATGTAAGGGAAAAGTAAAGGAAGAATGGGCCAGAACAAAGGTCATTTCACAGAGAGCCATCCAGCAGTGACTGCCCAGAGGAAGAACTGGATCATTTTTTCTGTTCTTTCTTGGGAAATCGGCTTGGGTACCATTTAGCTACCTTCTCACCTTTGCTTCTGGTCTTGGCTTCCTTTCAAAATCCATTCCTCTTAGCTAAGACTGTTTATAATTAAGATCAGTGATTATTTAGCCCTTAACAAAATTCTGTCTCATTTGGCCCTGAAAGGGTCTCAGAATTGATAGCCGGTAGAGAGACAGAGTTGGTAGCAGGTAACTCCGAAAAGAGGATCCCAGACAAACCAGAACTATGGAAAAGGAAAGGATTGCTCTGGACCATGTTCTGTTTTCCTAGCTGAATCAGGGAAGGACCTTGGGACAAATGCATCTGCCCCCTAAGAAATCAAAGCCAGACACAGGAAGTGGGTGGGCAGATGCTTCTCAGGCGCCTCAGCTGCCACATCCTGCAGCCCGCCCGGCAGCTGCACAGACCCCACTTGTTGCGAGACAAGGCAGGGGTCTTTCAGTCCCATGACCTTAACTGCAGCTCCACTGGTCGGGGAGTGAGAAGCTGCAATTCTTCCTGTGACTGAGCACGTGAGAATGTGACAATTATTCGGGGTAACAGGTTTCCTGCAGACCTAGTCTTCAACCAGGGCTGTTGTGTGAAGGGTGAACCCTCTTGGCGGTGTCAGGGGAGGGAGAAAAGAATAGCAGGGAGGCAAGCGGGCTCCATTCTTTCATTTATGTAATACAAATATTTTTGAGCAGCAGAGCTGGGTAGAAATCATAAGCCACAGCTGTTATCTATCTTGGCAAAGGGCACCATGGTCGTGGAACGAAGCACCCAGAACCCCCTGCCCACCTCTCCTTCATCCCATCCCCTTAAACATTTCTGGGCTCTCTAGTGCTCCAGTGGAGTTTGCCCTCTGAGTTGGATTCCCAGTCGGCCCCAGCTGGGTGTTTACATCTGTGACCCTAGCACAGACACTTTCATAAACAAACAACTGTGAATCAGCTACGGAGGTAAAGGCCGACACCCAAGCCTCTGCTAACTATGAAGCTCATATCTCTGTCTCGACACCACATGAACTGGAAGGAAGTGGAACAGCATGTTTTGGACCATGTGTGTTAGCAAGCGGAGCCCGAGTTTCTGCTGAGCAGTTTAAGCCTACCCCCAAGGTCAGCCTCCTTTGGAATTAGGGTAAGGAAGTTCTCTCTTGAGGGAATTTGCCAAGGTACTCATCATTTTGTTTCTTTTTTTAAAAAAAACCCCTTATTTTTAATTGACAAAGTTTCATGTATTTTCATGTATGACCTGATGTTTTGAAACACACAGACATTGTGGAATGGCTTGATGGAGATAATTAATCCATGCATTACTTCACACACTGTTTCAATGCTGGGAACTCTTTTATTTTTTGGTACTGGGGATTGAACTTGGGACCTTGTGCTTGTGAGGCAGGCGCCGGAACCACTGAGCTAAATCCCTGGCCCCAATGCTGGGAACTCTTGAAAGCTTCACTCAGTAATTTTCAAAGTACAATAAATTGTTATTAACTATAGTTTTCCTGATATAAAATAGATCTCTTGAATTTACTCCTGTTTAAATGAAATTCTGTACATTTCGACTCACATGTCCCCAATATCTTCCCAGCTCCACCCCGCCGAGTCCCTTGTGACCACCATTCTGCTCCCCCTTCCATGAGTTCATCTTTTTCAGATTGCTCGTTAGGGAGTCAAGTCATGTGGTACTTGTCTCTCCATGTCTGGCTTATATAATTCATCACAATGTGTCTTCCAGGTTGAATCATGTTATTACTAATAACAGAATTTTTCTTTTGTAAGGCTATTTTGTATAATATTCCATTATACATAGATACACTTTTTAAAAATCCATACATTCATTGGTGAACACCTGTGGAACCAATCTATCATAGGAATGCAGACATCTATTCTACACACATTTGTGTCTGAGCTGGGCTATACCAGCTGTCTTCCTGGTAGGCAATTTGGCTTTGTTCTTCAGTTAATGTTTCATGGATCTGTTCTACTTGACTCTTCATTATATACAGAAGCCTAATTCCGCTAAGCTGTGGTAAGCACTTTAGACAGCAATATGACAGCACAATCCTTAAACTACAGGCTTTAAAATCATTCTTCAAGGGCCAAATCTTAGCCTTACCACTTTGAGCAGTCCCTAATCTAGTATAGTCTCAGTTTTCTCATATGCCAAATGAGAAAAATCATCTCACTGCATTAATAAGGGTAATGAACTTCTTTGTGTAATGTGCTGACTACAGTGCCTGATACAGAGTAGGTGCTCAACAAATGCCATATATTGTTATGAACCATCCTTTCCACAATCCTAAGAGGAATGCACTCTTCTCTCGAGGGGCGGGGGGGAAGGAAGAGAGAACAGAGGGGCGTAAGTTCTCATTCAAAGTCAAAATTTGCATGTGTTGTAGGAGATTCAGGGTTTAAACTGAATTCTGAGAGCTCAGCTCAGGTTGTCAAATCTTATCCTGGGCAGCCACTACCAGATAGGCACTTTTTATTATTTGACTTCTAAAGTCATGTTTTCTTTCCTTCTCAAAATGATGGTGAGTTTGTCCTATGCACAGTTTATTCACAACCTTCATGCTTTATGCCCTCCTTGCTTCGTCTTCCCTGTCTGCAGTTTCACTGCTGTGTGCCTGCACTCACAATAAATGCATTTTACTTCCACACATTCCTACCCAAAGAGACTATTGCATTAGAAAAGTAGGATAAAAACAGGAGCGGATCCTCAGCTAGAATCATCCCGGTGTGCAATGAATAGCTGAGCATTTACAGAGCCATTATACTTTCAAGTGTTCCTTTTCTAGGTACCTAGCGAGGACTCCTTAACACTTCTCCAGGCAGGTAGCTGGCTGTTGCCGTCTGGGTGAAAAGCCTCAAAACAGATCTGTGCTCCATTGCTTGGCAGTGAGCACAAAAGTGGTGTATTTCAAGCGATAGCCATGCACTTATCTATGTGTGTAAATTATGCATGTTCATATGTGAATATGCATGCACACCCCCTCCCTACACCACCATTGTGCAGTGTTAGAAAAGAGAGTGTTTGGCTTTTCTAGGTCATATCCACAAGCCACAGTTGAAAACCAAACAGTTCAGTCACCTGACAACCTACTGGATTGAAGCCGTTCAAATTGGATGGTTTTCCTGGGACTATTTATGTATAGGTGATTTGGAAAGTCAATTATTG
Organism: Heterocephalus glaber; assembly: GCF_053883595.1. Lineage (NCBI taxonomy): Eukaryota > Metazoa > Chordata > Mammalia > Rodentia > Bathyergidae > Heterocephalus > Heterocephalus glaber. The sequence continues at coordinate 11,236,528 of NW_028258357.1, read as the reverse complement.
CAGGTTAATTATGTCATGTGTGTCTGATGTGAATCAAGTTCATTTTTTAATTTATACTAATAAAAATAAATAAGTAAAACAGGTTCATTTTAGATTTACAATACCAAGTAGATTCTTCACAAGGCAGCGACCGTGTATGTATTTGTGTAAATGTTATCAACCGATACACTGTTTTGTTTGAATTTCCAGTTTGCCTATCACTGTAATGCCTTAGCAGCAGAAGAATATTATGCTCATAATTTCTGCATCCTCTCCAAAGATGTGGTACTTATATGATTTTTACTCACTAAATAAAGAAGTATAATGAACTGAGATTCTGCTTCTCTCCCTCTTTTTTAACCTGCTCTTTTATGGGTTAAGAAGCTTCAACTTTAAAAGTTTCTTTTTAAACTAAGTAGCTATGTAACACTTATTGAACATACATTGTGTCCAAGATGTGCTTTGGAGGAAGGTAAGAAAGTATTGGACCAAAATGGATAAGCAGACCTGTGTTTTCTGTGTTACAGGTCTGTGTCTAAATAATTATCAAGCTGCAGATCTTGACTCTTGGCTGTGAAAGTCTAACCATATTCTAGAAACAGACATAGCCTCATTTCCTGTGTTAGAATTTCACAAACAGAACTCTTATTGTATATCCTATGGTCTTCACCCTTCTTTAATTTAGCTTTACTGAGTTTTGGGAGAATTCAGGAAAACCACATAGGAGGTTCAATTTATACTGGTTTTCAGTGGATGAAGATACATGATAACTTACAGCAAGAGTAAAAAACAGCTCCTCCATTGACATAGATTTTAGGCACATGTCCACGCTTTCTCCAGGACTCTATATTTTATACAGTGGGAGATTGATCTGATGGTGATCATTTCTGGCAGATAAACTAGGGAAAATAGAATTCAATATTAGGTCCCTAAAATACACCAGAATATATCTACTACATCATGGGACTATTTCATCAGCTGTCTGCCTCTTTTGGTATTTATTTCACATACACCTTCCTTCTTGTACCAGGTTTCATTCACATGTTCAGAAGTCATACAGGAAAAAATAGTGCCTGTCCATAAGGAATTTATATGGCTGGTTGGATTATTTGAGTGCCACACATGTGTAGCACCCACTCTTACCCTTCTAAATGAACAACTGTTAGGTTCTGAAATCATATACAGTATTTGATTTAAGAGGCTACAGCACAGGAAGTCCTGAAATATAGCACAGAATACAAATAGGTTGCAAATGATATTATACTGCAGCTTAATATGTGCTATAGCCAAGGGCAAGATATCTCATAACTAATTATATTCATTTTCTACTTAACAGAGACATTCAGAGTACAGATCTTAAAATGTGCCAGTTGAACTTCTGCTAAAATTACACTCTCCCTATGGAAAACAGTCCTCTTCCCTTGTTATACTTTAGGCTCCATTTACAGCCTGCCAAAACACTTCATTTCATTTAGGGGAAAAGTTTATCCAACTGTTGCCAAGGATCATGTAACAACTAGTTGTTTTGCTGATTTTTTTAAGAACCTAGTAACTGTGCATTTGTGTTCTGGGGACCCAGAGTTAGACTGTAGGAGAAAGAATTCAAAGACTTGATTCAAATGGGGATGCAAAGGAGTCTATGCATCTGTACAGATCTTATCTCACATACATTATCTCATTTAATTCTTCCAAAGGCTTCTCAGAGAGAGGCACCAATTTCCAGAGAGATTTTCAGTTGAAAAGAAGTGTCAGAGGTAGGATTCAAACACAGGTGTTCTGACTCCGATTCCTGGTATTTTTCTATATCGTATTTCTAAAATGTGCTGGGGTTGATCTTTGCCAGAACCATGTTTTCATTCTGGTTGTTGATACCATTTTGCCAGTGTTGGTTAGTTGTTTTTGTTTTGGGTTTTTTTTTTTTTGTACTGGGCATCGAACTCGGAACCTGGCACTTGCCAGGCAGGCGGCCGCACCACTGAGCTAAATCCGGGGCCCCAGCGTTGGTTAGTTTTAATGTAGCATATGCAAAAGTCAGAGTTCTAAGCTGGATTTCTCTAGAAGGAGCTTCCTGTGTTTCTGAGGTCAATAGGGACTATTTGCATTGTAAGAGTCAGGAAAACAGCATGAGCCTTTATTGGCAGCCTTAAGAAATGTTTTTAATTTTGAACTTGGCCTTGCATTTATCTGACAATGGATCAGGGAGGGAGTCGGGAAGAACCAGCACTTGTATATGAAGCCCCTGAATTGAAACTTAAAGTTAAACTCAAATCCTTTTGATAGGAAATGACTTAAATTCAGTATTCTCACGTGTCTAAAGTGTACAGAACATTGCATAGATGTTAAATGGGAAGGGAGGGACATACATCCTGGTTTTCCCAGAAAAATCTCAATTTATGCCAGATGCTGTAAGTCTAGAACACTGAATACTTCATTTTTAAAATAACATGAATAACCTAGAAAAATTTCCACTGTCCTCAAGGAAGTTATAATCTGATGGGTTCCAGGAAGAGACATAGGAGAAAAGCACACCTCTGTACATAAAATAAAGAAGAATATTCCAAGTAGTTTTTTTTTTTTTTTTTTGTAAATGACATAAAGCCAATGTTTGGGGAATTTAGATAGATAGAAGTATGTCTTTAGTTGCCATTAATGCTGTCATTTTCAATAGTAATAATGAAAGTTAGCAGAAATAGTGGGATATGTACAAAATATACACTAATGTAGTATAGAGAACCCCTGGTCCTTTGAAGACTGTAACTTGATCAGCTACCCTGGGAACAGTATCCTGATTACAAATAGAGTTCTCTGTAGCAATAATTGAAGAGATTCTTTGACTGACTCTTTGAAACTCTCAGCAGGCCCAGGGACATTGTGTCCAAGCCAATTACTTATCTCCTTCCCTTGATGGTACTTGGTATAGAAATAATCATGACACCAATGAGGGTCCCTGAAATATCGAGTACCTGCAGCTTGGAGACTGCTGGCAAAGATCTGACCAAGAAGGATACTCAGGGAGAGAAGATCCCAGCTATTTTTCTGGAAGCTGTAGTGTTTTGATGTCATAGCTGCAAGGCCGACGCAGAGGAGTCTGAGGAGGGAGCCAACTCTCTGAGAGGAACAGAGAGGAATCTCCACCCGGCCCCCACAGACCCGGAAGCCAGGATGCCTTGGCCCCCTGTCACCTGACACCTGCTTGAGCAAGAGCTTCTGTTGCCTGCAGCCAAAGGCAATGTAAACACTTCTATGTATAATTCTTTCTTTCTTTAAATCATTCACCTCTTTCTCTCATTCTTGCACTGTCTCTGTCATTCTTTCAATTCTCTGTCTTTGTCTCTCTTTCCCTGTCTCTGTCTCTCTCCCTCCCTTTTTTTCCCTACTTCCGTTTCTCACCTTCTGTGCCACCTTTCAATACAGAGATTGTCTTAGCTCAGGCTGTTTTAACAAAGCACCACAGACTTGTGGCTTAAACAACAGAAGCTTACTTATCACAGATGTAGAGTCTGGGACCAGGTGCTGGCGATCCCGTTCCCAGCAAGGACGCTTCCTGGCTGTGTGCTCACAGCCTCTCCTCAGCCCACAAGAGAGCTCTTTTTTTCCTTTTCTTTTCCGTCCCAAAGGCCCCACCTTCATGACCTCATCTCACCTCCATGACCTCCCATGGTCCCTACCTCCAAATACCGTCGCTTTGAGGATTAGCATTTCTACACATGAACTTCAGAAGGACACCACCTTTCAACCATAACGATGTCTGTCATCTGTCAATTTCTGCCATTCTACAAGCAATGTAGAGATGTCGCTAGAGAGTTTCACTTAACGAAGATTTTCCCCAGTTTCAATATAATAATGAGCATGACGTTGAGGAGTAATGAGAATGACCAATACTTGCTTCATGCTTATTACGTGCCCTGAACTGTTCAAGGCCCATTGCACCCATTAACTCATTAGCTCTGCAACGTGAGCTTGTGTAATAGGATGGATCATCCCCATTTCAAAGATGAAAAATCCATGGTTATGTCACAAGGCTTTCTTCACTGGCAGAGTGTGGATGTGAATTTAGGCCATCCATCTGCCGTGCTCACATTTAACCATTTATTACTTGCACCTCAAGATAACTTGCAGATTGCAGTACCAACCTTACCCCCAAAGTTTGCCATGAAATATCTTGCTTTAATTATTTTTGCATCACTCTAGTATATCAATAGTCTTTGGAAACAAAAGACATCCTTTTATTTATAGCATTGTTTTCGATAGTGGTATCATATTTGCTTTACCCTCCAAGAGTGTTTTTGTAAAATTAAATGAACACTGGCTATGAGCTACACTTTTTTTTCCTAAACAGGGAATGTTCATCTTTACAGTGTACTGCGCCCCACGTCAATTTAGTCAGGATAGTCTCCTTCCAATTCTCTGTTGTTGGCATCCCATTTTGTTCAAGTCCTCTGCAGAGCTACATCAGGCAGAATGAGACTTTTTATGAGGAAGGGGTACTAAGTGCAGGGAACCCATAGGCTCTTGGCTGTGAGTCTGTATTTTTGTCATATTCTGTCCCCATTTCCCTCTGTGCAGACTGAGACAGATATTGGTGTGATGGTTGGGCAACGTGGTGCTCCTGAAACAAGAGTTCATCCTATAGATCTTACACTGAAAACACGTTCCCCTCTCTATTCTGTGGAAAGAGTGCTTATTTGGTCCCCATGGCTTTTGGGAGTAAGCTTAGAAATTCTAGTCTGATTTCATCTCTGAACAGTCTTTATCTGATTATCTAAAGCCTTTTACTTCCTATATTGAACTATTAAATCTCCAGCTGGTGGAGACTTGTTATGGTTTGTGTCTAGATGTCTCCTCAAAGACTTGTGCAGTCATAGGTGGGGCTTTTACACAGGTGGCCGGATCTAGAGTGTGTGACTCTGGAATTGATTCATGGTGCAATGCTAGGCTCAAGGGCACTAGGATTAAGGGTGTGAGTGCCACCTGCCCTAAGTAGTCTGGATAAGATATAAGGGGCTGAGAGACACTAAGGTCTATTGTTGTTTGCCACCCTCTGTCCGCCATGAACTGTTGCCCCTCTGCCACCCTGCCTTGGAGCCAGCTGATTATGGACTGAAATCTCTACCAACTGTGAGCTAACTAAACCTTTCCTCCTTTAACTTTGGTTGTTGGGTATTTTGTCTCAGCAACAAGAAAAAAGTAGCTAAGGAAGTACCTGTCCTCATCTTCCACCTATTTCACAGCTGTTGTAGGGACAACTGTTTGTGGCTGGTAAGCTATTTGTTCTTATGAGTTTAGCATCTGTTTGGGTGTGAAATATATTGATCCTGAAGGTGAAGGAAAGAGAAGTGGTAAGTTATAGCCTTTGACCTTCACAGAGTACCCACACATCATAATACGTTTAGACAGTTTAGGCTTGCTCCAGGTGTCCTGGTATAATTATTAATAACAGCTCTCTGTTCTCCAAAGCATCCCAGTATGGATAATAATGTATCTGGCCCCTAAACCTTAGAAGCCTAAGGTTAAGTTAAGGAGATGGGAATTCAGTTAGGGAGATGGGAGACATAAACAGAAGAAGACAATGAACACAAACAAACAGTGTGCAGTGATTGCCAAATACCTGATCTGTGCTTTCAGTGGATGGAACCACATTTTAGAAGAGAATACAGAGGCCTTCAGCCATCTGGTAAACCACTTGAAGATGGAACTTAAATTGGTGCTTGACGTGCATGGAGATTTCAAACAGGTAATGAAGAAAAGAGATGGGACAGTAAACCCTTCCCTAGAGACTGCAGTCAGAGTAAAGCCTAATTTTTTTTCAAATGAACACTGGTAGAAATGATTCCCTCCTCTCTTTAAGCAAGCTGATGTTACCAGGCAAACCAGCTGGTAGCTTGAACAGAAAACACATTGGGCCACTGAAATGTGTGGGGGTTTTTTCCCAAATGTTCACCACCACATTAATGAGCCATTTGCCTTGCTGACATAATCATTACCCTGCGAGGATGGAGAAATAAAGAAACACTGAGCTGCATGGGCCAGAGCCCTTGTCCTGTATCGGAGTCCTCAGAAGGCACCCTATCCTTCCTTGACTGCTCCAAGACTTAGACTTGTACACCCCGTTTCCTGCTGGGCTGCGTTTCCAGCCATCTTCTTGGACCACTTGGATACAAGGACACGGTGAGGAGGAAATGGAGAGCGGAAACACTGGCGCCAGGCTACAAATTCAGTTTTCAAAGGTGTCTTAAGGAAGTGTTACCTATTCTTCAAAACACCGTGAACAGAGCTGTTTGCTGCTTTTGGAATCTGAGGTGTGAATATCACAACCACCTTTTTTCTTTGAGCACCATCCCATTAAATTAATCATGGATCACTGTTCTCTTCCCAGAGTTTAATTACATAATCATTTTTAGATTTTTTTTAAAGACTGGAAACTTTCACTCAAATGAACTCTTAGAAATAGTCCTGGTTTCATACACCACGACAGAGCCTGCTAATTCCCCACCCAATATCCACTCTCCCCTTCTTTCTTACTAACAAATCTCCAACTTCCTGTTACTTAAAGGTGCTTACGTGGCACAAATCTAGGCAAAAGAAGTTAGCATGTAAAATCTAAAAAACTCTTCTAACTCAAATTGAAGTATATGCTTTTGTTCTCTCTCTTTCCTCTAGCCCACCTAAGTAGTGGAAATGAATGGTGGAGCTCTGGAAGCCTTCTTGGAAGCATGAAGATGAGGCTGCAACGTAATGATGTGGGAACAGAAAGCCAGAAGGAACTTAAATATTTAGCATTGTGGAACTACTGTGTCATGCAACCAGCTTGAACTGCTTATTCTTCGACTTGATCATGCAAAACAAAAAACAATATCCCAATTTCCTTATGTTAGGATTTCTACTTCAGTAGAGAAACGGCCTTTGTTAAACTGTTGATTGTGAAACTGACAAACAGGAAATTTCTCTGGTAGATCTAGGGATGAATGAGGTGAAGTTTCACCTTCTGTGATATTGAAATTATAAGATACTTAAGCAACTTTGGATTTGTATGGCATTTCTGGAGGTTCCAGTAATAAAATAAAGGGCCATCTGTAAATTATTTCATTCTATTTGTATCATGACCATCTGCACTCACCATAGGAGGTTATTGGAGTAGAATTGATTTATTTCTCTCTTATTTTGAGCAAATATTAGTAAAGATTAGGAAGTATTTTTGAGAGTATAATAGTTGCTCATTGTTTTTTCTGTATTGTATTATTTAGCCATGACTACAAGTAAGAGTGTAGAGAGTGGAGAGAGAAAGAGAGATCTGTAGGTTGCCCCACTGTGACCCGATTCTTGCAGGTATCTTCCACACAGAATACAGTGATAGTCCTCACCAGAGCTGTTCAATGTGATAACCTTAAACTAGAGGACACTCATTTTGCTTGTCTAGCACTCCTTTTTATATTTGTTTTTATTTGTTTGATGAGACAGAGCCTTGCTAGGTAGTTCAAACTGGCCTTGAACTCACTAGGTAGCCCAGGCTGGCTTTGAATTCCTGGGCAATCCTCCTGCCTCAGCCTCCCAAGTGCTGGGATTATGTCTAGCACTTCTTCCTTTAAGAACTGGGCAGCCTCCATTCCATCGAAATCTGGTACCAACCCTCTGGTTGGATAGACCTGACAATCCCCCTTGAGCCATGTCTCACTTTGGTCATTTGATCCAGGGTTGACTTATCCAACCACTCCATTTCCTAGCCACATTTGGTTCAGATATTCCTGACTAAAGACAGATCAATAAAAGTATCTGGGATGTGTGCTGGAGCTAAATGATTTTTCTTTTGGATCCTGAGTGTAAAGCTCATGTAAGCCTTGATCTGCTGGTCGCCCTATCATTATTAAGTAACAGGAGCTTGCCCCCAAAAAAGTTATGACAGTATTTGATCACCTGGATCCAGTCACGTTGAAGACATTGGACTTTAATGAGTCCATTAACATCTTTCTCTTAAAAAGCTATTTGAGGGCCAGGGATTTAGCTCAGTGGTGCTGCTGCCTGCCTCGAAAGCTCAAGGTCCTGAGTTTGATCCCTGGTACCAAAAAAATACCTATTTGATTTCTATTTCTGTCATGTACTATCAAAGAGTTTCACTTAATATAGGTCGCTGTTACTATCTCCATGAGGCTCTGAGAAAATAAGAAAAATGGCCAAGTCAAATCAGTAATGGATGGAAACAAGATTTTAGAATAAGGCAGTCTGATAGTCACATCTATCTTCTTTTCATTACACTATGCTGCCTCCCCAAGCCAATGAAAATCAGTCACAATTGATGGAAATAATGCTGATTTATCATTAGGCTTTGTAACACATGATATCATTTCTACATAGTTTCCATGTTCCAAATTTTATGCTAATTCCAACTAGTTAAATTTATGAAGCAGAGTCATCACTCTTTGTTATGGAAATATTTTCATACTTACAAAGCTTTAGAGAATATTTCAGTGACTCTTGTCAAAGAATTCTTTTAAAATACCAACTAGGTACATAGATTGGGATTGATGTTCTATATGCAAAGGAAAAAAATAAAACAACTCATACATTTTCAAGTCATTTTATTCCAGCACGAACACCAACACTGATAAAGTGCTATGGGAAAAGGGGTAGTGTTGGAGTTAGGAATGAAAATTATATAGTTCTAAATAAGAAGCAATGTGAGCAGGACATCCTAGGGCACTTGAATAGAACTTTCTGCATAAGGAATATGTTCTGTACCTTCTTTCTTTAAAATGGTAGATACTAACCACATGTAGCTATTGGGCATTTGAAATGTAGCTAATGGAACTGAAGAACTCTATAGCCAGTGGCCACAATATTAGCAGGTTCAGTTCTAAACAAATAAAAATTACATAACACAGAAACTGTATGGAATGGGGAAAATGGCAAAGACAAGGTTTGCATGAAAGATAACGTAAGTTGTGTAGTTCAGCTGGAACTGAGCTTTTAAGGGAGTGAGGTGAGAAATGACATGTGGTAAAGGTGACTGGAGTCAAAACATAAAAGATGTTGTCTGTAGGCTTTGCTTTTGATC